>NC_092121.1:13891182-14208814 GCF_045679555.1 Salvelinus alpinus
GGGGTCTGGTCTTCAACAACTCTGTCCCAGTGCAGAACCCCAAGGGTTGGACCAGTAAGATCATGGTTTCGGTATGGGCCTTCTTCGCTGTCATCTTCCTGGCCTCCTACACTGCCAACCTGGCAGCCTTCATGATCCAGGAGGAGTATGTGGACCAGGTGTCTGGACTCAGCGACAAGAAGGTAAGGCCTGTCATTAAACTTCATTAGTCCTTTACTCCCTCTTTCTTACTATCTCTCTCCTCTCCTTATCTCACCTCCATTCCATCTCACTGTCCATCTTTCCTTGATTCTCTTGATTTCTATCTCTCGCTCTGTCCTCTGCCTGCCACCACTTTCCTCACGCCATCATTATTTCTACACCTCTTATCTCATCTCTCTTGCTCCGTCTCTGTCTCTCTCTCTCCCTATCTCCTCCCCTCAGTTCCAGAGACCCAATGACTTCTCCCCTCCATTCCGGTTTGGAACGGTCCCTAACGGCAGCACGGAAAGGAACATCAAGAACAACTACAAGGAGATGCATGGCTACATGATCAAGTTCCACCAGAAGAATGTGGACGAGGCCCTCTATGGTCTGAAGACTGGGTGAGCAGAGGGAACAGGGCCTTAGACTGGGTGAGGAGGGAGAACAGGGCCTTAGACTGGGTGAGCAGGGGGAACAGGGCCTTAGACTGGGTGAGGAGGGAGAACAGGGCCTTAGACTGGGTGAGGAGGGAGAACAGGGCCTTAGACTAGGTGAGGAGGGGGAACAGAGCCTTAGACTGGGTGAGGAGGGGGAACAGGGCCTTAGACAGGGTGAGGAGGGGGAACAGAGCCTTAGACTGGGTGAGGAGGGGGAACAGGGCCTTAGACTGGGTGAGCAGGGGGAACATAGCCTTAGCCTGGGTGAGGAGGGGGAACAGGGCCTTAGACTGGGTGAGGAGGGAGAACAGGGCCTTAGACTGGGTGAGGAGGGGGAACAGAGCCTTAGACTGTGTGAGGAGGGGGAACAGGGCCCCTGAATGGAATGGGACCTTAGACTAGTGGAATTGGGGAATGGGGCCTTAGAATAGGGCCTTAGACTGGGGGAATGGGGGAATGGGGCCATAGACTGGGGGAATAAGGGGAAGGGGGTCTTAGACTGGGAGAATGGGGGAATGGGGCCTTAGACTGGGGGAATAAGGGGAATGGGGCCTTAGACTGGGGGAATGAGGGAATGGGGCCTTAGACTGGGAGAATGGGGGAATGGGACCTTAGACTGGGGGAATAAGGGTAATGGGGCCTTAGACTGGGGGAATGAGGGAATGGGGCCTTAGACTGGGGGAATGTGGCCTTAGACTGGGGGAATAATGGGAACATATATTCTATTTTCTTTTATATATATTTTTATATCTTAGTTGAATTATTCTCCTTGTTTTTCATTAAAAGCTCTGGTTTTATTCATTTCCCAGCACAACAGTGTCTACCATTATACAGTATGAGACAACTGTAGCCCTTGGCAAAGCAGGCAGAAGTCTATTATCCTTATCACAACATTAGGGCTACTTAGCAGGTTAATTGGGATGAGTAGTTACAGTGTAAAGCTAGGCCAGAAGTGATTAATGTAAATTCTCTCATTAGTAAACTGGACGCCTTCATCTACGACGCAGCAGTGCTGAACTACATGGCCGGGAGGGACGAGGGCTGTAAGCTGGTGACCATCGGCAGTGGGAAGGTGTTTGCCTCCACGGGCTACGGCATCGCCATCCAGAAGGAGTCTGGCTGGAAGAGACACGTCGACCTGGCCATCCTTCAGCTCTTTGGAGACGGTGAGATCGGCGCTCAGTTAGAATTACATACAGTTTGACGTATTTCAGCTAGGGAGTCGTGCCATTTTACTGAGGGTTTTAAAGGTGTTCTTTGATGGAAAACAGCCAAGTTTTTCCAGTCAGATTACTTGCCTTCATCTGAAGAGAAATGCAATAAAACAAAAAGATTGGGAAATGATTTGAGAGTGTGCTGTCGTAATGTTTCCACATGGAATTGTAGATGACTGTGTACTTTTGGAATACTTGCCAACTGGCTAAAATATAGAACACACAATCCTACAGGTAGTGTCTATGTATGTTATATTGTGTATAGTAAGGCTGTGTCCCAGCTTGATTGAGCACCAGTCAGAGCTGCATTCGAAGCCATATAGAAGTAGTTTTTCTCTCTGCAGCTTGTCTGTGCTGGAGCCACTTTATCTGGGTGTGTTCCAGCCTTTCTTGAGGATCCTGGACCAAGGCCCCTCCAGGCCCCACTATAGTGTCCTAGTTAGAGGTGCCAGTAAAGCTGCTGGTGTATTCTACACTCTGTGGACAAGGGGTGTGTGTGAATGTGGGTCAGCCCTACGAAGACTGTGTGTGTAGGTCTCTGTTTCTCTGTGGACAAGGGGTGTGTGTGAATGTGGGTCAGCCCTACGAAGACTGTGTGTGTAGGTCTCTGTGTCTGTCTACTGAATGTACAGGTGTGTTTTAAGACATGTTTGTAAGCTTTGGATAAGGAGTGTGTTTTCTGTATTTAGGGATCGATGACAATACGTTATTGTGTAAGTGTATAGTATACAGTTTCTTGTAGAATTTATTGTGTGTGAATGTGTGAATATGGGTCATCATCTTGTGCTGTCCCCTGTGTACAGCCAGCCAAAACTTAGCAAGTGGCCCTCAATGTCACATTGACACGTCCCAACATGCACTCCTCTCAGTGTGACCTAGATGGAGAAAGTGATCCTCACGTGCTGAGAGACCAGGGGCCTTTGACGGGTGCAGACGGGGGCCTGGCTGGTTTGATGATGAGGCTCGCAGACAGTCACTTAGAGCATAGGAGGATGCCTAGGGCCCCAGGGAGCTCTGGTCTCACAGACGCCACTGAGCCCCATCTCTCACACCAGTTGCCCTTGTCGTCCAGGAGCCATGTAGGCGCAGTGGGCCCTGAGTTCGATCATCTCTCTGTGTGCGTGCGTGCGTGCATGCGTGCGTGCGTGCGTGCGTGCGTGTGTGTTGATGCTCAGGGGCCAGTGGTCCCATGCGAGAGCTCTGCTGACGTGCACAGCCATCTGAATGTATGCTTAGTTAAGTAATGCCAGTCCTGCCACGGACGGTCCGCCAGAACTAACTGCTGCTGATGTTACACAAGGTGACCCACAAAGAGACAGACAGAGACTCTGGGACATGGCTGGACACGTAGACACACACATCATGCACGCACACTGATATTTCCATATACTCATGCGCACACATGGGTCTATTTGCTGAATCTGAAGTGTGCTGTCATGAATATGAAAACTGGGATGTATTGTAAAACTGTATTCATTAAATTGCCACCAAAGGCCTGCATGCATTAGTGTTTGTCCTCTACAGTTTTAAGTATAATTTTCAGACATATATTTTCAATTGTCTTTCCCTACTCCTCATCCCCATACCTTTTCTCTGCTCACTTTGTATCTATCTCCCGTTCCAATATTTATCCTCTTGCGACATCCTGTCCTCCCTTCTCCACACCCTTCTCCTACTCCCTCCTTTCTCTCCCTCCACTCCTCCCTCCTTCTCCATACCCTGTCCCCACTCCTCCCTCCATCCTCTGTTCCCACTCTCCCTCCTCTTCCCGTCCCCACTCTTCCTTGACTCCTCCCTCCATCCTGTCCCTCTCTCCAGGTGACATGGAGGAGCTGGAGGCCATGTGGCTGACGGGGATCTGCCACCATGAGAAGAACGAGGTGATGAGCAGCCAGCTGGACGTGGACAACATGGCCGGCGTCTTCTACATGCTGGGGGCGGCCATGGCTCTGTCGCTCATCACCTTCATCGCTGAGCATGCCTTCTACTGGCAACTGCGCTTCTGCTTCATGGGCTACTGCACGGGCAAGCCAGGCTTCGTCTTCTCCATCAGCAGGGTGAGCCAGTCCACCTCAGACACCCATAGTAACTGTCTGCACACACTCATACATGGCTGTTCTTCACATAGGTTTTCTTCCTGTGGTCTTGTGATCTGCATCAGCGCCCTTTGGCATCTTTTTAGAGTTATGACCTTCATCATCAACCTCACATCATCAACTTTACTGTCTCTAATACCCAGTAAATGAGAGTGCTTTATTCTTGGAAAAGGTAGTCCATCAGGGAACCTGGTCAAGTAGAAGGCTTATAGGCCCTGATAACAGAAATCAGTATGTAGTTTATGTCCCCAGTGGCCAACCAATGCCAAACTCTGAGTTTAGTTTGACCACAGACAGCTTTCTTCTTTTGTTTTGATGCTAATGCCCGTTTCACATCCGGGGTAAATATTTACAAAATATTGAGCCAAAATCAATTGTTCACTCGGCCAGAGAAATGAGTGTAGATTACTGGTTCTCCTGGGAGCAAAGTCACCCCGATGTATTTGATTTGCAGTCCAACTGTTTTGACATGGCTCCAGTGTAACTCACCAAGGTGAAACGCTTGGGGTTAACCACGTGGCTCATTTACGACAGTGCCACACAATCCATTGCTTGTTTCATTTGAAAACCAGGGCAGAGGAATAACAGTTGATTATTTTGTGTCTAGTGTTATAGTGTCAATTTTAGTGTGTGTTTGTCAGTGTGTGTTTGGGTGTGTATCCATGACAGTTGGCTTCTCATTCCAAAGACAGATTGGTCAGTAAGCGTTGATGATTATACAATTAGCATTTGTATGAGGACAAGAATGAGGAAAATTACTGTTTGCATTTGTGTGAGGTTCCATTATGACATGTATTCATGATATTATTTCCTAGTTGTTGTGAAGGTAAATATCTGGATGTGACCCTTGAATACGGTTCAATCTTAGATAAAAATGTTCCAGAAGGCCTCTCCAGCTGTCCCTATAGGAGAACCCATTTTAGTTCCAGTCAGAACCCTTTTTGGCTCCAGGTAGAACTCTTTTGGGGTCTATGGAACTCAAAATGGTTCTACCTGGAACCAAAAAGGGTTCTTCAAAGGGTTCTCCTATGGGGACAGCCGAAGATCCCTTTTAGGTTCTATATACCACCTCCAAAATATTCAGAGGAAACAACCTAAAATATGTTTATTTATTAGAATTCATCTCCACATACCAGATTTTCAAGGGATAATTAAACAACAATTGTCAAGGAACCCTCCGGAACTTTCATCACTCACACCTGTCCTCTATTCCCACTGATTAGTATTTGTATGTATGTACCCTTTTGTTTCCATTGGGCTGTCCATTATTGTTCCAATGTCCGTTGGTGTGTGTGAGTTCCTGTGCTGTGTGTGAGTTCCTGTGCTGTGTGTTTTGGGCTTTCGTGCCCTTGTGCATTGCGCAGATGATTACAAGTCTCGTCCCATGTGATAATCATTGTGCGCGTGTGTATTTATTACAGGTACTCCTCGCTCTTTTGTTTGGGTTTCAACCCTGTGTTTTGTGTACGTGTTTGTTTGGTCTTCGTCCCCGTGCCCTTACACGGCACGCCATAATTTGGGGCGCAATAAAAAAACGAATCATTGTTACCGATGTGAGAACAATGAGGGAAATTATGGTTTATTATCTTTTCACACTCCTGGGGTAAGGCTTCACATTGGTTCATTCTCATTTAGTTTGAATTTTTCCCTGTGCCACTGGATTGATCCTGTTTCTTAATTTAACAGCATAATCCAATAAACGTTATTATTATTACCGCAATTAACATTTAAGCTCAGCACTGTAAGAATGAGAAATCTGTCATGCCTGATCGGAGTCTAGTGTCCAAGCCCTTGTTGGTTACAGTTTCCCCCCTCTGCGCTGGTGAAAAACAGTAAGCAGGGCTTCGTTAGCAAAGGTATTCCTCTTACACCTGCAACACTGTAACTAATTCACAAACAAATTCATTACATTGATTTAAGAAACCATCTAATGACTTTAGCTAAGAGTTTAGATAAGTACTGTAAATATATTAAACCTAATTGCTGCATCTTCAAATGATCAAATGGTAGTATTATTTGCATAAAGTCACATATAGGCTATTCAAGGACAGGGCAGCTAGCGAATCGTTGAATTTGAAACCACATGTACACTCTGTAATCAGTTATAGATTGTAGGTGCCTCCATGACTTTACATTTCTAACATTCAGGCCAGAGCTATTACCATTCACACGTCACTGCCCAAATAACCCCAGAGACAGTCTGTGAATGTTTACTTTATGTGGGCATGTGGAGTATCTCAGTTGAGTATGGAGCACCATTGATGATGCTAAGGCATTCTGTTGTTTTGTTGATTCATCTCTGCTAACAGCTCAAACAGAGCACACATGATGTCATCTAACATTGCCAAGGGTTGAGGTTTGAGTAAACACAAGGACAGCATGTCACAGAGAATATGGGAGAGTCAGTAGCGGTTTGTGGGTAAAATCACTAGGGAAGCCAAGCCAGAAAAAAAAGGCATATTACAACCTATGTGTTGTGATAATTGCATTTGCTCTATAACTTGTTAGTTCATATGCCTTGCCACTGTGATATAGGCCTAAACCGAGACAATAATAAGACACGGTGACAGAATAATTTCAACCGCACCTTTGTTTCATCACAAAACCAGAGAGCAACATCTGTCCGGTGAAGTCCACAAAACATATTGAATGTAACAAAAAGCTACATGACCTGCAGCATGGTCAAACTGCTAAACAACTGTTGATTTAGAACCACAGAGAGTTACTGCAAGTCACAAAGAAAACAGGAGCTGCCTCCACTATTCCAGCACCATTTCAACTTCAACATTTCAACACCATCAAATCACCTGTGCTTAGTCTAATACAGTGACAACTAAAAGATACCAAAAATATTTAGTCCAACCAACAGAAGCTAAATATGATGTGGCTGTCCACAATTCAGATTTGTGTGTGTAGAGAAACGCCAATGCCACCCTCCTCTCTTTCATATTGACGAAACAGTCTATGACTTACAGTACACACTTGTAGTTTTTGTTGTCCTAGGCTACCTGGCTAAAATGCTTGCTCGCTAGCCCAACTTCCTTTCATGGGCAACGTTAGCTAGTTAACATTAGCCTACTACGTCTAGCTACATATTGAACTTCCATCCTCAGTTCAGGGGCACAACAATGTATGAATTTATGGTTGGATCAGAATCACTGTATATTCATTGGCTAGTACGGAGATTAAGTAAAACCACAAGTCCAAATCCCTATCTCCATCCATGGCTAGTTTAGAAAAGGGACAATTTTAGCTTGCTAGCTAGCCACCGGAGGACAACAACACAACGAGATGCAACAATTCAAGTTGTTTCTGTCAATGACGTATTTCTCTTGATAAGATGTGACAGGAGTGAAGCCAAATCCAAACTGGCTTCCCTTGACACTTTGTTTTGGTGCCCCAGGACCATTCACAGTTGAGCTCACTCAACCCTGATTGGCTATTATTTTATATGTTTTATTTTTTATCAAGGGAGGAAAATGCTCGCTGGCTTCCATTGCATTCAATGCTAAGGGCGGCAACAATGTCATACTCTTTATGACCAGACAGCATCAGATACTGTAGATGACCTACACATACACATACAGAGGGGCGCTGTTTCGCTCGCCCGGATGCTTTCTCTGATGAGATACATTCAGCCTCTTGCCAATTGATGGAAAAGTATGAAAACACAGAGAGACAAAAAATACATTATTTTATATTTCTTCTTGGTCAATGTTTTTATTACACACCACTGGGGAGAATAGTGGTATGGCAGGCTCATGGCCACATTAACACGGAGCAATGGAGGGCACATTGATGAAGCAAAGAGGCAGAAGGAGGAGTAAGAGATACAGTACCACAGAGACAACCAATGACTAACAGTTGAAAGGGGGAGATGTTAAACGTGATGAAAGAGTTGACAGGGAACAAGGTTGGCATCATAGTTGTTATGGCATCAAGGCTGAGAGAGAGGACAGAAGACATGGAAATGACCCTGTTAAGGAATCATTTCCATTGACCAATACACCTTTGACCTTTAATGGCGGCCAAAGGGTCCTATTACCTCTGCTGTCATTTCCCAGACAAAATGTTTTAAAAATCATTGGGTCAGATTGATTTGATCCCACTCATCCATCTGTCACACCTTGTTTACCCTACTCTCCATCCATTTGTATTTGAATATCGTATTGTACATCACAGGATGCAAATTGCACGGTTTGTCTTTCTGTCATCATTATGTCAGTGTTTCATGGCCTCATCCTCTCTCTGGAGTTTTATGTTATTGCATGGCGGTCTACAGTCGATGCCGGGGGTATTTATTAACTGCCACGGGGTATTGTTCAGCTGAATTCTAATCACATTGATTGAATGTATTGACCGCTGAGACCCACAGGGCTTTACTGCATCTCTGTCATTATCAATCATCTTCCCATCCTCTCCTCTCTCCTACTTTCTCCTGCTCTCCTGTCTCATATACCCACATACAGTAGAAATACATTAGATTTATTACATTCAGTCCATGTGAATCTGTATTTTATCATTAAAATACAGATTCTTGGAGAAACAGTAAACAAGGAGTCAAATCCAGACTAGAAGTGGACACTTTACTTATCTCTGTTTACACTACCGGTCCAAAGTTTTAGAAAACCTACTCATTCAAGGGGTTTTCTTTATTTTTACTATTTTCTACATTGTAGAATAATAGTGAAGACCTCACAACTATGAAATAACACACATGGAATCATGTAGTAACCAAAAAAGTGTTAAACAAATCAAAATATATTTTATATTTGAGATTCTTCAAATAGCCACCCTTTGCCTTGATGACAGCTTTGCACACGCTTGGCATTCTCTCACCCAGCTTCATGAGGTAGTCACCTGGAAGGCATTTCAATTATCAGGTGTGCCTTCTTAAAAGTTAATTTGTGGAATTTCTTTCCTTCTTAATGTGTTTGAGCCAATCAGTTGTGTTGTGACAAGGTAGGAGTGGTATACAGATGATAGCCCTATTTGGTAAAAGACCAAGTCCATGTTATGGCAAGAACAGCTCAAATAAGCAAAGAGAAATGACAGTACATCATTACTTTAAGACAAGAAGGTCAGTCAATACGGGACATTTCAAGAACTTTGAAAGTTTCTTCAAGTGTGGTCGCAAAAACCATCAAGCACTATTATGAAACTGGTTCTCATGAGGACAGCCACAGGAATGGAATACCCAGAGTTACCACTGCTGCAGAGGATATGTTCATTAGAGTTACTAGCCTCAGAGATTCCAGCCCAAATAAATGCTTCACAGAGTTCAAGTAACAGACACATCTCAACATCAACTGTTCAGAGGAGACTGTGTGAATCAGGCCTTCATGGTTTAATTGCTGTAAAGAAACCACTACTAAAGGACACCAATAAGAAGAAGAGACTTGCTTGGGCCAAGAAACACGAGCAATGGACATTAGACCGGTGGAAATCTGTCCTTTGGTCTGGAGTGCAAATTTTAGATTTTTGGTTCCAACCTCCGTGTCTTTGTCAGACGCAGTGTGGGTGAACGGATGATCTTCGCATGTGTGGTTCCCACAGTGAAGCATGGAGGAGGAGGTGTTATGGTGTGGGGGTGCTTTACTGATGACACTTTCTGTGATTTATTTAGAATTCAAGGCACATTTAACCATCATGGCTACCACAGCATTCTGCAGCGATATGCCATCCCATCTGGTTTGGGCTTAGTGGGACTATCATTTGTTTTTAAACAGGACAATGATCCAACACACCTCCAGGATGTGTAAGGGCTATTTTACCAAGAAGGAGAGTGATGGAGTGCTGTATCAGATGACCTGGCCTCCACAATCACCCAACCTCAAGCAAATTGAGATGGTTTGGGATTAGATGGACTGCAGAGTGAAGAAAAAGCAGCCAACAAGTGCTCAGCATATGTGGGAACTCCTTCAAGACTGTTGGAAAAGCATTCCAGGTGAAGCTGGTTGAGAGAATGGCAAGAGTGTGCCAAGCTGTCATCAAGGCAAAGGGTGGCTATCTGAAGAACCTCAAATATAAAATATATTTTGATTTGTTTAACACTTTTTTGGTTACTACATGATTCCATATGTGCTATTTCATAGATTTGATGTCTTCGCTATTATTCTACAATGTGGAAAATAGTAAATATTAAGAAAAACCCTTGAATGAGTAGGTGTTCTAAAACTTTTGACCAGTAGCGTAGATATTATGTGTAGTGCATGTTCCATGGTCTAATGTTCAACAGTTGCATAGGCTATGTACATGCCTGTGTTATTTATCAGTCTCTCTCATTCGCCTCAGTCTACTCTTAGAAGCCCTATTTTTAGTTCTCCTTTATTCTGCTTGTGACTCTCCCTTACCCCCTCTAATGCTGCTTAATGACCCTCTTCACTCACAGGGCATCTACAGCTGCATCCACGGGGTTCAGATCGAGGAGAAGAGCAGCTCAGCTCTCGACTCTCCATCGGTCACCATGAACAACACCCAATCCAACATCCTGCGTCTGCTCCGAACCGCTAAGAACATGGCCTCCCTGTCCGGGGTTAACGGCTCGCCTCACAGCGCCCTGGACTTCATCCGCCGTGAGTCATCCGTCTACGACATCTCCGAGCACCGCCGCAGCCTGGCAGGTCACTCGGACTGCAAGCCTCCGTACTTGCCGGAGGATAACATGTTCAGCGACTACATCAACGAGGTGGAGAGGACGTTCGGGAACCTCCACCTGAAGGACAGCAACCTGTACCAGGACCACTACCTGCACCACCACGGAGGCTCTGCCCTGGGGCTCAGCGGCCCACCACTTAACAGACCCCACAGCCTGGGCAGCAACAGCTCTCTGGAAGGGGGCATGTTTGACTGTGACAGTTTAGGTGGAGGAGTGGCACCCATCTTTACCACCCAGCCACGCTCTGCCCTGACCCACAGGAACATGAGTAAGTTTGACCTGATTGCCAGTCAGAACCCACCCTCTGGGCCGGGCTTCAAATCGGGACTTTCAGACCTGTACGGAAAGTTCTCCTTCAAGGGAGGGGCCTCCAGCTCAGGTTACATCCCTGGGCACGACAGGTACTGTGGGGGAGGGGGCAGAGAGGATGACGGAAACATCCGTTCAGACGTTTCAGACATCTCCACTCACACGGTCACCTACGGGAACCTGGAGGGCAATGCTAAAAAGCGTAAGCAGTATCGCGACAGCCTGAAAAAGAGGCCCGCCTCGGCCAAGTCGAGACGAGAGCTGGATGAGATTGAGCTGGGCTACCGGAGAAAGCCCTACCACACAGGCTACCACCACTACCACGGCCACCGCTCCTCCTCCCCTCCCCTACTGGCCTCCGAACGCAAGAGAGGAGGAGGCGGCAATGCAGGGAGCACATCCTACCTGTTCCGTGACAAAGAGAGTGTGAGGGATTTCTATTTGGATCAGTTCCGCCCCAAAGATGGTGTCCCCCAATGGGAACATGTGGATCTGACAGACGGTCCTGGAGGGGGGGGTGGAGGGGGCGGGGGGAACTGTACCAGTTTGGTGTCAGTGGACGACTTCCTGAAACAAAATAAACCCAAGAAATCAGAGTCTAAGAGTGGGGGAGGCACATCAGGGGCGGGGTTGGCAGGAGGAGACTGGGAGTGTCGAAACTGCCGTGCCAGCGGAGGAGGGGGCAAGCAGATGTTGATGCATGGCAGTGGGGTGGGGGAGAGGGGAGGCGGGTACGGTGGAGGGGTTAGTTGTGGATCCTCGGGGGGTGGAGGGAACAGCCGTCCCAGCTCTGCCACCTGCATGCGCTGCGAGGGCTGCAAAAAGACAGGCAACCTGTACGACATCAGTGAGGACAACAACCACCTCTTGGAACAGATGGGGGGTGGGAAAGGCGGAGGCATGGGGGCTGTGGGGTTAAGTGGAGGCGCCCAGCCTCAATCTCAAGCCCAGCGTAGGAAGTCTGCCGGCTTTGGAAAGCCCCTCCGACGGCAACACTCGTGCGACACCTTCGTAGACCTTCAGAAAGAGGAGGCAGTCGGAGTCAGGGGGGTCATGGGGGATCTAGGAGGGGGCGGTGGGAGCATGGGGGGTGTAGGAATGGGCGGGATGTTGCCTCCCCCCAGAAGCGTTAGCTTAAAAGAGAAGGAGCGCTACATGGAGGGTGTTAGCCCCTTCGCCCACATATTTGAGAGACATGGAGGCTCAGAGAGGGAGAAGGAGCGAGACAGAGACCCTCTGTTCTACGGTGGTGAGATGGCCAAAGAAGCAGGTTCGCCATTCGGCTTGTTCCGTGGTGGTGAGGGCCTTCACCGCCGCTCAGTGGGGGAGAGGGACATGAGGGACAGAGAAAGAGCCATGATGGAGGGAGGTGGAGGAGGAACCTACTCCTTATCCAAATCTCTCTACCCGGACAGGGTCAACCAAAACCCCTTTATTCCAACCTTTGGTGACGACCAGTGTCTCTTGCATGGCGCCAAACAATACTACATGAAAAAGCAACAGCAGCAGCAGCAGATGCCCCCCAAAAACAGCCGAAGTGACTTCCGGGGCTCCGTGGGTGTGACGTCTTTCTTGCCAGCGACTGCCACTGCTGGGGTCATGTCCACCGTGGCCCCCAGGTTCCCTATGGAGCTGTGTCTGGGAGGGAATCTCCACGGCTCCACGCTGGGTGTGGGGCCAATACAGCGCCCGTTCAATGGCAGCAACGGGCACGTGTACGAGAAACTCTCCAGCATAGAGTCAGACGTGTGAGAGAGGAGACTGGGTGGGGAGGCATGGAGGGAGAGAGGGATGGCATTAGTCCCGGGAAGTCAGGGATGATGAGGCACCACTGTCCACATTGCAACCGCAACACTTTTAACAAGGAAGGAGAACAGTCAGGGAAGAGAAGATGAACGACAGAATGGTGAAAAGATTCGACAGAAGAGAGCAGGGTGAGTTAGAAGGAAAGATGGGGACATTCATGCCCTGTTATTTTGTTATAAAACAATGAATTCAAGAGGTGACACGTGGGTAGGGTTATGTTAACTCTATTATTTATTTGGCCGTTGCCATCAACACACTCAAAAAGAACACAAAAGTGACACCTCAATGTGATATTGCAAGTTTGAGCCAAATGGCTTAGAGTCACACCTACAGAGTGATTATGAAAAGGGAATGTGAGTTAGTAGTGAAGTGTCCATCTGGTCAAGTGTTATTAGAGAAAGGAGATGTTGTCATGACTCATGTTTATGATAGCTCTAAGACCGAAAATGAGTTTGTTGGAAGACGATGGCCGTGTTTACCCCCTGCACTAACTCTCCCTCTTTTTGCCTCTACACTCTTAGAGAAAAGGGTTCCAAAAGGGTTATGTGGCTGTCCCCATAGGAGAACCCTTTTTGTTTCCAGGTAGAATCATTTATGGTTACATTTAGAACCCTCTGTAGAACAGGTTCTACATGGAACCCAAAAGGGTTCTACCTGGAACCTTAAGGGTTGTACCTGTAACCAAAAACGATTCTTCAAAGAGTTATTTTATGGGGACAGCCGAAGAACCCTTTAAGGTTCTAGATAGCACCTTTTTTTCTAGGTGAGTTGGTCTGCTCCCTTACACCCAAACAACTGTCTTTGACTCTTGTTTACTATGATAATTCAATTATAAATGAAAAAAAGATATTCTTACTGAAATAACAGGGTAAAACAACAATAATGTTATTAACATTGTGATTAACAAAAGTGATATTATGAAGTGCTTATGACATTAAGTTTGTTTTATGTTCCTTTAATATTTCAATACTGTTTAATATTTGTTGTTATTTCTTTGTCTGCCCGATGGTGGCAGGAAGCTTGTTATCTAATTCAACTAACAAGCCTGAAGGACTGAGTGAAAAGTCATTAGGTCTCTTGTTTTTGTTTTAATGATATACAGTCCATGCTCATTCATTCATTTGCTACTTTTTAAAATTGTTATGGAAAGATCTGGAAGACATCATTTGCACAGTACTGAACGGTTCTTCTTTGTTTGAAGTTTCAAGAGATTTCACACCCTGTTTCTGAACTTTTGTTGGTCAACAACTGTGAAAGACGTGTCTTGTCATAAAGCTGAAGATACTGACGGAAGGACGAGCCTTAAAGGACTCCAGATGATGTGTACCCCAGAGAGCTCAGCAGGGCGTGATGTAACGGCAGGATACGTAATGAACAAGGTGTTAAGATGTGTGCAATATCCACTTGTCTTGAAGGAAAAACGTGCTACTCTGAAACCAAGTCATTATTTACAGATGTGAGACTGAGAGACTGTGGTGTGTTTCAAGACAATAACATGTTTGATAACTAACACTTAACTTGATGTGGACATTATTACACAGACATTACAATACCATCGGAAGTGCTTCATAAACCTGTCACACATCCATACTAAAGAACACCACATATACTGTCAGACTGCTGTGCCTCATCTAACAAGCATTTGATCAACCCTTTTGGATTCAGGTTCTTAGAAAACAGCCAGCAGCCTCCTAGGCTCACTTTTTAACACACCACTTATCTCGTAAAACCCGTTGCGTTCACTCTCTGACGTTAGGAAGGTCCATACAGGCTTATGAGACACATTGAAGAAGCATTGTGAATGCAGTTTTACTTCACGTCAGTCAGAGTGTTTAATGTGTATTATAGGCGTATGCTCTGTAATTCTAAATTTAACTCAAATCCTCTTAAAAGATGTTGTTGCCCAAAGAAGATGGTAATGGTGGTAATGGTAATGGTATTGATTAAAGGCTGAATGTAAGTTGTGAGGATGTCTCTAAAAGGGACATTCCTCCTCAGACTGAGGCAGTTAGACGGAGGATATCTTGAGAACGCTCACGCTGTATGCTTTGACAGATGTTGACACTACTTTTAACCTGAGACCTCTATATTGCACTGAACCTCCACCCCCCCTAACCTCCACCCCCCCTGGGTTCAGACTTTCAGAAATACATGCCTTATCATATGAAACTGACTGATGACACAAGATATTGTACAGCGTACGAGCCTTTCAGTTATTGAAAGGTTTGTCTTCAATTAGTATGAGGTGTCATGAGTTCAAGGGCTGCAGGAAATTGTGTTTCAGTGCTGAATGGAGATTGAAGGTGCTGAGGGAGTAGATTGCGCTGAGTCATTCCTACTTCCAATACGATCAGACTGCACCTCTGTAATATGGAGGTGGAAGATGGAGGGGAAATGATTGAGTGACAACAGCTGTTTTCCTAGACCTGCTGATAATCTATTCATTTATTCAGTACCGACTTCTCTCTCCATACTATTAAGATGAAACCCATCAAGTTAGCCTTAAATCAAACTGAGTCAACACCCCCCATGAATTACTTCACAAATGGATGGGTATCTTTGGACTTTGTATATGCACATGTTTTGGATGGTCGTCCAGTATCAGAAAGTTTGAAGAAGCAACGGAAAAGAAGAGGAAGAACTAAGAGAGAGTGAGAAAGAAAATAGAGTTATTATCAATCAATGTCAGCGTTAGTATGTTCTCTTTTTCCCTGTAAATATATTTTAAAACTATTTTCCCTTTGTACAGTAGGCAGACAAGTCAGGATGTAAAGTTCAATATGTTTTACAACAATTTAAGAAATAAACAAAATGGTCATAAAAACATAAAAATACAAAAACAAAAATATGCAAAATATAGTTAAGACAAATATGATTAATAATGATAAGTGATATGATTGAACCTTTTATTTGCTTTTAATCTCATATTTACTTAATTATAAAAGTTCACCAATAAATATTATTATTATTTTAAGAATATGCTTTTTCTTATTTTCAGTAAAGTGTTGGAAATTGAGGATCATTTAGTGTAGACGTTTGGTGATAAGGGGGAAAGTTTAGTATACGAGTCTTTGCTAAGTTTCCCTTGAATTGTGTTAGATTCTCTTTTAAGATAGGCTACTCTTCATGCTTTACGGGATACACACAATTATCTATACATTTATGTAATACAGTATTACATGTATACATACCAGTAGATGGCTTTTACATATAGAGACTGTATATTGTGATCCTTCATTTAAGCAATCCTCATTAATTAAGTAATTGACTGCAAGATCATTTGTGTTATGTTGCCCTTTATTCAACTGGGATCTGATGCCGACTGCACTGGTGTTGATAGAGCTACACTACGCAGGACTGGCTCTTCCTCCTCATTCTGTGTATCTTTAATAAGGATAATACTGATATCTTCAGTGATACGTGTCAGCAGCACTGGGCACAACATATTGGACATGTCCCAGTGTTGCTCTCATAATAACAGAGGATGGTGGTGCAGATGGGGTCAAAGGGAAGTGGTTCGCTTCATCACATTGAAGGATCCATCTGAAATGGAAATGCAGTTTTGCAACCCTTTATAGAATGATGAAATGTTTCTCATCCATGTCACCTAAACATAATGTGCAGATGGTTAGAAATGAAGGGTGAGTCAAGTCATTCAAGGCAAGGAGTTGACATCATTATGTTCATTTGGGTTCTTGTCAGAGAAGAAATGATATCCTTTGTGATGTATTTATCCTTGATCAAATCTCCACTGTGTGTCAAACTGTTTGGTATGCATGTGTGACGAGATGTATATGTTGTCTAAGCCATTTTTTATTTATCTGCTAGTTTTTGTCTGAGCATTATTGCTTTCAGTAACTTTCAATGAGTTTATTTTCCAACTTTTTGGGAGAAATCATTTTAGCTTGGCATTTCTCATTCAAATGCATTCATGTCTAGAGGGTTTTTATTGAAAATTGAAATTGAAAGATGTGTTTTCACTGCACTCTGTTTGGGTCTGCATATTTTTTATGCAACTCCTCATGTTGATTTTACTCATCGCAATAAACTGCATGATCCCTTGGAGTGTTTGTGTTGGAATCTACTGGTGTGTTGATTAGTCTTGAATGGAAGAATCCCTTTAAATGTACGGGCCTACATTGTGATAAGGATGGTCAGGAACTCTTCTTGAAAATGGCACCCTGGTCTTAACCGTTTTTTTCACTGATTGGACAGGGTGGAATAAATTTATACTGCTTTATACAGGCTGTCATACCCTTTACCACAACTACTCTACGGCCAGCAAGTGCAGCAAGTGAGAAACAGCAAGCAGTGTTTATTTCCCCAAGGCCTTGTGGTCCCAGTCACACTCGGTGCACAAGCATGTCAGTACACATACACATTTGTTTAAATGAAGCAAAATGCAATGTCACATCAGCCAAAGCAAGGAAATGCTCTGCCATGGTAGTGGACTGTAGAACAGGCCGATGCTATTGGGTGGATACTCCAGCTGGAACACTATCTAATATGATAACAAACATCACTACATCTACAACACTGGTTTATTCCTTTATTTCAAAGTTGAATAAACAACACTGGTTTCATTGTGTTTTTATTATAATATTTTTCCTATTGATGAAAAGGACTTACAGTTTTTGAACTATTTAATTTGTATAACAATATAAACGTTGATAGTAATAGTATTACAATGATTACATTGAGAACACAGTGATTGGTTACAGGCCTATTCTCACTTGAGTGCTTTGGACAAATTAAAGAAAAAGTTCATCTTATGAATATTGATGGGTTTTGGAAGGATTAACATTGCAACTTTATGCATTTTTTGTTGCGCTCTCATTTCTTGTAGATTGAATGAAAGTGGTGCACTGTGTGTGTTTTTGTGTGTATGCTTGAATGGTTGATCAGTTGTGGGAGCGTGTTTATTTGAGCATATAACATGTACAACGGTTTGGTTTTCTTTTGTCTTCATGATTAAGATACATAACATGACAAATGTTATAGTAATGTGGGTAACATTGGTTAAGGGGTTGTTGCAAAATTTATTTTATAAAAAATATTCATTGCTGAGAGTGTGTACAGACAGCCTGCGTTTTAGGGCAAGGTTTGTGATCTTTCTTTACCGAAGCTGAATATCCTGATTGAATTTACCATGAGTAGGTGAAATGTAACATGAACAGTATCAACTGTATACATATTATTGTAGGCCATTATTTTCTCCTTTTGTGGCCCTTTCTTTGAAATGTTACACCATTTTTACACCATTATACAAACAGAAAATTATATACAAATAAAGAATTGTACAGATTGTGTAAATATGAATATTGGAGAAAACATTTAAACTCATTCCTTCATTTTTTTTGTATGGAAATGATTCAATTAACCACAATAACAAATGAATAAAGTCATTGGATATTTGCACAAAAAAATCATCATGGTACCTCTAATAAGGATAATACTGATATCTTCAATGATAAGTGCTAAAATATGACTTATTTCTCTTTGTACATGATGAACAAAAATTACGTGTTGAGTATTAATTAAAAAAATGCCAATCTCACGAATTTGGGGATGAGTCTTCCTTTCTCTGCCCTTGTGTGCTCTGTACCCCTCCCTCCCTCTCTTCCTTTCTCTGCCCTTGTGTGCTCTGTACCCCTCCCTCCCTCTCTCTCTTCCTTTCTCTGCCCTTGTGTGCTCTGTACCCCTCCCTCTCTCTCTTCCTTTCTCTGCCCTTGTGTGCTCTGTACCCCTCCCTCTCTCTCTTCCTTTCTCTGCCCTTGTGTGCTCTGTACCCCTCCCTCTCTCTCTTCCTTTCTCTGCCCTTGTGTGCTCTGTACCCCTCCCGCCCTCTCTTCCTTTCTCTGCCCTTGTGTGCTCTGTACCCCTCCCTCCCTCTCTTTCTTTCTCTCCCTCCTGTCATTTTGAAGATTTGTCATCTCCCCTGTACCCCCTCAATCTTTCGTTTTCCATTTCCCTGATATATTTATGTTCCAGTAAAGTTCCGCCTTGCTCCCTGCTTGTGTATGTCTCTCACGTTCAATCGCTTTTACTGGCAAGACATACTGAGTCTGTCTGCTCAGTCTACTGGACAGGGCTGCAGTCTCCCTGTCTCCCTTACACCCAATCTCTCACTCTGTCTCCCCCTCCTCCTCCCTCTCCTCTCCCTCTCTCTCTCTGTCTGGGAGCTCAGCTCGGCAGAGGTGGAAGGAGCTTGGACCGTGGGTGAGAGGTGGCAGCCCAGGAAGCAGGGCCACATGGTACCTTGAGTTGCAGGGCGGCTGGGTTTCCACTGCGACCCACACTGCTGGCGCTCCACAGCACCTTACAGACCACAACACCACAGTCCAGGCCCAGGGCTCTGGTTGCTCCTGTGCTCAACCAGATCTAGTAGTCTGTGACCGGCTCTGGAACCCTGCGCTCCTCCATTTTAATACATTTAAATACCACATGGTGCCCTTACTTTCTGTGAGAGACACGCAGCCCTCCATGGTGTGAGCCCAGAGAATCTGTAGCTAGGTTACTGTGCTCTATTCATATAGAGATTGTCTCCCATGTACTAACCTCAAGATGTAATTTTGCCCGGGCCCAGTAGGACCAATGGAGTCAACCTAAACAGTCTGTCAGGGACATTATTCTATTATACTATGGTTAGGAAATAGTTGTGTGAATGTACATGGGAGACATACACTCTTAGAAAAAAAGGTGCTATCTAGAACCTAGAAGGGTTATTCAACTGTCCCCATATGAGAACCCTTTGAAGAACCCTTTTTGGTTCCGGGTAGAACCCTTTTGGTTACAGGTAGAACCTTTTTGAGTTCCACGTAGAACCCTTTCATAGAGGGTTCTACATAGAACCCCAAAGAGTTCTACCTGGAACCAAAAAAGGTTATCCTATGAGGATAGCCAAATAATTATTTTGGAGCAAAAGCACATGCCTGTGAATGTACACCTTACTCATGATTCTCAGTATCTCTGTCCCTCTGTCTGTCAGTTTACACATCCCTCCATTCTTGTTCAGACCTACAACCACCATGACACTCATCTCCCCATGTATCAGCTTCCTCTAGCATGTCTCTCTCTCCCCCTCTTATAAATCTTTCAGTCAAGTTGGAAAGCAAGACTTATTAAATGATTGATAGCGGGGGCGAGGCATGAGAAAAAAGGCGCAAGAGAAAAGCAGGACTTTTTTGAAGCCCTCAGACGTCTGGGAGGCAGAGGTGACAGGAGAAAGGTAGAGGGGTGGAGAGTGAGGGGGAGAGATTAGAGAGGTTAATATAGGAGAGGGAACACAGAGGTAGACAGGCTGGGAGGCCAGGGCAGAGGCCAATGATCCAGTCAGAGCAAATCCCCATTCAGGGCTTGTTTGAAGGCCAAGCTTTCAGGGACTCTAATTTAACCCCATCTAACTGGCAAAGCTCTCTCTTGCCCTCTCTCTTGCCCTATTTTTCTCTCTTTCTCTCGCTCCTTATTGCTCTTTCCCTCTCTCTCCAAGGCCCCCATATATTGTGTGTCACCTTGAGTTATTAGGATGGGGGGGCAGGGATGGAATAAAATGGAGGGAGACCTGTGAGTTATGGATGAGAGTCCACTGGATTATGGAGAATGAGAGGAGCGCGAGAAAGGGTAAGAGAAAATATAAATGGGACGAGAGGTAAGGAGGACAGATGACAGCGGTGAAGATACTATCTCTCTAAGTCCATAATGCAGGCTGCTTTTTCAATGTCAACTCTTAGCTTATCCTGTAAACACATGTCGGTCTCAGACTCTCTTTATTAATATAGAATATGCCTTTTTTTCTTCCTCCCCCAATACGTGTTGCCTTATTTTCTCTTTCTCACAATGCCTGTCCGCACTTCCACTACATCTCACCCCCACAATCCCAGAATGCACTAGAATACAAGTACCTACTTTTTAACAATTAACTGTTACCTAGCAACAGTGTGAGTGAAAGAGGTATATGGAGAAAGGTTTTAGGCAGTAAAGAGAAGTAATTCTTTATAGTACTGTTAAAATAATTTTCTCATACAATAAAATATCAAACATACATGTATTAGATGAATTAAGAGAACGTGAATTTGCTCAATTTAGTACATGAGCATTGGGCAAAATGGCAGATGTTTTGAGGTTGCTTACATCACACATACTGTATACTATATACACCCACACAAGCACTTAACACTGGATAGGAATTGGGAGAGAATTTGGCTGGATGATGCTCCAGGACAGGTGATGCAGTGTCTATACATAGTGTGTACCTCCTAATATAGTGAAGACTGCAGAGTAGGCATTGAGGAGCTGTCCCCAGATCTGTTAGGTCCAAAAGGCATCCAGACACAACTGAAGAGACAGCAGCACACAGCTGATACACAGCAGCCCAACATACATGAACTCCATGGACACCGACAACCACAACATTCCTGCAGGGAGAGAGAGGATCAAATCACACACATGCACACACACTAAATGCAGAAACACATACATAGAGAAAGGATTCAGACAAAGATAACAGTTGGGTGTGTAATATCCTGGGGGTGGCAGGTAGCCTAGTGATTAGAGTGTTGGGCCAGTAACTGAAAGGTTGTTAGATCAAATCCCCGACCTGACAAGGTCAAAATCTGTCGTTATGAACAAGGCAGTTAACCCACTGTTCCTAGGCCGTCATTGTAAATAAAAATGTGTTCTTAACTGACTTGCCTAGTTAAATAAAGGTTAATTAAACAAATAAAATACTGTTGCAGATGTCTGTTTTACTGGTAATACGGAGAGAAGAATAAAACAAATTCACACCTAAGAACTTATGACTGTTGCTATGACGGTTAATCCTTTACAAAATATTTGTTGATATTTGCAAAACAGTTTTTTGCTCAGAGCTGAGGGTGAGTCAAGGTGGGATATACAGTAGATAGCAGTAGATGCATGTAGACATAATAGGTTTGATGATAGATGAGGTATAGGTGTGGATGTCATACCAGTTTATGGTTATAATAACATGAGTAAATAGGGTTGAAGATCTAGTATCGTGTGAGAAAGAGGGAGAGAGCGGGATGGGATGTGGAGAGCGAGTAACAGATGGAGTGAAAGGACATTTACAAGTGATAGAACACTGGGAGGGTGAAGGACAGAAGGTGAAAGGAAGCGCTAGGGAGAAAGGGTTAAGGAGGAGAGGGGAATGAAATGGTTGCCGCGGCAACAAGAGCCAGCATTTCCATTGCTGAGCGTAAAAGTTTTGATGGTGGAGATGACAGAGTGCCATCATGTGCCGTAAGGGGTTATTAAACGGTACATGCTCTATGTCAGGTTCGGGAAGCACACTATAATGACTAATGTATCTTAACTAATCAAATAAATCACGAGTGTTTCAATTAAAAACATGCTCTGGAACATTGGCGACTGGTAAGTATTTTTTAAACCTCCCGCTTTGGGCTGGATGTGTCAATGTGTAGTTCATACATGCATAATCTAAGAGCAGAAATACTGTCTTACCTCAATTAGCCACGAAATCCCTAGCTTGAAAGCAACTGTTTACTGAAAACCGACTGTTTACTGTTTCCTGTTTACTGGCACCCTTTTCCCTACATTTTCTCCCACGTGGGCCAACCCCCAAGCAATTTGCGCTAGCGAGAGAGCAATGACGTGGTGCACATATCTGCACATACAGTATGTGACGTAGTACGCAATTTTCGAGGACCACTTTTGGCTCGTGAGTGCTACTTTCAGAATTACTGGTATACAAAAGTATACAAAGTATACGAAAGTACCGGAGAATCTCTTTACCTTGATGATTAAATTGAATAGAATTGATACGGATTGACCTCCTAGCCCTGGTAGATGTGTAATCATTACAGAGCATGTCCTTTCTAAGAACCGTTGACAACATTTCAATCTACATGATTAACATGACTTAACCTTCATGAAGAGAAACCTGCATTACATCATTATGAGATTCTTTCATAAAACACTAATTAGTTGTAGTTGAAATAACAGCAAGAGGGGGTACATAATCCTTTGTTTGGTTTTATACAATACTCCAGCAAGGGCCAGGACTTGAAAGTAATTAACATTTGCATATAGTCTCACCTTCCTCTCGTTGTACATAGCCTCTGCACCCACCAAGGTAATACAAGCCGGATGGTATGGAACCAAACGCTGTCAGCCTTGTGGCTTAGCGACACTTCCCTGACAACCACAGGAGGGATGTAAGGTCACGGTGACGTCACAGCAGGGGATCGAAGGTAGAAACCATACATCATGAGAAAGGACACCTCAGACTCCCTGGAAGAGATAAGTAATAAAGCACAGAGGCCCACCATGAGTCACAGGGACAGCACCGAGATGATGGCACCATCAAATGTAATGGCCGCTGGGTGGGGGATCTAGAGAGGGTAACCAAAGGGTAGCCATAAGACAAACCAGCATAATTGGGGTAATCACTCTCCTCACTTCTCATTCTGTAATATCACTGATTTTGAAATATGATCTCAGTATGTCCATCAGACTTCTCTGGTCCCCCCCCCCATCCTTTCCTCCCGGGAACCGTAGTGATTGAGGCAGGGTTCTACGGTTGCTAGGAAATGTGGAGAGTGTGGCAGTCGGCCTCAGCGAGAGAGGGAACCTGCCATGAGGATGTTGTATGGGCCTTTAGGAGAGGATGCACCCTGCTGGATACACATAGTCACTCTCTCTATTAGTCATAATGCAGTTATCTCTGTTATTCTGCTCTGATAAAGGACATCTCCTTAGCGTAAAGCATTTAAGATGCTAAGAATTCTCTATTAAATGATAGATATTTGCAGTGAAATTAGACTGTCTAGGATGCATTTTTAGACTGCCAACGGACTCGCTCTTGTTTGCTGTCTCCATTACTGTAAAGTGCCTCCTCTCTTTTGTCAAGGACAGGAGGAGAGGAAAGATGGAGGGATGAATGCAGCCAAAGCTACTCAAGATGCTGTGCTAGACTTTTTTTCCATAGAAAGGTATCAGATCAACCCGTTCTATTGATTCAATGTCTATTATAATTGCACCAATTGTAATATTGTAGGACACAGACATTACACCAGTAAAGAGCAAACGCCAGTAAACTGTAGATATATGTAGAACTGTAGATGCATGGCATACAAGCACACACTTCAAAGGCCTTGTTGGATTAATATTAAAAAGGGTTAACACTTGCAAATTCCTCATATTTTGCATGCCGCTGTGACGCTCTAATGTTTGTTGATTAGCATGTTGTATTTTTCTGGTATAACTCTGACTCCATGTGGTCATCATAGAAATTGCACATTGCATGCCATGCATGCGGTGCACTGGTAGTTGGTTGCCATATCAATTGGATGTCATCAGACAAGATGTAAGGTGGTGTCTTACATGTCTCTTCTGATGCCTTCCTTTAAACTACTTCATTTGTGAAGATAAACATCTGGAGACTTAATTGGGGAGGATGGGCACGTGGTAATGGCCGGAGCGGAATAAGTGGAAAGGTATCAACAACATCAAACACATGGTTTCCATGCTTTCCATGTGTTTGGTACCATTCCATTTGCTCCGTTCCATTATTATGAGCCGTCCTCCCCTCAGCAGCCTCCACTGCTGTGAACTACACCCACCTGCCTACAGCATTTCTATAAAGAGAGATCATTCTACTGGACAGTGACAACCTTTGACCAGACTACAATATCCTTACAGAGAAAGTACAAAAAGCAGAAGTCATTGGTGAAAAGTTTCGGGAGCCCTGCAGGTATAAATAAATACCCTGTGTGGTACCTTAATGAAGACTCTATGCTGAAACACATAGCTGTTTTTATATGCTATATGCCCAGTATATTAAGGCCTTTTGTAACTTTAACATTTGCCTGAGTGCCTGTACCTTTCACTCTTTGGTTGGATTTGAGTTTTCTGTTTTTCTGATCAAAAGTAAGTAGCGCTTTATAGTTGATGATATGATTCTAGTAATAGTATACATTTGAATACATTGGGAAATGTGATGGTTAAAAGAGGTCTATTGAAATGTGTAGGCTACAGTATAAAGAAAGACATCCAGTACAGGTACTTAGCCAGTGTTCCTCCCTGCGTGAGTTCAGGGTTTAGAACTGTGCTCCAACTGGGTTGTTAATTGCTCATTCAGTGATTTGATTGGCATCCTGAACACTTGCTTTTCATATATTAGACCTTTTCGACAAAACCACCTCAGGTCTTGAGTCTTTGCTGTTACTGGAGCAATTCAAGTGTTCCTACACAGGTACAGCTGCAACTTAATGTATTAAAGGGCTATCGTCGTTTTTCTTGAGATTATGCATATTGTTGACCCTCCTCACTTTGATAATCTGACGATTAGCTAAATCTACAGACTATGTTTAGATCACTGTTCTGTTGAGAGGGGCAATCTGCAGTTGCTACATACATTGTTTTTACTTCTAAATCAATGATATGTACCCATTGATTCTTGAAGAACATAATTTAGAAATGCCTCACGACCTTAATTCAACTGTCGTGCCCCATCAAAACTCGCAATATAAACTTGTTTTAATCCAATGTTTGTAAACAATTTAATTATAAATAAACACTGTATAGCCTCAAAACATGGTTAAAACTATAATATTGATATCATGGATGGTCAGTCCTTGCATCCATAGCTCTGTCTATGAATTTGAGAGTGGTTCAATTTCTCCAGCCCCATCCCTCAGCTTTTTACAGATAAAATGTTGGGGATTTAATTTTGTTATTGTTTCATTTGCAGATTGCCCCTTTAAGGTGGATTTTGAGTTCCTTCTCCAAGCAACATTGTCAGCTTTGTGCTCCCTAAGGTATATGACATATCAGGTGAGGGTTAATTCACTGAAGAGGTAGATCATTAAAACATGCATTCAAACTGTAGATTCTAAATTTAAATTCTAATTATTTTATGACCTCGCCTGGTATAACGTCCCTATAAAAATAATATATTTCTTTATAGATAATGGAATACTTTATTGACAACAATATATTAAATTTTTTGCCATGGCCTAGGCAGAGAACTCCTGTATATTTGTAAATATTTTATTGATTTTATGTGTTTTTATAACTAACTGACTTGCCGGTCTTATGACAATGTTTAGCCTTCTTTCTTTTTTATTACTGGAGATGGCACAAGCTTGAACATCATACAGAGGCATGTAGTTTTGAGTGGATCTCTCACTCCAAGGTGGACTATCCCAATAATTGATGTGTAGTGAGCCTCTGCCCCCCCACCCCCCACCCCCCACCCCACCTTGCTGGATGTGACCACTGATTTCCCCCTACTCAAGCCTGCTTCAGGGTATCAGAGGAGCTGAGAACAGCATCGTGGAGGAGAGTTCTAAGGGAGACTGACTTGGAGACGGGTGTACTGTAGACTTGACCTATGTGCAGCCCACCGAAGTTGGATGTTACCTGGACGTGCCAGCCTCTGACTGTTGAAGACATGTACTTTTTTGTTTTTAAGCGTCTTTGAGATTATCTTTATAAGGAAAAGTGCTATATAAAATAAATAAATATACAGTATATGTATATATATATCAGCAATGGATTGATAATCATTTGTTTTAGAGTCAGCAATGTTACAGAGAATGGACAAAGACAGCACAGTCGAACAGGGACACAACAGTAACATTGCCTGTGATAAATGATCTTACATTCACTTATATCAGTGCCTATGTTTCCTGTATGTATATTGGATGGATATCTGTCCTTGTTGATGCCGCTCTTTTCACCTCTAAATTCTTTCAGTGTGACTAAGCATAGAACATGTTTGAGTACTACGCTGCTTCTATGCATGTCAGGACTACTGCTACTGTATTTGTGAGTGTATGCATGTTCATACTGTGTATGTAGGTATGTATAGGCCTACATTTACTAGTAAGTGTGTGCATGTGCACATGTGTAACCGGCATAGACACATTTTCCACAGTTAGGATTCTGTGATGCAGTTGCTATGGTAACCATGATAGAAATAGACGGGTATCTGCATGGGAACAAAATAATTGAACGGTGTTGTTTAGAAATAGAGACAGAAAATAAAAGATCGGTGAATGAGTGTGTGTACACTGCAGTACATTAAAAGTGCAGCAGCGTGGATGGGGGCCATAGGCCAAGCCATTATGACTAGGAGAGAGTGAGTGTGTCTGCACTGCATTCACTGCCTGTGCTTGAGAGGAGATAAGCACTCAGCGACAACACAAATTAAATAGGGAAACGATATTGTTTAGAACCTCTGTTATTGTACATGATAACATGGTTTCCTAATCACAATGTGATAAATCTAATCAGGTAGGCTATTCGATAGCCTGGGCTTTCATTTCTTTAATTTCAGTGCATGGTATTCCTTGCAGTAGGGTAATTTAATGAGACATTTCATAAGTCAGGAGTCAGTTGAGAAGGGCTCTATGTTATGTGTTGGGTGTCAGTGTGCTGTAGCTAAGGTAGGCTGCAGTTACTGAATGTCAGGCGTTATCCCTAAACATCAGAGATTTTAAAGACCAGGCAAATAACCACATCAACCAGTATGCTGTCTGTATCTTTATTAAACCCATTTTCTTAACACCGTTCAACCACTGTCACGTCTCTTCACGGGTTCCTTTGTAATGAATTCAGTAATCATGCACTTGGATGAAATAAGAACAAAGAGACTGATTGAAAGAATCAATCCAAGAGCAAAGATGGCAAAATGCAGTGATTTAAAACAGTCATCTTTTGCGCTCAGTATATATATATATATATATATATATATAAATACAAAAATCATTAAGTAGAAAAGATTGGGAAAGCAGGGGAGATGGAGGGATGTGATGGGAAGAGATGAGAAGAGAGGAGGGAGGGAGGGGGTGCAGGAATATGAGTGTATGCATTTTCAAGGCGGTCTTTCAGTAGCAAAAAAAACAGTAACAGGAAAACGAATAGGTCTACGGATAGATGCATGCTTTTATACGATGTACGTATCATGGAAATAGGCACTTGAGATTTATAGTTATTAGTTGTACAATTAGTGCGGTGACACTGGCAATGCGTTTAATTTGAGCTCGAGCTAGGTGGCTTCACCTAAACAGTGTGTGAAAGAGGGAAAGGAGAGGGATCAAGAGGGGAGGGGGTGTATGGACCTCACTGGTTACGGGACCTACAGGCACCCCGATTGTGCTCTCATAATTTGTGGAGGTGAGGACAAAAGAAAGGGAAAATTGGAGGAAAGGCCCGGGATTTAATTGTGACGGGGCCCCCGACTCGCCGCCGCTGGTCGGGGTTGTCAAGACGACAGAGGGTGAGGGAAAAGCGGCGGAGCAGTCGACTCAAGACCGGGGTTTCCTGCCAGAGCAGCGGGAGTGTCACAAAACAACCTTTTACTCTTCGAGGGGCCTTAAGCGTTCCCAGGTAACGTATGCATTGAAAGAGTGTCTCTGTTTTGTTTTTCTCTGCGTTTAGTAAGGGAAAATTACATGTTGGGGGGAAGATTGTCTTCAGCAGCATCCGCTTTATTCAGTGTTATATATGCTTACCCACCTACCACTGCTGTATTTCTAACATCTGCACCTAATCACCCTCTTTTTGTAAGCTGCTTGCCTCCCCGTCCTATTATGATTATTGGACAGACCAGGTAGCTAGCATTGCTAGTTAGCTAGCTAATTGTGTTCGTTGTGCACAAATCTATTTGAACAGGATAGTTAACGTAGCTAAATTGCAGTAAAATAACTCAAACACAATTTGCAATGACGCAAATGGGTTTCTATAGCACAGCCTAGCTAGTCCAGCAGCACCCACAAATTGTGATGCATGAAGCTAACGTTAAACGTGCTAGCTAGCTAATATTAGCTACAACTAACGTCAACATGAAACTACTATCTAGATTCTAGAAGCTGCTCGCGCATAGTTTGGTCTGCAACTAACGTAGCTAACTAAATAAAATACAGGGTGTGCTCAAATGGCTAGCTGATATTAAACATTTATATTATTCACTAATGTTATTCACTATCCACCGTTTTTGCTAGCTACATCATAATATATAGCTATGTGCCATGGCATTGGTTTAGTAGAGGACGTGGTTCATCAACCTACTTCTGTCCTGGCCTATAACTCTACAGACAACTTGTTTACAGTGCGTGAGGCCAGTGGTTACGTTTAACACCTGGTGTGACAGCACTGTGTTGTCAATAAAAGCGTAATTTGTCTCTAATCGAATTGGCTGTTTCTTCATAAACTGTCATGTTGTAGCTAGCATTAAATTAATGACAACATTTTATACCATAATGAATTTATTATCACGTCACCAGCATTAACATTTTAATTATAGTCAGAGTAATATTGGTCCAAAAGTATTCAACCCAAAACCTATTAGGCTACTGGATGTAGTAGTAAACTGACTTGGGAAACGAAACTGACAACATGTGTAACGATATCATTTGTTTAACTGCCACGATTGAAACCTGCCAATTATCATTCAAATAAAAGATGATTGGTCATATTAACAGATTTGCAGGTGCAGAGAAGTCCAGCAGTAAAAAATTCAATAAAAATGCACACAAAATCCAGAAAAACACAAATAAAGAAATATCAGAAGGAGCAATGTCAGAGAATGGAATATAAATACATATACAGTACCAGTCAAAAGTTTGGACACCTACTCATTCAAGGGTTTTTCTTTATTTGTACTATTTTCTACATTGTAGAATAATAGTGAAGACATCAAAACTATGAAATAACACATGGAATCATGTAGTAACCAAAATATATTTTAGATTCTTCAAAGTAGCCAACCTTTGCCTTGATGACAGCTTTGCATACTCTTGGCATTCTCTCAACCAGCTTCCCCTGGAATGCTTTCCCAACTGTGTTGTAGGAGTTCACACATATGCTGAGCACTTGTTGGCTGCTTTTCCTTCACTCTGGTCTCAACTTATCCCAAACCATCTCAATTGGGTTGAGGTCGAGTGATTGTGGAGGCCAGGTCATCTGATGCGGCACTCCATCACTCTCCTTCTTGGTCAAATAGCCCTTACACAGCCTGGAGATGTGTTGGGTCATTGTCCTGTTGGAAAACAAATAATAGTCCCACTAAGCACAAACCAGATGGGATGGTTACTTGAACTCTGTGAAGCATTTATTTGGGCTGCAATTTCTGAGGCTGGTAACTCTAATGAAATTGTCCTCTGCAGCAGAGGTAACTCTGGGTCTTCCTTTCCTGTGGCGGTCCTCATGAGAGCCAGTTTCATCATAGCGCTTGATGGTTTTTGCGACTGCACTTGAAGAAACTTTCAAAGTTCTTGAAATGTTACGTATTGACTGACCTTCATGTCTTAACCTCTCTAGGGTATGTGGGACGGTAGCGTCTCACCTCGTCAACAGCCAGTGAAACTGCAGGGTGCCAAATTCAAAACAACAGAAATCCCATAATTAAAATTCCTCAAACATACATGTATTTTACACCATTTTAAAGATACACTTGTTGTAAATCCAGCCACAGTGTCCGATTTCAAAAAGACTTTACGACGAAAGCAAAGCAAACCAAACGATTATGTTAGGTCAGAGCCAGAAAAACACAGCCATTTTTCCAGCCAAAGAGAGGTGTCACAAAAAGCAGAAATATAGATCAAATTAATCACTAACCTTTGATGATCTTCTTCAGATGACACTCATAGGACTTCATGTTACACAATACATGTATGTGTTGTTCGGTAAAGTTCATATTTATATACAAAAATCTGAGTTTACATTGGCGCGTTATGTTCAATAGTTCCAAAACATCCGGTGATTTTGCAGAGCCACATCAATTTACAGAAATAGTCACCATAAATGGTGATGAAAATACAAGTGTTATACAGTGGGGAGAACAAGTATTTGATACACTGCCGATTTTGCAGGTTTTCCTACTTACAAAGCATGTAGAGGTCTGTCATTTTTATCATAGGTACACTTCAACTGTGAGAGACTGAATCTAAAACAAAAATCCAGAAAATCACATTGTATGATTTCTAAGTAATTAATTTGCATTTTATTGCATGACATAAGTATTTGATCACCTACCAACCAGTAAGAATTCCGGCTCTCACAGACCTGTTAGTTTTTCTTTAAGAAGCCCTCCTGTTCTCCACTCATTACCTGTATTAACTGCACCTGTTTGAACTCGTTACCTGTATAAAAGACACCTGTCCACACACTCAATCAAACAGACTCCAACCTCTCCACAATGGCCAAGACCAGAGAGCTGTGTAAGGACATCAGGGATAAATTGTAGACCTGTACAAGGCTGGGATGGGCTACAGGACAATAGCCAAGCAGCTTGGTGAGAAGGCAACAACTGTTGGCACAATTATTAGAAAATGGAAGAAGTTCAAGATGACGGTCAATCACCCTCGGTCTGGGGCTCCATGCAAGATCTCACCTCGTGGGGCATCAATGATCATGAGGAATGTGAGGGATCAGCCCAGAACTACACGGCAGGACCTGGTCAATGACCTGAAGAGAGCTGGGACCACAGTCTCAAAGAAAACCATTAGTAACACACTACGCCGTCATGGATTAAAATCCTGCAGCGCACGCAAGGTCCCCCTGCTCAAGCCAGCGCATGTCCAGGCCCGTCTGAAGTTTGCCAATGACCATCTGGATGATCCAGAGGAGGAATGGGAGAAGGTCATGTGGTCTGATGAGACAAAAATAGAGCTTTTTGCTCTAAACTCCACTCGCCGTGTTTGGAGGAATAGAAGGATGAGTACAACCCCAAGAACACCATCCCAACCGTGAAGCATGGAGGTGGAAACATCATTCTTTGGGGATGCTTTTCTGCAAAGGGGACAGGACGACTGCACCGTATTGAAGGGAGGATGGATGGGGCCATGTATCGCGAGATCTTGACCAACAACCTCCTTCCCTCAGTAAGAGCATTGAAGATGGGTCGTGGCTGGGTCTTCCAGCATGACAACGACCCGAAACACACAGCCAGGGCAACTAAGGAGTGGCTCCGTAAGAAGCATCTCAAGGTCCTGGAGTGGCCTAGCCAGTCTCCAGACCTGAACCCAATAGAAAATCTTTGGAGGGAGCCGAAAGTCCGTATTGCCCAGCGACAGCCCCGAAACCTGAAGGATCTGGAGAAGGTCTGTATGGAGGAGTGGGCCAAAATCCCTGCTGCAGTGTGTGCAAACCTGGTCAAGAACTACAGGAAACGTATGATCTCTGTAATTGCAAACTAAGGTTTCTGTACCAAATATTCAGTTCTGCTTTTCTGATGTATCAAATACTTATGTCATGCAATAAAATGCAAATTAATTACTTAAAAATCATACAATGTGATTTTCTGGATTTTTGTTTTAGATTCCTTCTCTCACAGTTGAAGTGTACCTATGATAAAAATTACAGACCTCTACATGCTTTGTAAGTAGGAAAACCTGCAAAATTGTCAGTGTATCAAATACTTGTTCTCCCCACTGTACATGGAATTCTAGATCCACTTCTCCTTAATGCAACCGCTGTGTCAGATTTAAAAAAAACTTTACGGAAAAAGAAAACCATGCAATAATCTGAGTACGGCGCTCAGACGACAAATCAACCCAAAGAAATATCCGCCATGTTGGAGTCAACAAGTCAGAAATAGCATCATAATGTCCATCATTTATGTCCAAATTCCTCCTCGTTGTTTGCGCGTTCAGTACACAATCTAAACTCACGACGCGGTCCAGGCAAAAGTTCAGACGAAAAGTCATATTACAGTCCGTAGAAACATGTCAAACGAAGTATAGAATCAATCTTTAGGATGTTTTTAACATAAATCTTCAATAATGTTCCAACCGGAGAATTCCTTTGTCTTCAGAAATGCGATGGAACTCAAGCTAACTCTCACATGAACGTGCATGGTCAGCGCATGGTCAGCTCATGGCAGACCTTACTCAATCCCCTCTCATTCGCCCCCACCTCACAGTAGAAGCATCAAACAAGGTTATAAAGACTGTTGACATCTAGTGGAAGCCTTAGGAAGTGCAACATGACCCCATTTCCACTGTATCTTGGATAAGCAAAGAGTTGAAAACTAAAAACCTCAGATTTCCCACTTCCTGGTTGGATTTTTTCTCAGGTTTTTGCCTGCCATATGAGTTATGTCATACTCACAGACATCATTCAAACAGTTTTAGAAACTTCAGAGTGTTTTCTATCCAAATATACTAATAATATGCATATCCTAGCATCTGGGCCTGAGTAGCAGGCAGTTTACTCTGGGCACGCTTTTCATCCGGGCATGAAAATACTGCCCCCTACCCCAAAGAAGTTAAAGTAATGATGGATTGTCGTTTCTCTTTGCTTATTTGAGCTGTTCTTGCCATAATATGGACTTTTACCAAATGGGGCTGTCTTCTGTATACCACCCCTACCTTGTTACAACACAATTGATTGGCTCAAACGAATTAAGAAGGAAAGAAATTCCAAACTTTTAACAAGGCACACCTGTTAATTGAAATGCCTTCCAGGTGACTACCTCATGTAGCTGGTTGAGAGAATGCCAAGCGTGTGCAAGGCCGTCATCAAAGCAAAGGGTGGCTACTTTGACGAATCTCATATAAAAAAGATTTGGACTTGCTTAACACTTTTTTGGTTACTATATGATTCCATATGTGTTATTTCATAGTTTTGATGTCTTCAATGTTCTTCTACAATTTAGAAAATAGAAAAAATAAAGAAAAACCCTTGAATGAGTAGGTGTGTCCAAACCTTTGACTTGTACTGTACATAAACTCAGCAAAAAAAGAAACGTCCTCTCACTGTCAACTGCGTTTATTTTCAGCAAACTTAACATGTGTAAATATTTGTATGAACATAACAAGATTCAACAACTGAGACATAAACTGAATAAGTTCCACAGACATGTGACTAACAGAAATTGAATAATGTGTCCCTGAACAAAAGGGGGGTGTCTTCTAGCCAGAGTTCCTTTGTCCAGTGTCTGTGCTATTTTGCCCATCTTAATCTTTTCTTTTTATTGGCCAGTCTGAAATATGGCTTTTTCTTTGCAACTCTGCCTAGAAGGCCAGCATCCCGGAGTCGCCTCTTCACTGTTGACGTTGAGACTGGTGTTTTGCGGGTACTATATAATGAAGCAGCCAGTTGAGGACTTGTGAGGCATCTGTTTCTCAAACTAGACACTAATGTACTTGTCCTCTTGCTCAGTTGTGCACCGGGGCCTCCCAATCCTCTTTCTATTCTGGTTAGAGCAAGTTTGCGCTGTTCTGTGAAGGGAGTAGTACAAAGCGTTGTACGAGATCTTCAGTTTCTTGGCAATTTCTCGCATGGAATAGCCTTCATTTCTCAGAACAAGAATAGACCGACGAGTTTCAGAAGAAAGTTCTTTGTTTCTGGCCATTTTGAGCCTGTAATCGATCCCACAAATGCTGAGGCTCCAGATACTCAACTAGTCTAAAGAAGGCAAGTTTTATTGCTTCTTTAATCAGAACCACAGTTTTCAGCTGTGCTAACATAATTGCAAAGGGTTTTCTAATGATCAATTAGCCTTTTAAAATGATAAACTTTGATTAGCTAACACACAACTTGCCACTGGAACACAGGAGTGATGGTTGCTCATAATGGGTCTCTGTACGCCTATGTAGATATTCCATTAAAGATCTGCCGTTTCCATCATATACAGTGCTGTGAAAAAGTATTTGTCCCCTTCCTGATTTCTTATTTCTTTGCACATTTGTCACACTTAAATGTTTCAGATCATCAAACAAATTTAAATATTACATAAAGATAACCCAAGTAAACACAAAATGCAGTTAAGTAATGATTTTATTTATTAAGGGAAAAAAGCTATCCGAACCTTCATGGCCCTATGTGAATAAGTAATTGCCCACTAAACCTAATAACTGGTTGTGCCACACTCAGCAGCAACAACTGCAATCGTTTGCAATCGCAAGCGTTTGCGATAACTGGCAATGAGTCTTTCACAACGCTGTGGAGGAATTTTGGCCCACTCTTCTTTTCAGAATTGTTTTAATTCAGCCACATTGGAGGGTTTTCGAGCATGAACCGCCTTTAAGGTCACGCCACAGCATCTCAATAGGATTCAAGGCCCGACTTTGACTAGGCCACTCAAACCTTCCTTTTTTTTTTAAGCCATTCAGAAGTGGACTTGCTGGTGTGTTTTGGATCATTGTCCTGCTGCAGAACCCAAGTGCGCTTCAGCTTGAGGTCACGAACTGATGGCTGGACATTCTCCTTCAGGATTTTTTTGGTAGAGAGCAGAATTCATGGTTCCATCAATCACAGCAAGTCGTCCAGGTCCTGAAGCAGCAAAGCAGCCCCAGACCATCACACTACCACCACCATATTTGACTGTTTGTATGATGTTCTTTTTCTGAAATGCTGTGTTACTTTTACACCAGATGTAACGGGACACACGCCTTCCAAAAAGTTCAACTTTTGTCTCGTCAGTCCACAGAATACTTTCCCAAAAGTCTTGGGGATCAAGATGTTTTTTGCCAAAAGTGAGACAAGCCTTTATGTTCTTTTTGGTCAGCAGTGGTTTTCGCCTTGGACCTCTGCCATGGATGCCATTTTTGCCCAGACTCTTTCTTATGGTTGAGTCATGAACACTGACATTAACTGAGGCAAGTGAGGCCTGCAGTTCTTTAGATGTTGTTGTAGGTTCTTTTGTGACCTCTTGGATGAGTCGTCGCTGCGCTCTTGGGGTAATTTTGGTAGGCCGGCCACTCCTGGAAAAGATGACCAGTGTTCCAAATTTTCACCATTTGTGGATAATGGCTCTCACCGTGGTTCGCTGGAGTACCAAAGCTTTAGAAATGTCTTTGTAACCCTTTCCAGACTGATAGATGTCAATTACTTTGTTTCGCATCTGTTCCTGAATTTCTTTGGATCGCGGCATGATCTTTTGGCCTACTTCACTTTGTCAGACAGGTTCTATTTAAGTGATTTCTTGATTCAACAGGTCTGGCAGTAATCAGGCCTGGGTGTGGCTAGTGAAATTGAACTCAGCTTTCCGGTCCTTCATGGTCTGGATCCAGGTCAGTGCTCTGTGGTCTGTGTGCAGGTCAAATTCCCTCCCAAGAAGATAGTAACGGAGGCTATCTAGGGCCCACTTTATAGCCAGGCACTCCTTCTCGATTGTAGAATACCTTGTTTCCCTGGGCAACAGCTTCCGACTCAGGTACAGCACAGGAAGCTCTTCTCCTGGCTCTCCTTGGGCCAGTACAGCTCCAATTCCCACAGCCGAAGCGTCCACCTGCACGAGAAACCTCTTCTGTTTTTCAGTATCAGGAAGGCTTCCTCACACTCCTCAGTCCACTTCACAGGGTTGCTGGCCACCTTTGAAGTGAGGTTGGTCAGAGGGACAGCGATGGTCGAAAACTGTGGAATGAATCTCCGGTACCACCCTGCCAGACCTAGGAAGGACTTCACCTGTGTCTTGGTTCTGGGTTGAGGGCTGTTCCTGATGGATTCCACTTTGTCCACCTGAGGCCGAACTTCACCCTTACCCAGCTGGTAACCCAGGTACTTTGTCTCCTGTTTCGCCCACTCACACTTCAGGAGGTTAAGCGTGAGGCCTGCATCATGGATCTTCCCCAAGACTCTGCTAAGATGCTGTATGTGCTCCTCCCAGGAGTGGCTGTAGATCACCACGTCGTCCAAGTAAGCAGCACAGTAATCATCACAGTCCTGGAGGACCTTGTCCATAAGCCTCTGGAAAGTCGCAGGGGCCCCATGAAGGCCAAACGGCATGACCTTGAACTGGAACAGGCCCATCGGCGTCCGGAATGCAGTGTAGGCCTTGGATTGTTCATGCAGGGGCACCTGCCAGTACCCTTTGCAGAGATCCAATGTGGTGATGTAATGAGCTCTACCTATTCTCTCCAGTAAGTCATCAATGCGGGGCATGGGATAGGCATCAAACTGGGAGATGGCATTCACCTTACGGAAGTCCATGCAGACACGCAAAGAGCCATCCTTCTTTGGGACAATGATAATAGGGCTGCTCCATTCACTTGAAGATGGCTCGACAACATCCATTTCTATCATGGTGTGGACCTCTTCCTTGAGGGCTACTACCAGCCTCTCAGGCACACGGTAAGGATGCTTGCGGACAGGGTTCTGGCCAGGCTTCAAACGAATGACGTGTTCTAGGACTTTGGTTCTTCCTGGTCTCTGACTGAAGAGGGCCGGATACTTGCCAAACAGCTGCTTCAGCTCATCTTGCTTGTTTTCTTCTAGGTGAGCCAGTATGACTTCTGCTCGTTCTTTCCATGCCTCTGTGACCCCATCCGACTCATCCTCTTCTTCTACTCTGCGGACCAGAAAGGACTTTCCCTTGGAGAGTTCCTCTTTCTCTTCCCAGGCCTTGAGAAGGTTCACATGATAGGTTTGCTTCTTCTTACCCTTGTCCGGGTGCAGCACCTCGTAGGTCACCGGGCCCATCTTCCTCCCGATTAGGTACGGTCATTGCCACTGCGCAAGGAGCTTGCTGGTAGACGAGGGAAGGAGGAGCAGGACTTTCTGTCCTGGCTCAAACTCTCTGTGGCGAGCGTGCTGGTCATAACCTCTCTTCTTGTCCTTCTGGGCTTGCTGAAGGTTTGCCCTAGCTTCCTCTCGGTACCGCTCCAACCTGTCTCGCATCTGGAGGACGTACTGGACAATCCCCTGTCCTGAGGTAGCTACTGGGGAACCTTCCCAGCACTTCTTCAGCAGGTCCAGTGGTCCTTGCACTGGCCATCCATAGAGGAGTTCGAATGGCGAGAAACCTGTCGATGCCTGAGGCATCGACACCTCCCTGTAAGCAAAAAGCAGAAAGGGTAACCACTTATCCCAGTCTTTACCAGTGTCATCCACAAACTTCCTCAGCATGTTCTTGAGCGTTTGATTGAATCTCTCTACGAGCCCATCCGTTTGGGGGTGGTAGGGAGTGGTCCTCAAGCCTTTAATGCCCAGCTGTTGGTGGAGTTGAACCATCAGTCGCGAGGTGAAGTTTGTCCCTTGGTCCGTCAGGATTTCATCTGGGATTCCTACACGAGAGAAGAGCTGAACAAGAGCACTGATTATTTTTGGAGTGGTTATGGAACGGAGTGGGAAGGCTTCTGGGAACCGGGTGGCATAGTCACAGATCACCAATATATACTTGTAACCTGCACTACTCTTCTCCAAGGGTCCAACAATGTCCATTGCAATTCTCTTGAATGGGGTAGAGATAACTGGCAGTGAACATAGAGGAGCCCGGTCAGACCTACGGACAGCACTGGTTTTCTGGCACGTGGGGCATGATTTGCAGTATGTTTGTACATCAGTATACATGGAGGGCCAAAAGAAACGGGAGCCTAGCCTAAGATAGGTCTTATGTTGCCCTAGATGACCTGCCCATGGAACTGTATGTGCAAGGTTGAGAACAAGTGGTCTACAGGTAGATGGCACCACCAACTTCCTGCTATCTGCCTCTGACCCAAGGTAAAGTATGTGGTTGTCTACCGTGTAAATCCCCCCACATGAAGATTGACTGTCCCCAGCTAAGGCCTTGTCAAACAAACATTTCAAGGTTGCATCAGACTTCTGCAGTGTAGCAACATTTTGTGGAACATCCCATTGCACCTCTAACCCAGACACATCAGCAACAGGTACAGGGGTTCCCACATACTTCTCAAGACGCCGCTGGCGGCGTGACTTTCTGGGCCCTTTGGTTCCCCCCTCGCACAGACTATCACACAAGTCAGGCAGAGGTTGTAAACCAGCTTTGGCCTGGGCACGAGTGACAACTGAACATGACACCTGAACATCAGACTGGCAAACTGACTGCTCATATAGCTGACCCCCCACACTTCCCAACAGATCAGAGAGTACAGGCACATCCCTCCCCAAAATCATCTCAAGAGGTAGCTTCTCCATTACCCCAACTTTGAGGAGGTATTTCTGACCCTGAATCTCAACTGTGAGCTCAGCTGTGACTGGTCACCATGGACACATTGGATCAGTGTCTGATGACCATAATCAATGTCATTAACAGGTACATTACCTTTTCTGATCAATGACAGGGAACTGCCGGTGTCAATCATTGCAGTAAGACTTTTACCATTTACTTTTACAGGTACCAAGCCTGACTCTTCCCGAGTCTGTCTATTCTGAACACCATCCCCCTCTCTGGGTACATAACAGTAACCTGAGAGCTTGGATTTACATAGAGGACACATTGAAGCTTTGTGCCCCTGCTGCCGACAGTAAAAACAGGTCAGACCCCTCCCATCAGAGCGAACTGCATGATCCCTTACCTCCCTCCCAGACACATAACCCCCAGAGTTACCTCCACCATCTCTGGCGTCTCTGATGTCCCTTGTGTCTCTGAGACTCCTTGGAGCGGGTGCTGCAGGTCGTGGTGGGCCCCCTTTACGTGCATTAAGATACTGCAGTGCAAGCTTGGCCGCCATAAGCCCGTCCTTGGGCTCGTGCTCTCGGACCCAGGTTCGAATATCGTGTGGTAGAACTTGTAGAAGTTGCTCGAGGATGATGACCTCACCGATTTCGTCCTGTGTCTTCTCTTCTGGTCGAACCCATCGTCGGTAGAGACCCTTGAGGCGGTGGTACGTCTCTGTCGGCGACTCACCCGATGGTGTCGATGCAGCTCTGAAGCGTTGACGGTAGGTCTCCGGTGAGATATTGAACTTCACCAGCAGCGCTTCCTTCAAGCCCTTGTAGACGTTGGACAGCCCCTCATCCATTGCCGTGTAAGCCTCTAAGGCCTTGCCCGTGAGCAATGGGACAAGCCTGCAGGCCCACTCTACCTCCGGCCACTGCCACGTCTTGGCCATGCGCTCAAACCTCAGCAGGTAGTTTTCAATGTCCTCCCCCTGCTGGTATGAGGGCATTTTTGGCTCCTTCCTCAGGAATGCTGGAAGATGGACATTAACACTGCTGGACTGGTCTCCTGGTGCTGGGGCTGGCCTCATTACTGCTTGGGGTGCCTGCTGTGGAGTTGAAGTCCCTGCTGCGTCAAGCCTTTGTCGTCCTGGTGTTGGAAGACCCAATCTTGGGCTCTCACTGACGAGTTCCGCTTGGTGGGGAGCTGTGAGGATAGATTGGCGTAGGCCACGTAACTCCTGCTTGAGGTCTTCGTCCCTCCTCTCAAGGCAGGTGAAAAGTTGCTGAAAAAGGGTTACCATGGTTGGGTGTGGTTCTGGTCCCCCAACTGCTCCTTCAGTCAGCAGCTCACCCAGTTCTGGTTGTCTTTGGCCCCGTGGTCGGGCTCCTAGTTTCTCATACTTGACCTCTTCTTCACCAGACGATTCCATGGTATTCCACCCCGGTTCAACTTCAGGTACCTTTTCTGACAGTTGATGCTGTTGCTGAGAACGCAATCCTGTACGCATTCCTTTACCTCTCTTGTTGGAATTCACTAATTTGCGGTGCGCCATCCCACCACTGCCACCATATGTCACGTAGAGTAGGCCAGAAGGCTAAACTGGACAACCTAACCTCTATCAAAATAAAAAGATGGCGGAACCGCAAACGTTCTTCTGTGCAAAGGTGTTTATTTACAAGTGATTCCGGAACAAAAAACAACAGTACTGCCATCAACGTCTACCTTATGGGACAGCTTAAAAACAATGCTGCCCCATCCACAGCTCGATCCAAAATGCCTCTCCATGAACTGAAAGAGAGGCTCCTTTTGTAGGGCTAGCCCCTCCCCTCAGAACAATTAACCCTAATTAATTAAGCAATTAACAATACAAACCTACATTTTCCATTAACTAAACATACTAAAGGATATACATTGCAACACGGTTTTAAACAATATCACAACATAACATTTACAACATTACATCACTACTGACAATATCTTTCAATATGCCCATATGCATTAATGAGCCATTTGGGGCAGGCACTATAAAGCCAGCCCAATTCCCTTAGCTCGGGTCCTTTTCCAGCATACCCGGAAGCTACAGAGATGGAGAGAGAGAGGAACAGAACAAACAAACAATGCGCTCATCCACAACATTGATAAGTATAATTTATATTGTATATCTCAAATATGAACATTGACATAAGTGTGAAATGTATGCACTAAGACAGAAGTTAATTTGTGTGTCGACCCACATTGTTAACTTATCTTATAATGGCGCAGGGAGGAGTGATGAATGCGTGTGTGCGTTGAAGAACCAAATGCTGCCCGCGGCCAGTGACGGACTTCTACGTCACAAACAAGGGGGGGGAATTACTTTGTCACATAGGGCCATGAAGGTTCGGATAGCTTTTTTCCCTTAATAAATAAAATGATCACTTAACTGCATTTTGTGTTTACTTGGGTTATATTTGTGTAATATTAAAATTTGTTTTGATGATCTGAAACGTTTAAGTGTGACAAATGTGCAAAAAAAAAAAAGAAATCAGGAAGGGGGCAAATACTTTTTCACAACATTGTATATATATATACACTGCTCAAAAAAATAAAAGGAACACTTAAACAACACAATGTAACTCCAAGTCAATCACACTTCTGTGAAATCAAACTGTCCACTTAGGAAGCAACACTGATTGACAATAAATTTCACATGCTGTTGTGCAAATGGAATAGACAAAAGGTGGAAATTATAGGCAATTAGCAAGACACCCCCAATAAAGGAGTGGTTTTGCAGGTGGTGACCACAGACCACTTCTCAGTTCCTATGCTTCCTGGCTGATGTTTTGGTCACTTTTGAATGCTGCCGGTGCTTTCACTCTAGTGGTAGTATGAGACGGAGTCTACAACCCACACAAGTGGCTCAGGTAGTGCAGCTCATCCAGGATGGCACATCAATGCGAGCTGTGGCAAGAAGGTTTGCTGTGTCTGTCAGCGTAGTGTCCAGAGCATGGAGGCGCTACCAGGAGACAGGCCAGTACATCAGGAGACGTGGAGGAGGCCGTAGGAGGGCAACAACCCAGCAGCAGGACCGCTACCTCCGCCTTTGTGCAAGGAGGAGCAGGTGGAGCACTGCCAGAGCCCTGCAAAATTACCTCCAGCTGGCCACAAATGTGCATGTGTCTGCTCAAACAGTCAGAAACAGACTCCATGAGGGTGGTATGAGGGCCCGACGTCCACAGGTGGGGGTTGTGCTTACAGCCCAACACCGTGCAGGACGTTTGGCATTTGCCAGAGAACACCAAGATTGGCAAATTCGCCACTGGCGCCCTGTGCTCTTCACAGATGAAAGCAGGTTCACACTGAGCACATGTGACAGACGTGACAGAGTCTGGAGACGCAGTGAAGAACGTTCTGCTGCCTGCAACATCCTCCAGCATGACCGGTTTGGCGGTGGGTCAGTCATGGTGTGGGGTGGCATTTCTTTGGGGGGCCACACAGCCCTCCATGTGCTCGCCAGAGGTAGCCTGACTGCCATTAGCCTGACTGCCGAGATGAGATCCTCAGACCCCTTGTGAGACCATATGCTGGTGCGGTTGGCCCTGGGTTCCTCCTAATGCAAGACAATGCTAGACAATGTGGCTGGAGTGTGTCAGCAGTTCCTGCAAGAGGAAGGCATTGATGCTATGGACTGGCCCGCCCGTTCCCCAGACCTGAATCCAATTGAGCACATCTGGGACATCATGTCTCGCTCCATCCACCAACGCCACGTTGCACCACAGACTGTCCAGGAGTTGGCGGATGCTTTAGTCCAGGTCTGGGAGGAGATCCCTCAGGAGACCATCCCCCACCTCATCAGGAGCATGCCCAGGCGTTGTAGGGAGGTCATACAGGCACGTGGAGGCCACACACACTACTGAGCCTCATTTTGACTTGTTTTAAGGACATTACATCAAAGTTGGATCAGCCTGTAGTGTGGTTTTCCACTTTAATTTTGAGTGTGACTCCAAATCCAGACCTCCATGGGTTGATAAATTTGATTTCCATTGATCATTTTTGTGTGATTTTGTTGTCAGCACATTCAACTATGTAAAGAAAAAAGTATTTAATAAGAATATTTCATTCATTCAGATCTAGGATGTGTTATTTTAGTGTTCCCTTTATTTTTTTGAGCAGTGTATATACACACAGTTGAAGTTGGAACTTTACATTCACCTTAGCCAAATACATTTAAACTCAGTTTTTCACAATTCCTGACATTTAATTCTAGTAAAAATTCCCTGTCTTTGGTCAGTTAGGATCACCACTTTATTAAAAAAATGTGAAATGTCAGAATAATAGTAGAGAGAATTATTTATTTCAGCTGTTATACCTTTCATCACATTCCCAGTGGGTCAGAAGTTTACATACACTCAATTAGTATTTGGTAGCATTGCCTTTAAATTGTTTAACTTGGGTCAAACGTTTTGGGTAGCCTTCCACAAGCTTCCGACAATAAGTTGGGCGAATTTTGGCCCATTCCTCCTGACAGAGCTGGTGTAACTGATTCAGGTTTGTAGGTCTCCTTGCTCGCACATGCTTTTTCAGTTCTGCCCACACATTTTCTATAGGATTGAGGTCAGGGCTTTGTGATGGCCTCTCCAATACCTTGACTTTGTTGTCCTTAAGCCATTTTGACACAACTTTGGAAATATGCTTGGGTTCATTGTCCATTTGAAATACTCATTTGCAACCAAACTTTAACTTCATGACTGATGTCTTGAGATGTTGCTTCAATATATCCACATAATTTTCCTTCCTCATGAGGCCATCTATTTTGTGAAGTGCACCAGTCCCTCCTGCAGCAAAGCACCCCCACAACATGATGCTGCCACCCCCGTGCTTCACGGTTGGGATGGTGTTCTTCGGCCTGCAAGCATCCCCCTTTTTCCACCAAAAACATAATGGTCATTATGGCCAAACAGTTCTATTTTTGTTTCATCAGACCAGAGGACATTTCTCCAAAAAGTATGATCTTTGTCCCCTTGTGCAGTTGCAAACCATATTTTGCCTTTTTTACGGTGGTTTTGGAGCAGTGGCTTCTTCCATGCTGAGCGGCCTTTCAGGTTATGTCGATATAGGACTTGTTTTACTGTCAATATAGATACTTTTGTACCTGTTTCCACCAGCATCTTCACAAGGTCCTTTGCTGTTGTTCTGGGATTGATTTGCACTTTTTGCACCAAAGTACATTCATCTCTAGGAGACAGAACGTGTCTCCTTCCTGAGTGGTATGACGGCTGCGTGTTCCCATGGTGTTTATACTTGCGTACTATTGTTTGTACAGATGAACGTGGTACCTTCAGACATTTGGAAATTGCTCCCAAGGATGAACCAGACTTGTGGAGGTCTACAATTTTATTTCCTGAGGTCTTGGCTGATTTCTTTTGATTTTTCCATGATGTCAAGCAAAGAGTCACTGAGTTTGAAGGTAGGCCTTGAAATGCATCCACAGGTACACCTCCAATTGACTCAAATGATGTCAATAGCCTATCAGAAGCTTCTAAAGCCATGACATAATTTTCTGGAATTTTCCAAGCAGTTTAAAGGCACAGTCAACTTAGTGTATGTAAACTTCTGACCCACTGGAATTGTGATACAGTGAATTATAAGTGAAATAATCTGTCTGTAAACAATTGTTGGAAAAATTACTTGTGTCATGCACAAAGTAGATGTCCTAACTGACTTGCCAAAACTATAGTTTGTTAACAAGAAATTTGTGGAGTGGTTGAAAAACGAGTTTTAAAGACTCCAACCTAAGTGTTTGTATACTTCCGACTTCAACTGTTTATATATAATGGTGTGTAAAGACAGTATATGAATAGAAAAGGTGTGTACAGCAGTAGTTATATAGGATGAGCCATGACTAGAATACAGTATGTACAGATCCTTCAGAAAGTATTCATACCCCTTGATTAATTCCACATTTAGTTGTTACCTATTCCACAATTAGTTGTTACAGCCATCTACACACACGAACCTATGATGACAAAGTGAAAACATGTTTTTAGAATTTTTTCAAATGTATTGAAAATTAAATGCATTATTTACATAAGTATTCACACAACTGAATCGATACATGTTAGAACCACCTTTGGCAGCGATTACAGTTGTGACTCTTTCTACGTACGTCTCTAAGAGCTTTGCACACCTGGATTGTACAATATTTGCACATTATTCTTTAAGAAATTCTTCAAGTTCTGTCAAGTTGGTTGTTGATCATTGCTAGACAGCCATTTACAAGTCTTGCCATAGATTTTCAAGCCGATTTAAGTCAAAACTGGGACTTGGCCACTCAGGAACATTCAATGTTGTCTTGGTAAGCAACTCCAGTGTATATTTGGCCTTGTGTTTTAGGTTATTGTCCTGCTGAAAGGTGAATTTGTCTCCCAGTGTCTGTTGGAAAGCAGACTGAACCAGGTTTTCTTCTAGGATTTTACCTGTGCGAATCTCTATTCTGTTTATTTTTATACCCTCAAACTCCCTAGTCCTTGCCAATGACAAGCATACCCACAACATGATGCAGCCAACCACCATGCTTGAAAATATGAAGAGTGGTACTCAGTGATGTGTTGTTTTTAGATTTGCCCCGAACATAACATTTTGTATTCGGGAAGTTAATTTCTTTGCCACATTTTTTGGCGGTTTTACTTTAGTGCCTTACTGCAAGTAGGATGCATGTTTTGGAATATTTGTATTCTTTGCGAGGCATTAGAAAACCTCCCAGTCTTTGTGGTTAAATCTGTATTTGAAATTTGCTGCTAGACTGAGGGACCTTACAGATAATTGTATGTGTGGGGTACAGAGATACGGTAGTCATAAAAAAAGAATGTTAAACACTATTATTGCACATAGTGAGTCCATGCAACTCATAATGTGACTTGTTAAGCAAACGTTTACTGCAGAACTTAATTAGGCTTGCCATAACAAAGGGGTTGAATAGTTATTGACTCAAGACATTGCAGCTTTTCATTTTTAATTAATTTGTAAAAATCTCTAAAAACATAATTCCACTTTGACATTATGGGGTGTTGTGTGTAGGCCAATGACACACAATCTCAATTGAATCAATTTGAAATTCAGTCTGTAACACAACAAAATGTGGAAAAAGTCAAAGGGTGTGAATACTTTCTGAAGGCACTGTACATATAAAGTGGGTAAAACAGTATGTTAACATTATTAAAGTGACCAGTGTTCAATGACTGTACATAGGGCAGCAGTCTCTAAGTTGCAGGGTAGAGTACCGAGTGGTAGATGGCTATTACAGTGACTAAGGTTCAAGGCCGTGGCTATACAAATTACACTTTTACAAAAGACTGCTGAAGTTGGCTGCAAGCAATTGGTCAATTAAGCACTTTACAGTGTAATTAAAACAGACAATAGACGTGTCACATTGGCCCCTCATGAATGATGACCCCATCAAAGTGGCGTCACCGCATAATTAGAATCCCTGTTGATTTAATACCTTAGAAAGCTGTTAAATACATTTACGTTGAGCTATACCTACCTGTTTTATTAATTTAGTGACGTGATAAGAAACCACATGGCTGGCTTACCACAGCTTTATAAGATTATTTGTAATCATGTACAATCCATGTAGGCCTACATGGATTCATTGTGATCTTGACATTATTGTGCCATTGTTTTCACTTCATGCTGCTAGGCCTCTGGGTAAATACATTTGAATTCATTCACTTTTTGTAAGCACCCCTTTTGATTTGAACGAAACCTTTCATACATATTTGCCAATTGTACAAGTGCTCAGAAAAGTGACTTTTTAGACCTGAATGCCAAAACATTCAAGAGATGTGGTCAAAGGTAAATAAAGTTAAATAAAATGTAATTAAATGTGTCAAAGTTGACCTATTTTGCATTCACTGGAAAAGATAAACATTTGAGATTGATATTTAAAAGCTTACAAACAGAGTTGTCAAACTGTTTTATAATTGATTGATTTATCTAATTATCATCTGAGGTTTTGGTGTTGTGCCCACCATCTGTTGAGACACAACATGTTCTTGAATACAGGGTGGGTGTCATGTTTTGGCTGATAAATGTATAAAAAAAAATGAAATTTAGACTTTCAAATGGTACCACAAACATGGTTGGAGGTCCACACATTAGAGAATGTTGACTTGAATGGGAATATAAGTTGGTTTAAATAACACTGTCAAACCTCCATAGGAAACCTATTGAAATCATAGAAATATAGATAATAGAATAGACATGACCAGTTAAGTTGACATTTGACGGTGGGTGGACCAGCGGCCATCTTTGTGGTAGTAATTAGAAGTACAAATTTAATTTCAATTTCAATGGTGTACCAGTTAAATTGCAGTGGTCTGAAGGGATAAGTCATTCTATGAATTACATTTCTATGATTTAAATGACACCCACTCTGTATTCAATAGCATGTTGTGTCTCAACCGATGGCGGGCACAACACACAAACTTCAGATGATGTAAAGTAGGCTCTAAGCAACAACAAATAATAATTTATTTTGTTTTTCTTTCTCCAAGAAATTATAAAATAGTTTGACAACCGTGTTTGTAATCTTTTAAAATGATATCAAACTCAACCGTTTATCATTTCCAGTGATAAAGACATGGGTGTCTCATAGGGCCGGGACGATACCAGTATCGCAATATTGCAAAACTCTTCGGTCCTTTAAAAACCTGTTGTATGTCAAATATCGTGTGCTATAGCTTGGAAAATAAATAAATGTGACTCTGGATGACAGCATAATGATGTTTGTTTCCAACATTAGGGCTGTTTTCCTAAAGAAGTTAAATCCACTTTGTGTTTTTTTCCCCTTGCTGCGATACTAACAAACTGGTGTCGTCCCTAACCTAATGTCTTTTGGTGTGGTGGGGTATGCAAAATGGGTCAACTTTGATCACCTCTATCTCCTGAATGTTTTGGCATTCAGGTCCAAAAGGTCACTTTATGACCACTTATTCCATGGGCAAACATATATGGAAAGTTTTGTTTAAATCAAAAAGGATGCGGTCAGAAAGTGATGAAACTCATATGGATTTACCTTCTACTCTAGTGCCTTTCGTTTTGGATGGATGTTTGAGTTACATGCGTTATCAGGAATTGAACAAACACAGCAGTGGCAGTTGACACACACAATACAAAAACGGTATATTGTTGACGTCTGGACAAATGTTTCCCCTCAAAATCATATAGTTGTGGTTTTGCACTTTTTAGTTTGATACCACTTTACAACAAGTGCCCTAATACCTGTGTATTTATTTACATAGTAGTTACATGGGCAGGTGGGCCTATAGTGTAATTACAGTATGATGTTATAAAGTTGGACACGTTGACACCTGATTCAGTGTATTGCAGATTATATGTGACTATTTCTACAGTAAGACCTACAGTTAGTACAATACTAAAATAGACCATGTGGTATATGTTAAGGAACACAGTGAGAAAGAGTAATGGGTTATGCAATGGTTAACAACAAACCCACTGTACTTACTTTGTCAGCAAAAACCCCCACAGAATTTTTGGATGTAATATCCTATGTACAGTATAGACTATGTGGTCGTTGTGGCACACAGACAGTTATTTTTGTTTCTTTTTCTGTTCTTTCAGATTTCCACAGAGCTCCTGTAAACAAGTGAAGAGAGATGGACTCACATGGATGGAAATACTGGAGAGGAACTGCAAAAGAAAAACAAGAAGAAGCTGATTAAATGGAAACCTTACTTTTGGACATTGGTATGGGAGACGGTCAATTTGAATAATGATTGAAAGAAAAAGAAAATAAGGTAAGACAGAAACATGTTGGAGATATAGAAGAGCACCAAGGTAAACACTGGTGAAGAAGAACTAAAGTTGGGGAAACTGGGGTCCAAAGACTTTTCTACAATCCAACTACATACGTCAAAAAATCTAAGGGAATGAGAAAAAATGAGAATTTCAAAAAGTATTCATCTCAACAAGAACACAAATGTCAGTGGATTTTTTTCCCTTTTGGTTTGAGACATTTATTGGATGAAAGTATTGGCTAGCATTTCTAAGGTGTTTCTACACAGGAACTAGCCACATACATGCAAACCTACATGAGGGAAGCATTATTGTTTCACATAGTTCCTGCCAGAACTGAATCATTTCTGCAATGGCAGTCCAGCAGTCTAAAAGGCAGTGACTCAGTTACTCGTGAAAAGTTTTTGCACATGGGACACCATTGAATCCCACTGCAATTATCTTAACTCTGTTTGCCTGTGCTCTTATACAGTGGAAAGGACTTTGAGGCCTATTATTTCAAGTGCTGTTGTCTCTCTTGATATTTTCACATTTAGTGCCAAACTGCAACATCTGTATCATATCCTGTTAACATTGAAATCGCTACTACATTTAGTACAACAAAACTTTTAACATTGAAATCGCTACTACATTTAGTACAACAAAACTTTTAACATTGAAATCGCTACTACATTTAGTACAAAAAACCTGATATTTGGTTGTAATTTGAACTAACCTCTCCAACTATTACAACTATAATGGAGTTACTCTACATTATCAGCAGATTTCAGAAGTTCTTTAGTTGCATCTAATTGAAAATTACTGGTCATTTTCTGCTCAAGCCTCAGTATTTGCTTAATCTTCAATTGCTGCTACAAGTGTGATAAAACATTTGTGATAAAGTCACTTGCTTCAACTCTGCTGGACTTTGTTGGACTCTCCACCATCATTTAACTGCAAGCCTACGAAGTCAACTGACACAGTAACTGCCATTACAGAACAAAAAACGTTCCCTCAAACAATTTGTAAAAATCCATCAAAACATGCAGAATTTCCCCAACAGTCCAGTACCTCCAGCTCTTCCTCCTGGATTTACTAGTAGGGGTGGAGGTGGCTCCTCTTACCCACCACAGTCAACAGATCCCCAGATATCCCCAAGGATGACAGACGACTACACTGGGATGCAACAGCAAACACCTCCAAACCCTCAAAGTCACAGTCGACACCTACTCCACCGAGGGCACCACCACCCTAGTCAGGCTGGCCATATGCTTGTTTATGATGCAAGACACAGAGCTGGGGAATCATCACACGGTAATATTCACAGTGGCAGTAGTAGCAACCCTTACCAAAAGGAAACAATGGATTATTATTTTGCAATGGGTGGAAAGGACAGACATAGAAGAGGAGGTATGGCATATGGGGCAGGTTTTGGGTACTCAAATATGGATGGACATATACCTCAGCAGTACAGACAAGCTGGAACTAGCTCCGGATTGTCCTCCGGGATGATGTCTCCCTATCCTTTGGACTATGGTTCGACGGCCGGCTCAGGTGGTAGTAGCAGTGGTGCTGGAGCATTTTCCCCCTCCCATCAGTACAAAATGGGTCAGAACCCTGCAATGCAGCCAGCATCAGGGCCTCAGATGCAGCACCGCCAACATGGACAGAATTACCCCACCCATCAAGCTCTGCAACATGGACAGCAGCATAGGACTTATCCCATCTCTGGACACAGAATGCCTCCACAGTTCTCACACTACTCCCCACAGGGTAGTGCATCCACAGGGTCATCAGGAATGTACAGCTCCCCACCACAGAGATATCATGATGGGGCCAGCAGTGGTGGTGGATTTGAACCTAAAGTCAACAACTCTCCTAATATGAACTCTAATTCAAACTCAATTTCAAGTTCAGCTACAACAAACAATGTTGGATCACTGGAGAATGTTACACAGAGTTACCACTCTTCAAGTTACCCCTCATACTCCCCACAAACTAATCCACTCCACAAACAAGCCACGCTCCAGGACCGCAATTCTCAGCACAATTTAGGAATAGGTTACGACAACTCTCTTAAAATGCAGCATCATGCCCCTCCACCAGGTTCTGTATACTCTAAACATCACCAATCCACCAATCCCGGAATGCCTCAACAACCGTGTCAAGAACGAGCCAAATCGCCAATGCACTCTCAACCCCAACAGGGCCAGATTAACCAAAACTTCAGCCCTATATCTAACCCCTCTCCAGCTGCCTCTGCAGTGCAGTCTCCCAGTTGTAGCTCCTCACCTTCCCCGTTGATGGGTGTCTCAGAAGGTCATGGAAACCCTTTATGTCCCCCACATGTTCCATCACATCCTCCTCCCCCAAATCCTCGTAGTTGCCGTGGTCGGTTATTGCAGACTATGCCTCAGTTGAGTCCCACACCCAACTCCAACAGCAGCATCAGTAGTTGTGGCAGCAGTGGCAGTAACAAAGCTACTGGTCTGAATACAAGCGCTGGAGGTGGTCACTTAGTCTCAAACCGAAGCAGAATGGCTGCAGGTACAGGAAAAGGATCACATGAAGAAGGGTCATCCTCATCTGTCTATTCATCTTCTCCTCTTGACAAACTCATGCAAGATCCTGGCTTGAACAGTCTAAATGCGTTGACATCACAGGTAGCGAATTTACCCAATACAGTGCAACATATGCTTCTCACTGACACATTAATGTCACATAGAAGGGGGAAAGATGGACAAAGTCAAATGCTGCAGGCATTACAAGCCATTCCCTCTACTCAACCAAGGAGTCGAAGTGTCAGTGCTGCCTCAGGCAGTGGGATAGGTGGTGGTGAAGGTGCTAGCTCTGAGGCTGGAGGTGATGAAGATTCCTTTCTGGTGTCCGAAAGAGTATCATCAAGGGCCAAAGAGGAACGAGATGAGCAGATTTCTGAGGGGGAAAAATCTAGAATGCGGCAGATGAGTGGTGCAAGCAGTGGATCGGAACCAACTGGCTACTATCCTCCATCTCACAGTCAAATGTCCATGGGTTCCAGTAAAAAACAATCCCATACTGGAAAGAGTCATCAGGGTTCACAAGGGAAGATGATGTTCATGGAATCTTCTACAAAACAATCTCTGAATCCATCAGATGTTTCTGAAAGAAAGACAACTGAAACCCGGACACCTTCATTGTCATCTCCCTCCTCTGCTCCTCAATCTGCTGAGCCTGGGCCAAGCGTACATTCTCGCCCTCCTGTTTCCTCTACTCCCTCATGCCCCGTTCCCTCTCCTGCTCCTCAGTTCCACCCAAACTGTGTTTCTGAGCCTGGTGCCACTGATGTTAATACTAAAAATGGGCTTAGGAAAACAAGGGAAATTAAATATGAAGGAATTAAAGATGAAAGTGGAGGTATGATTGATAAAGGCACCCATGGAGAGCAGACCCGAGAGGGACACATGCGACAAGATGGGCAGGACAAAGAAAATAAATTGGATCGATCTTCCTTCCGTAACAAAAAGGGGGATGAGAAGGACGGAAAACGAAGTAAGACACGAGATTTGGACAACTCCAATCAAGATCAAAATATTGAGGAACAGCCAAATGCTGGTGGAGTGGGTGTTATTGTGTCAACTCGTTGTGAGGTAAATAATCCAGAAAAGGCTACACATGCACAAGACAACTGCATAGAGGAGAAACATTCAGACAGCTTCTTTAGAGAGTCTAGTCGTCATAATGGGGAGGAAGGAATGGATTTGAGTGTATATTCCTCTCATCATGAAGTTCCCCAGAAATCTAACTTTGGGCGGTCTGTCCCTCAAAATCATCCCCCCTCGGGTCCTCAAAAATATGGTTACCAAGAGTCACCACATGGTGCTGCCATGGGTTTGAAGAATAGAGGGAGACCTAGTCCAGGGAGTGTAACGGGATCAAATTCAAGGTATCAAGGCTTCCATCAGCCAAAGCCCAGTTATGGCCCTGAACACACCAAGGATGTCACGGGTACTACAGTTGAGGGATCAGTGAGGAGAAGAGAAGGATCAGGAGCAAGAGGACATGATGATAATTCTCAACTGCAGCATCAATTTCCAAGCCTCTTGCAGGAGGTTCTACAGGGTTATCACTTAGACCGGCGCTATGGGCGATCTGAACAGGCACTAACTGCCCATCTCCAGGCTCAAAATATGACTCGGCAACAGTACCAAACCAGGCATCCTTATGGCATGGCTGAAAGTATGAGAACCCAAACTGGAGTTGGAGAGGTCACTTCCCACCCTTCCCGAATGACCAGCCCTGGAAAGCCTCTTCAACTAAATCAGCGCCAGGGGCCTGGACCTGATTTTGTACCAGAATCACCTCAACCCTCTTTGAGGTCTGAAGGAGTAGATACTAAGGGATCTCACAGTGCTTCTTCAGAGAAAAATAAAATGGCAACACCGCAGCGTCATCCCACCCATATGCCACAGTCTACAGAGTTTTTGTCTGGACCTCCACCAAAACACATCAATTTAGCCGACTACTCGTTACCTCACAGGAAACCCCCTTCAGGTCTGCCCAGCTCATCATCAGCTGTACAGGAACTCCTATTGCAGGAAACAGAGCCGCTAGCGGGCAGTGTTGGAACCATAGGTCAAATTGAGTCTCAAATGTTGACGTCTTCCCTTTTACCTCCATCTAAAGAGCGCCGCTCTGTCATATGTGATGTTTGTCCCAATCGCCGCAGTACACCAGAAAGGGATGGGGAACGTGAAAGAGAGCGGGAAAAAAGTCAAATTGGTGCCTCTGTGATCCAACTGCCATCAACAAATGATCTAGGGAACAGTAAGGAGATGGGAGATAAAAAAGAGGTTGGAATGAAGGTAGCATTAAAGGAGACTGCAGAGGCTGTCCATCATAGTGGTCTTACAACCAAGGAAACTGATGTTGAGCATCATAACAAGGCTTTCCACCCATCTGTGGTTATGAATGCAGAGCCTCTTAGAAGAGGTAAGATTGATTTGACCACCACCATGCCTTCTCGACATCTGCAGCAAACCTCTCACTATCCCTCTACCACCAACCCTCTGTCTCCACCATCAAGACGTCAGTCATACCCACATGGTGTAGATTTATCTACAGGGCATGCCAGTGGCTTTCCTGGTTCCAGGTTTGGTGATACAAGAGAAGGCAATATGATGCCACGTAACCCCCATTTTCACAATCCCTACCACTCACCCCAAGTTCAATTACAAAACCCACAATCCGCAAACAAATTACAAATGTATACTCACCTCCATGCTCATGACATGGATGACAGACTTGATTGGGCAGCTACCATTAATAGACCCACCAAGGATATGATGCAGTCCAGTACTTCTCCAGGTAGACATAAACTCAGTCATTCAGAGCAGAGACAAAGGATGCAGTCTCCAACTGACATTTTGCACAATCGCCAACCGTTCGCTAAACAGCAAGTTCCTCATCAGAACACTTACTATGACATGAAAATGTGGGAGTCAACAAACTCTGGTAGAGAGAGTGTAGGGATGTTGGAGGGGGACCCTTACCAGAGAAGTCAACAGCCACCTCCTGCTGCTCCTCTTGGGTCTGTTGCCCCCCAATTGGTTCCAACAGCTCCACCAGTCTCCAACATTCTTGAATCATCTGTTTCCCAAGTGGTTACAGAAGAAATCTTTAAATCACTCCATCCATCAACTACACCTAATTCCATGAAAACGGTTGGTCACAGTATTGGTGGGAATGTCAATTCCGTGATGCCACAGAGCCATCGACCAAATAAAACTGGGGGTTCTGGGGACACTAATCCATTAATGTTGAGGAGGAGAGTTCGATCTTTCATTTCCCCTATCCCAGCCAAGAGGCAGCATCAGGATGTATCACAGCAAAGGACTGCCCCTAGTTCATATCACTCACCTTTGACCTACTCTGAATCCAGCCTCCAAAATGACGATGACTCATCCAGTTCAGATATAACTACACTTGGTTCGCCTAATACTCCTTGTCCCACACCTGGACAAAGCACTTATTCACAATCCTCCTCACCTGTTCAGGGTAAAAAGAGTATGCCTCCAAGAAAAGGGAGAGGTTTAAAACTGGAGGCTATTGTTCAGAAAATTACACCAAATGTGAAGAAATCTACTAACAGTGGCCATACCGATGTTGACTCAAATGATTTTGCTGGATTTTCTAACACTGAAATGTCACAGTTTACTGACACACAGGACGAAGAGGAATGTTTACCTTATCTAGATGAAAGTCTCTCATTAAGTGACATTATGCCCTACAGAGGGGTTGATGAGACTGGACCGTTACCTCCCACCGCATACCCCTGTGATCCTCACCAGACATCACAAGTTCTTAAACGTGGCACCACAGGAACTGTTACAAGACCTTTGCAGCCAGACTTTGACTTTGGGTTAGGGACTGCAGCATCTAGTACTGGTGATAGAGATAAAGAGATACCCACTGACTTCACCTTGTTAGGGCCCTTACCCCCACCTCCACCACTACCTTGTCCAGTACAGGGCTCCCCCCCACCTTCTTCATCTGCCTTGTCTGATATTCAACATTTCACTAATACTTACCAGCAACTTGAGACTCGAAGAGGTGAACAATCTGCTGCTAACCTTCTGAGACAAAAACTTGAAGAAACTGGGATTGGATTTGATGATTACAGTAGCAGTGACTATTATGGAACCACCCCACCACACCACAGTCAGGCTCAAGGGCACTTACTAAGACAGCCTCATCAAACTTCTCCAAGGTCATCTTTGGCAATGACAGGATCACCACAAGATTCCAAACAATCAGACAATTCTGTACCCAAAGGCTATTTCCCATCAGGCAAGAAGAAGGGAAGGCCTGTTGGAAGTGTGAATAAGCAAAAACGTGCTCAAGCCACCCAGTCACAGAATGCGAGCCCAAGTGCTCTGTCTGGCCCACCCATTCAATCTCCTGCAACTGTTAGCCCACAGGTAGCCCCAAGCCCTAGCACTACAGCCTCTGCCCCTTCAGTCACTCCTCCGACTGATCAGAAAATGACTCCTCCTGAGATTCCACCAGTCTTGACCCAAGCAGTAAAAGTGGATGCTGAAAGTGAGGACACTCAGCCAGAGACGGAGGTGAAATCAGTCTGCCAGAAACAAGGGGGGGTGAAAGACGAGAGTGAGGTCGTGGGATTAAGAGGCAGGCAGAGGAGGAGGAGAAGAGGAGTAGCAGCAGCGGCGGCCAAAGATGACCTGGAAGCGGCTACAAGAGCAGGGGAACATTTTGATAACAACAGAGTTTTTCCTGATAATAGCAAGTGTGCCTTTGCTCCATACATACATGTGGAGAGGAAAGTAGCTGAGATAGGAGCCGTGTGCACAATTGTGAATGGTGAAGAGGAAAAGATGAAGGGAGAGCGTGGAGCGGTTGGAGGGAAAGCAAGCAGTAGTGGTATTGAAGCTCTTTTGACCTCAGCTCTTTTGTCTCAACTGCCTAGGAGAGACGGAGAAATTGAGAGGGTCAAAGAGAAGAGGGAACTGGAGGATGTAGACTCTGCCCTCCAGGCAGGAAAGGCTCTACCTTCATCTGAGTACCTTCTACCAGGCCCTGTGATTACTGAATCCATTCATTCTGGCCGTCTTCTCTGCTGCCTGTGCCAGAAATGGGCCAATTACAAAAACCTTGGGGATCTCTATGGACCTTACTACCCTCCTGAATATGCTACGAGGCTTCCCAAGAATCAACCCCAGATTCGACAGAGTCTTGTAACTACTGGGATGAGTAGAAATGTGCAAAATCTAGACACCATTTCAAATGTGTTGACCACCCAGGGCCCTGAACTGCAAGATGTGCCAACTATCAAGTCCTCAACTTATAGTGATTGCATGTTCAGTCAAGAGACAAATACAACTTCCCCTGCCACTGCTGTTGGCACTGCCTCTCCAGCAGGTGGAGGGGAGATGCTTTATCTGGCCAGCAAACTTGCTAAAACCACCACCAACAAGACAACAGTTCTTAATTGGGACATGCCTCCAGAGTTAAAACCAGTTACTGAGCTAAGGAAACAACCCGAACTTCAGAATGAGCCCACTTACAGTCAGCAAAACCAACCATGCCAGCAACAGCAGACAGAAGACACTCAACAAAGGCCGCAACACAGAAAGCTGACGTCGCACCCGAGATTTAAAAGGAGACAGAAATCCAGTGAGAATTCCCCAAGAATGGTGCCATCCAACAGCAAAGCCTCATTGCCATTCCAGCCCCCTCCCCCAACCTTAGACTCCCTTGGACCTTTGGCACAGCTGGCCCAACTTCCTCAGATGCCTATGGACCCAGAGGAGCTGTGGGTGCATGAGGCATGCATGGTCTGGACCAGTGGGGTTTACCTGGTCAATGGAAGACTGTATGGCCTACAGGAGGCACTAGATGGTGCCAGAGACACAGTGAGTAATCTTTTTGTTGATGTCTATACAATATACAATGTAATGATATTGGTTACTATATATAGATGTTCTTTTCAGCTCAATATACCTAAAGCAGTTCTCAGAAGTCCACAGTTTTAAGTTTAATTGGTTTTTGCACTGTCTTCTGTTATTCTCTATGTTATGTCTGTCTGTCTTCAGGTCTGCTCATATTGTGAAATGGTTGGCTCAACCCTCGGCTGTTACAGCAAAGGCTGCACACTGAGATATCACTACCCGTGTGCCATGGATGCAGGTAAGAGCAGCAAAACATTTCCTTATGTTATATCTCATTACTCATATGCTGTGCCCTAAACCTTACCTCCCACTGCCTACTGTAACTATAACAATAGTACCCAATTATTTGGAGTGTTATAATTTTCTGAGTTGATGGTTATGTCATTTGTATCACTTTTCCTTCACCTCTCCTCAGACTGCTCTTTGAATGAAGATAACTGTTCACTACGATGTCCGAAGCACAAGGTAAAAAGGGAGAGGTTGGTTATTATATAATTCCTAGGGAAACCAAATATTTGTGACTCTTCATTGTGTTAATATATTTTAAAGTCCTTTATCTCATCTGCCACTATAGTTATTAAGAAACTAAATTCTGCCACTATAGTTATTAAGAAACTAAATTCTGCCACTATAGTTATTAAGAAACTAAATTCTGCCACTATAGTTATTAAGAAACTAAATTCTGCCACTATAGTTATTAAGAAAATAAATTATGCCACTTTAGTTATTAAGAAACTAAATTATGCCACTATAGTTATTAAGAAACTAAATTATGCCACTATAGTTATTAAGAAACTAAATTATGCCACTATAGTTAAGAAACTAATTACCACTTGAATTACCTTCTCTCCTTTGCACCTCCCCCTCTTATATTCTGCAGTTTCCCCAGAGCAGCCAGCCAGCTAAATCTGTGTACCCTGAGCAGTCTGAGAGAGGCTGAGAGAGACACTGAGGAGGAAGAGACGCAGGAGTATAGAATCGGTAAGTTTTTAAAAGGCAGTGGTGCAACCGTGCGAGAGGGCACCGAAATGCATGTTACAACGCTCTGAAGGATTTGAAAAGACTAATATTTGTTTGGTATGAGACTGAGCACCCTGTTCTATTTGTGTGTGTTCATATCCCCCCAAATTAGCAAATTGTTAAACCAAAAAAAGTGTCTGTCAAAAATGAAGCCCAATATTTATTAGCCCAGGGCTGCTTATTATTTTTGTTTATATCATAAGGTTCAAGGTAACAAAAAGCTTTTTTTAAAGTATTCTGTTAAACATAGATTTGGAGATGCCCACTGTTTCAACCACACACAGGGTTGTGTAATCCCTGGTGTCAATACACACTTTCTTTTTGTATCCTTTCCTAGGTATGCTTGGACAATGAGGATTGTCAGTGAAACAAACAGCCCTAAACAGGATGGGACGTGCATCTTTTGACGGATGGACTATGATGACGGAGAAAAAAGAGGATTGTAAAATTTCTGAACAGGAATTAACTTTAAATCATTTAAGAAAAAGAAAAAGTCCTTACTTTAAAAAGAAAAACAGATCAAAGCAACGTTGAGGAAGACTAAAAAGGAAGACCACGGTGGGACAGAACGAGACATTGCGAGTGACAGAACAGAAAGGAACTTCCTCTTAAAAGAAACAAACAGCCTCTCTAGGCAAACTGCATTTCTGGAAATACTCTCAAACTCTTCTTTCCATCATGGCTCTAGTCATTTTATCTATCATGTTTTTTTGTCCAAATGTTATGAATCAGAGTATTGGGAACAACCCACCCAGAGGACTATAAGAGAGCGTTGGGGTGAAAAGTTGACATTATAGTTAGAAGGAAAGGAGAGGCAATGTATCTACTTCATGTAGTATTTTATCATAACCTTCATAATCATTATTTTAGTTATCATTATTTTGTATCTGCATCAGTATTTACTGAAATAGATTTATCTCCATTTATATTTTGTTAACATTTATCAAACATCGGATATTTTATCATTCCTGGAGAGGGAGGTGCCAGAATGACATCATTTGGAATGTCAAGGCCGAGTCAAGGCCGCAAAGACATTGTTGCCTTGGAGAATGGACATTTGTTGCCTTTCAAAGTGCGAATGTATAAGAGTGAATGTGTGTGAAAATGTGGATTTGAGTGTCCATTTTTGGTCCTTTGAAAAGTGTTCTTATTTTTCATCCTTGGGGTTTTTACGGTACAGATAGTAGTCATGAAAATCGAATGGACATGATCTTATTTTTCAAACAAAATATTCATAATGTGCTAAGAGAACAATTGAACCCTGACAGGGGGAGATCACAATATTGACTAATGCATGCCTGCCATCTTTGACCATGTTGATTGGGAGAAGACGTCACTTGACAGGTAAACCAAGTGTTGACGTTGTGGTGGACCTTGTTCAGTATATGGGTGGGGTTTTATGTGAAAAGAAAGTCACATTTGGCTGACAAAATTCTAACGAGCATTACCAAAACCTTTTGGAATCTAGAGGGTTTTTGGAATGACTGGGACTGGGAGTCCCCACCTTTACTGTGGAACGAGGAGTCAGTATATCCCGAGTACTTTAATAGGTTCATTTCTCAATGACACTTAAGATATGGATCAAGAGATGCTAAATGCATTCAAAAGAAGCGTTGCCATAAACTAAACAAGTGAGTCGTACCTGGTGTTGTCTATCATTTTTTATTATTGTACTTGTAAAAAAAAATGTTGAACTGAAAGAAAACAAGTATGATATTGAAAACATGCTGTATTAGAAACCTGTCAATATGTATATGAACTATGAATACACTTACTAAATGCTTCAAAGAATGCTATCCTTTTGAATATTTCACATTGTACTGTTGTCCTTTTAAGCCATTCAGTTTTTAAATTCAAACTTAATTAGTTTTTATTGGAGAGGAAGATTCTTTCTGGGTTCTCTCAGCCAAATAGTCTCTCCTTTCATTCTGTCACTCCTTTTCTTCTCAGTCCCTTTCTCTCACACGCACACATTCTTCTCACTCCTGCTGTGTCTTAAATTGTGTACCGCTGACAGTGAGCCTCAGGTTCACTGTATATTCAAGTGAGGATTAAATCTCGCCCCACATATCAGACCCAAGTGTGAGTGATGCGTTCAGTCACAAATGTCATTCAGAAACCAAATGTCAGAAATGTGCTGAGAATTGTGCACTGTAGCTACATTTTGGCATGGTCGCCATATTGTCTTAGCACTAACACCATTTTGAGTTATGAGTGTCTGTCCCTCTGCATGTCTCCTTGAAGTTCAGTAGGGATGCTAGTATGTGTTTTGACATCATGGTGTTTTGAGTACTGTACTGTATGTTTCATCATGGATGTGTGTTGTGTAATTGTGTTTTTTCCTTAATGTCGATGAAGAGCTCCTTCTTGTGGTAGGAGCCAGCTCACCACTTTCCTGAAAACCCCAAGGGCTCGATTCAATCCGTTGCGCTGAAGATCCGCACTACAGCATGATTGAAATTTAAAGGCAATGTTCCTGTGTTCACGGAGACTGCATTCACGGTGAACACTGCAAATGTCACCTCAAATGGAAATTACCTTTTTAAAGGCCCAATGCAGCCAGATATTTTACATAAACACAAAAAGCTTATTTCTCTAAAATGTTTGGCACAACATGTTTACGGGGCTCCCGAGTGGTGCAGCAGTCTAAGGCACTGCATCTCAGTGCTTGAGGCGTCACTAAAGACCCTGGTTCGATTTCAGTCTGTATCACAAATGGCCATGATTGGGAGTCCCATAGGGCGGCGCACAATTGGCCCAGCGTTGTCTTGGTTAGGGTTTGGCCGGGGTAGGCAGTCATTGTAAATAAGAATTTGTTCTTAACGGAATTGCCTAGTTAAATAAATATACAGTATATAGATTTTAAATACGTCCCTGTTAGCATTTCTCCTTTGCCTTGTGCTGGGGACAAAAGGCCACTCTAAAATGTGCAGTTTTATCATACAACACATTGCCAGAAATGTCTTAAGGGAGCGTGCAATTGGAATGCTGACTGCAGGAATGTCCACCAGAGCTGTTGCCATACAATTTTGCCTTAATTTCTCTACCATAAATGACGTTTTAGAGAATTTGTCAGTACGTCCAACCAGCCTCACAACCACAGACCACGTGTAACCACGCCAGCCCAGGACCTCCACATCTGGCTTTACCTGTGGGATCGTCTGAGACCAGCCATCTGATGAAAATAATTTATGCACAAATTGTCAGAAACCGTCTCAGGGAAGCTCATCTGCATGTTCGTCGTCCTCACCAGGGTCTTGACTGCAGTTCTGCATCGTACCTGACTTCAGTGGGCAAATGCTCACCTTCAATGGCCATTGGCACGCTGGAGAAGTGTGCTCTTCACAAATGAATCCCGGTTTAAACTACCGGGCAGACGGTGTGTATGGTGTGTGGGCGAGCGGTTTGCTGATGTCAACGTTGTGAACAGAGTGATCCATGGTGGCAGTGGGGTTATGGTATTGGAAGGCATAAGCTACGGACAACGAACACAATTCCATTTTATCGATGGCAATTTGAATGCACAGAGATACCGTGACGAGATCCTGAGGCCCATTGTCGTGCCATTCATCCCCCGCTGTCACCTCATGTTTCAGCATTATAATGCACGGCCTCATGTCACAAGGATCTGTATACAATTCCTGGAAGCTGAAAATGTCCCAGTTCTTCGATGGCCTACATACTCACCAGACATGTCACCCATTGAGCATGTTTGGGATGCTCTGGATCGACGTGTACGACAGCGTGTTCCAGTTCCCTCCAATATCCAGCAACTTCCCCCAGCCATTGAAGAGGAGTGAGACAACATTCCACAGGTCACAATCAACAGCCTGATCAACTCTATTTGAAGGAAATGTGTCGCGTTGCATGAGGCAAATGGTGGTCAAACCAGTTACTGACTGTTTTTCTGATCCTCGCCCCAGTCATGTGAAAGCCATAGATTAGAATTTATTTAAATTGACTGATTTATTTATATGAACTGTGACTATGTAAAATCTTTGAAATTGTTGCATGTTGTGTTTATATTTTTTGTTCAGTGTATTTTCAACCAGAAACTATAAGTGAATAACACAGATCATATTTTTTCCCACGCTTTTACAGCTGTTGTACAATATGATATAAGACACAGGCAAAACAGAATTTTGACTGCGCTGGGCCTTTACATTTCAATTGCGCTACAGCGCAGATCTTCAGCGCTACGGATTGAATCAAGACCTTACAAGAAATAAAATAGTAAAAAGATGCTATTTATTCAGGATGTTCTGAGGAAAAACAGATGGGAGATTTACCATTCTGGTAAAGTTCTATGGAAAGTCTCTCAGAGACTAACTACCAGGAACATGTCTGTGTGGGAATATAATTTGTCCAGGAGTTTCTTATTTGTGAGATGAAATACATCATACGGTGTAATTAATGTTCAAGTGATGTGAAGTCATACATTTTACTTTGAAAGTTGCTGTTGTGCTAGTACACTATATCTGGTACACTATATTCAAACTGGTGGTATTAGGAGAGTGTCGCCAGTTCGAGAGAAAGCGGGAAGACAGGAGGGGTATAAGAGTAGATGAAATGGATGAAAATGAGAACAGATTGAATGGAGTTGTCCACTGTGGATTTAGAGTTGTATCAATAGATTAAAGAAGAGGGGAGCTTAAGGCTTGGTTGAGCACACTGACTTACTGACCAAGCGGTATCACGAAGAGTGACAGCCACACACTCCACATAGGTTAGTGTGAGGGTCAACACCCTGAATCACTGACATGCTATCTGATGGAGAGGAAGAGAAGAGAGAGAGGAGATGGGTAGAGGAATAGGAGTCCATTAAATACTACCACAATCCACACTCACTACATGAAGAACTGAAGGTAAAGAGGAAATAAGACAGGTGGGTCCATTTTCTCTTTCAAATGATCCTTACTGTCTGATGTCAATGCTTATGAATATTTGAGACATTATTTGTTCTATAGGATTAACAGATAAGCTATTTTCTCCTGTAATTGCTGACATGTTCTAGTCCTGCTGGTCTTCCTATCGTTTCGATTTGTATTCTCCCATTCTTTGTCATTCAGTTATATAATTAGGGATGTAATCCGTCTCAAACTATACCTGCCCTCTTGCACAATATACATTTTCGTAAGTATTCAGACCCTTTACTCAGTACTATGTTGAAGCACCTTTGGCAGCGATTACAGCCTCAAATCTTCTTGGGTATGACGCTACAAGCTTGGCACACCTGTATATGGGGAGTTTCTCCCATTCTTCTCTGCAGATCCTCTCAAGCTGTCAGGTTGGATGGGGTGCGTCTCGGCACAGCTATATTCAAGTCTCTCCAGAGATATTCGATCGGGTTCAAGTCCGGGCTCTGGTTGGGCCACTCAAGGACATGCCACCACCATACTTTACCGAAGGGATGGTGCCAGGTTTCCTCCAGACGTGACGCTTGGCATTCAGGCCAAAGAGTTCAATCTTGGTTTCATCAGACCAGAGAATGTTGCTTCTCAGGGTCTGAGGGTCCTTTAGTTGCCTTTTGGCAAACTCCAGGGACGCTGTCATGTGCCTTTTACTGAGGAGTGGCTTCCGTCTGGCCACTACCATAAAGGCCTGATTGGTGGAGGGCTGCAGAGATGGTTGTCCTTCTGGAAGGTTCTCCCATCTCCACAGAGGAACCATCGGGTCGGGTTCTTGGTCACCTCCCTGACCAAGGCCCTTCTCCCCCGATTGCTCATTTTGGCCGGGCGGCCAGCTCTAGTAAGAGTCTTGGTGGTTCAAAACTTTCTTCCATTTAAGAACGTTGGAGGCCACTTTGTTCTTGGGGACCTTCAATGCTGCAGACATTTTTTGGTACCCTTCCCCAGATCTGTGCCTCAACACAATCCTGTCTTGGAGCTCTACGAACAATTCCTTCGACCTCATGGCTTGGTTCTTTCTCTACATGCACTGTCAACTGTGGGACCTTATATACTGTAGACAGTTGTGTGCCTTTCCAAATCATGTCCAATCAATTGAATTTACCACAGGTGGATTCCAATCAAGTTGTAGAAACATCTCAAGGATGATCAATTGGAACAGGATGCACCTGAGCTCAATTTCAAGTCTCATAGCAAAGGGTCTGAATACTTATGTAAATAAGGTATTTCTGTTTTTTTATGTTTTATAAATTTGCGAACCTGTTTTCGCTTTGTCATTTTGGGGTATTTAAATGTTTTTTTTTACCTTTATTTAACTAGGAAAGTCAGTTGAAAACAAATTCTTATTTACAATAACGGCCTACCGGAGAACAGTGGGTGAACTGCCTTGTTCAGTGGCAGAACGACAGATTTTTACCTTGTCAGCTTGGGGATTCAACTACCTCATCCCCATATTGTTATTTATTTTATAAAATGTTTTGCTTCTTTGCACCCCATTATCTCTACTTGCACATTCATCTTCTGCACATCTATCACTCCAGTGTTTAATTTCTAAATTGTAATTACTTCGCCACTACGGCCTATTTATTGCCTAATCTTACCTCATTTGCACACACTATACATAGATTTTTTCTAGTGTGTTACTGACTGTACGTTTGTTTATCCCATGTGTAACTCTGTGTTGTTTGTGTCGCACTGCTTTTCTTTATCTTGGCCAGGTCGCAGTTGTAAATGAGAACTTGTTCTCAACTGGCATACCTAGTTAAATAAAGGTGAAATATATATATTTTTTTTATAAAAAAATGTTTTTTGATCCAGCAACCTTTCGGTTATTGGCCCAACGCTCTAACCACTAGGCTACCTGCATTTTAAAATAAGGCTGTAATGTAACATGTGGGAAAAGTCAAGGGGTCTGAATACTTTCCGAATGCACTGTAAACAGAGTTTATACTGTATTTGGCATTACACTTACTGGAGTCTCTCACAGGCTTTGAAAAAGCACCTACGAATAAGCTACCAGTACGGAAAGTGCTGCTGGCTGCTGGTAAGCTTTCTTGACTCCGACATAAGAGTTTCCCAACACATGGCTAACCTTTGTTTAACCAGCTAAACAGCTGCTCTTAGTGAAAATGTGTTTGGAGTTACCTTTGTAGCTAATAGGCTATGTTAGAGTTTACACTTCCTCTTCCAATTATGTGTGGAGGTCAAAATAAAGTGGGGTGAGGGGTGTCCAAGCAAGGAAAGACATTGGGGGATTAGATTGTTTTCTTTCAGTTGGGTTGTCAATTCCTCTGAATACTTTATATTTTCCGTATGCTCTCTCTCAACTCTCTCTCAACTATCTTAACACTGTTTAAAAGAGATCTGGAGTCGAGCCTCACATTGCAGCCTTTGTCGACGTCCATATCTGATTCCTGTCATGTTAAGCGCTCTGACAGAGTCTCTGTGTCTGAAGTGGCCCCGTCTCCCTTTGTCATTATATAGTATAGACTGAGGGAGTGTTTGACCTGCTGTTGAAAATACAACGTCTCTCTTTCTTCCTCTCTTCTCCCCCTCTCTAACACCTCCTCCCACCCCAGGTTCCCTCTCTCTCCCTTCATCATGTCGTTTCTGTCCAGGGTGCGGTCCCCCAAGCTCACCTTCTTCCAGACGCTAGTGTCTCTGGTCCTGGGGGCCATGGCCCTCTTGTCGTCCTACTGGTGTGAGGGCAGTCAGAAGGTCCCCAAGCCCCTCTGCTCTGCCAATAAACTGACCAAATGCATACCTGTGCCCGGGGTCTCGCATAACTCCACCTCCATCCAGTTCTCCTGGGAGACGGGGGATGACCGCTTCGTCTTCCCTGCCTTCCATGCAGGCATGTGGATGAGCTGTGAGGAGAACATCTACACTGACGCCTGGGGTGAGACTTTGGGGGGTGAAAATTGATGGTTGGAACTTTAATACCTCTAGGATTGTTCACAAGAGTTGAATATAGTGGGTTCAAAGTGGGGGAGTTGCAGTCACACAGTAATGTAACAATGGGAAGCGAGGATCAAAATGAAAATAATCACTGGTGAGATTAAACGCAATGAGAGTCCAGGTACTGTGGTGTGTGTGTGTGTGTGTGTGTGTGTGTGTGTGTGTGTGTGTGTGTGTGTGTGTGTGTGTGTGTGTGTGTGTGTGTGTGTGTGTGTGTGTGTGTGTGTGTGTGTGTGTGTGTGTGTGTGTGTGTGTGTGTGTGTGTGTGTGTGTGTGTGTGTGTGTGTGTGTGTGTGTGTGTGTGTGTGAGAGCTCTTGCACTCTATAAAGAGGATTATTATCGGTGCTCTGTTCAGGGGGATTTAGATTCTAACAGCATGACTCAATTATGGATCATGATCAGATAGAGAGAAAGGTTTATATTATTCAACCCCCCGCCTTGACTGGACTCAACACCCTAAAGCTGGGTCTGGAGAAGACTTGATAGAGCTAATTTGTCTCCAAATTAATCATTTATATGTTGGATTCAAGTCTCCATCTTAACCAAATATCTAAATGAAAGAATAGGACTAGATCTAATTCAATAAAACTTTAAATGCACTTATTTAGTCCTGTTCTTTAACTTAAAGTGTTGGTTTAGATGGAGACGTGAATCCAACATGTTAATGATTAACTTGAAGATTACATTTCAAATCAACCAAAGCTTGAAACCCTAGGCCTTCACTGTATGTGTTGTCTATCTTTTGGTTGAATTGAAACAAAAGCTGTTGATGACTTTGCAGATGCTATACAGGCCTAAAAAGTATTAGTGATGATATATGACTTATAAAGTATGGTTACATTTCATTTTCTCTGTTAAACCTACCTTTTAATGTAATTTAACTGCAATCCAGGTCATTTGGTTCTGCTGTTAGATGAAACACAGTGATAACACAATCTGTAGTACAAATAAAACAAAAATCAGACATTTGGTTGTGCTTTTAGATGGTTGAAAGCACAGTGATAACACATTGGAAAAACATTTGGCTGTCTTTTTGAATCGGTGAATATAGGTTGTCTAAACCAAATATTACCCTTTTATCCAAGTTGAAAGGACGTGGTGTGCCCATTGGGTAGAAAGGTTTTCTCAAGGACCACTATTCCTGATACTATGTACGTAATCTGTCCCACACAGAAATGTACCTTGTCTGATAGAGGATCATGATTTTATTAATGAAATAGCTATGTCTTTTCTTTTTTAGAGGAAAAGTGTCGCAGTTTTCTTTCTTTAACTCCAGGAGGTGAAAAAGGTAAATTATTCTGCAGTGTCAAGATTGTATGTTGGTACACATTGCACAGTCATGACATAGTTGTACTGTAATCGTCCTCTCTCCCCCTGCAGGAATGTTGTGGTTGTCGGTGTCAATGGAGCTCATGTATGTTGGGCTGCTGTGTATCAGCTGTGTGCTGCTGTCTCTTCAGTTGTGTCTGGATGCCTTTTGGCCCTCACAGATCTGGGGACAGCTCCTCAATGCCTACTCTGCAGTCTTCACTATATTAGGAGGTACACATTTTAATTTAGATTCTATCTTTTTTGATCAATTAGCACAGGGTTTCCCAAACTCGGTTCTGAGTCGTCGTCACTACAGCTGATTCAAATAACCAACTAGTCATCAAGCTTTGATTATTTGAATCAGCAGTGTAGTGCTAGGGCAAAAACCAAAACGTGCATCTGGGGGATGGCCCCAGAACTGAGTTTGGGAAACCCTGATATAGCAGAAGCTCTTATGCAGAGCAACTTACAATCAGTGTGTCCCAACTAAGGTAGATAAGACAACCACACATCACAGTCATTGCAAGTAAAACTTTCTTTAATAAAGCTATTAGCGAAATCAGTGCTTGTATGAGAAATAAAAATGTCTCTCTGATGGAATCCACATAAAAGCTTTCAATGTCTGCCATTGAATCTCTGTTTTATTCTCTTAGGGTTACTGGGAATGGTGGCTCACATGATGTTCATGCAGGTGTTTCAGACTACTGCCTCTATGGGTCCAGAGGACTTCAAACCACACAGCTATGGCTACTCCTGGGGCTTTTAGTGAGTCTGCACGCACACACACACTGTTTACTACAGTACCACTACTTATTCTCTGATCTTCAGTGTGTTCTCCTGATTCTTTGGTCTCCAAGAGCAAGTGGGCTTAAGTGTTTACATTTTCCCCTTTAAATAAGAGAGATATCTCAAGGACTCTCATGAGGCCTGGGCTCCTGTTAAAGACCTCTGTACATCTCAAATAGATTATTGCAATATCACATATGCCTTGTAGCAATTGTGTTTTAGTAAGATAAGGGTATGGAATATGTTTGCAACAGTAGGCTTGCACACATGGGTTCAGATTAACACACCATTTTTCTGTCTTAGTGTGGCATGGCTGGCCTTTACCTGCTGCATGTTGTCAGGAGTCTCCACCCTCAACAACTACACCAAGAAGACTGTAATGGAGCGGAGGCGCAAAGCCCGCCTGTACCCCCCTCGATTCCCTGACATAGAGCCCCTGCTACCCCCGGCCCCCTACTACTGCCCTCCGCCCCCTCACCCCTGCATGTCCCCACCATCCCCAGAACTCTCACCCCTGTCACCCTACTATGACTCCCCTTCACCACCCCCAACCTCATCACCCCATCCACTCACCCACTCCCTCTCCCTCCCCCACTGCTACACACTCCCCCACCCTGAATACTTCCCACCTCCCCCGTCCCACCCTGCTCCCCTGTCCCCCTATCACCGCCACTCCCTCCCCTCTCCCTCCATCTCTCTGCCCCTCTCCGTCCACAGTTACACACCCCAGTACTACTCAGAGGACAGGGGCAGAGAGATGGAGGAAGAGGGGAGGGAGTACTCAGATGAGGAGTACAGCCCACTTTGACTGTATGTGTGTGATACTTACCTATGAGCCAACATGCATTTGGATTTTGACAGAGCAAATCAGTGTGAAGTAGTCTGAAGCTCTCGGTCTACTTGTATGCATGCTGTCAATAAAACTTGGTGAAAATGTGCAGAGTGATTTCATTCACAGACTAGTATGCCTTCTGTTAGTTTCACTGTGGTGTCCCTCTACCAGTGACTAGGTATCATTCATCTTCCTGCAATCTGTCCTCCTTCACCGATTATGATTCATATTGAATTGTTTAGCAATGACAGGAGAAATTTCATTTAAATCAGGTTTAATTACAAATTATTATCATTATCATACTGATAAGAAATAGTAACAAAAATAAAATTGCATTAGACATACAAAGCATAATGTGGAACCAAACATGTTCATATTTACACATATATCTCAATGTGCAGCGAGCAAATATGCTCTGTCAGATTTCAAGGCACTCAAGATCTATCCGTCTGTTGGTTTGTCTGTCAGTCCATGGGTGTGTCTGGGGGATAGGTTGATTCAGACAAATGGATGTTAATCTACACTATAAGACTAATGGTACAAAGCATAAAATAATTGGCAAAAATAATTACATAACTAAAAAGGGGAGGGGTCCAGTTAGCAGTGAGGTTAGTACTAATGTTCCATGTATGGACATTGGCAAATACATTATATTCTTTGTCTTATTCAGCACACTATAGTAGGGCTGTAAGTCAAACGGGGTAATGATCGTTGACAGTTTCCGAAATTGGATTCTGTTTGCGGCACTCTAGTCAATTCATTCTTCTATTTGGTTTTGAGAGTTTTGGCATTGTTTTATTATGAGCCTAATTGAGAAATAAATCAAATGTAAGCAAGAATAGTTCAGGACTATGATTCTGAAATAATGAGATACTGTCGGTCTATACTCTGACTCCCCTATACCTTCAACAAATATAATGAGGGCTATAAAAGTTTCATTAACTTTGAAAATGTTGTCCCACGTTATATTGAAAACTAAACATGGACTTGGTAATATGTGGGCAGGACAGGTAAGTTACTGCTATGTGGGCAGGACAGGTAAGTTATAGCTATGTGGGCAGGACAGGTAAGTTATAGCTATGTGGGCAGGACAGGTAAGTTATAGCTATGTGGGCAGGACAGGTAAGTTATAGCTATGTGGGCAGGACAGGTAAGTTATAGCTATGTGGGCAGGACAGGTAAGTTATAGCTATGTGGGCAGGACAGGTAAGTTATAGCTATGTGGGCAGGACAGGTAAGTTACTGCTATGTGGGCAGGACAGGTAAGTTATAACTATGTGGGCAGGACAGGTAAGTTATAGCTATGTGGGCAGGACAGGTAAGTTATAGCTATGTGGGCAGGACAGGTAAGTTATAGCTATGTGGGCAGGACAGGTAAGTTATAGCTATGTGGGCAGGACAGGTAAGTTATAGCTATGTGGGCAGGACAGGTAAGTTATAGCTATGTGGGCAGGACAGGTAAGTTATAGCTATGTGGGCAGGACAGGTAAGTTATAGCTATGTGGGCAGGACAGGTAAGTTATAGCTATGTGGGCAGGACAGGTAAGTTATAGCTATGTGGGCAGGACAGGTAAGTTATAGCTATGTGGGCAGGACAGGTAAGTTATAGCTATGTGGGCAGGACAGGTAAGTTATAGCTATGTGGGCAGGACAGGTAAGTTATAGCTATGTGGGCAGGACAGGTAAGTTATAGCTATGTGGGCAGGACAGGTAAGTTATAGCTATGTGGGCAGGACAGGTAAGTTACTGCTATGTGGGCAGGACACGTAAGTTATAGCTATGTGGGCAGGACAGGTAAGTTATAGCTATGTGGGCAGGACACGTAAGTTATAGCTATGTGGGCAGGACAGGTAAGTTATAGCTATGTGGGCAGGACAGGTAAGTTATAGCTATGTGGGCAGGACAGGTAAGTTATAGCTATGTGGGCAGGACAGGTAAGTTATAGCTATGTGGGCAGGACACGTAAGTTATAGCTATGTGGGCAGGACAGGTAAGTTATAGCTATGTGGGCAGGACAGGTAAGTTATAGCTATGTGGGCAGGACAGGTAAGTTATAGCTATGTGGGCAGGACAGGTAAGTTATAGCTATGTGGGCAGGACAGGTAAGTTATAGCTATGTGGGCAGGACAGGTAAGTTACTGCTATGTGGGCAGGACAGGTAAGTTATAACTATGTGGGCAGGACAGGTAAGTTATAGCTATGTGGGCAGGACAAGTAAGTTATAGCTATGTGGGCAGGACAGGTAAGTTACTGCTATGTGGGCAGGACAGGTAAGTTATAGCTATGTGGGCAGGACAAGTAAGTTATAGCTATGTGGGCAGGACAGGTAAGTTATAGCTATGTGGGCAGGACAGGTAAGTTATAGCTATGTGGGCAGGACAGGTAAGTTACTGCTATGTGGGCAGGACAGGTAAGTTATAACTATGTGGGCAGGACAGGTAAGTTATAGATATGTGGGCAGGACAAGTAAGTTATAGCTATGTGGGCAGGACAGGTAAGTTATAACTATGTGGGCAGGACAGGTAAGTTACTGCTATGTGGGCAGGACAGGTAAGTTATAGCTATGTGGGCAGGACAGGTAAGTTATAACTATGTGGGCAGGACAAGTAAGTTATAGCTATGTGGGCAGGACAGGTAAGTTATAGCTATGTGGGCAGGACAAGTAAGTTATAGCTATGTGGGCAGGACAGGTAAGTTATAGCTATGTGGGCAGGACAGGTAAGTTACTGCTATGTGGGCAGGACAGGTAAGTTATAACTATGTGGGCAGGACAGGTAAGTTACTGCTATGTGGGCAGGACAGGTAAGTTATAGCTATGTGGGCAGGACAGGTAAGTTATAGCTATGTGGGCAGGACAGGTAAGTTATTACAATGTAAATCCATATGTTTAGACACTTCAGTGGGAACCAAAAGAGATACATGAATCAAAATTCAAGCCAGAAAATATGTGGATAACAACTCTCCCCTTTTGTATCCCACACTCATATCCATACCTAATTGTACAAAAAACGATCAGATCGTAAGATATTGAGCCTGTCCCTTGGGTTTGGGCTAGTCTTCTGCTTCTAGTTTGCGGTCTTCTTTCGCAGGACAAAGTAGATTATACTGGAGATGAAGGTGAACGCAAAGGAGATCCAGGCCAGAATGAAGGAGTGGCCATACCAACCATCCGATTCATTATTGTGAAAGATGTCTGTGTAGATGGAGGCAGCGATCATGATGCACAGGCCTGGAGGGAGGGAGGGACAAAGGTCAAGCAAAGACAGAACTAGTTGTTTAACAGGTTGAAGATTGAAAGTGTTTAGGGCAATACTTACAGGCTAGGAGCTGGAAGATGCCAGAGAAGGTGAATCTCTGTCCCTTGGACAGAGTGAAGAGTTGTCCCACAAACACAAACAGGCCAAGGGAAGAGAATATGCAGGCCAGAATGGAGCTAGCCTGTACTGCCTGGAGGTATTCTGTAGAGGGAGACAGAGACAGACACTGAGTAAGGACTATTTACAGAACAGACACACCCAGAAATTAACACCATGTTAACAAAATAGTGTTGTGTCACACTCTGGAATGCAGAGGTGAAAGGGGCAGTTCTGTTTTTTAGAGACACAATGAAAGTATTTTAATCTGGAAAATTGTGTGCTAAGGAATATTTATGAGAGGATTTAAGACGAGTTCATTTCATAGGTTGTAAAAGGGTTTCTCAGCAATCAAATAAAACACTTTATGAGAGATACAACATTGCTACATACATACATACTTTTGACCACACATTCACTAAAGGTCTACACACAGACTCAATGTATTTGTAATGCACTTTTAAGCAAATCTGAACCTCCCCACCAGCCCCAACCCTGTCTCCGATCCTGCCACACCCTCTGTTCAGTTTCCTCTATGAGAAAATGGCATTGTTCTCCCTCGTTGGGCAATAGAGTGCTTACTGATCAATCATGCTTCACACGAACAGACACACAGAGACAGGTTAGATGACAGGCTTAGTCTGACAGTTGTTATGGAGCTCTACCCTGAATTCAACCAAACATCCAGCTCAGTAAACCCACATCCTGGAGAAACTACACTGTTCCTGTTTCTGTGCTGCAAAAATGTATATCTTGGGGTGACATGAGACACTAATTCACATGTAGGATGATATTTACATATACTGTATATCCAGGAGCAATGCTAATTCCCTGCAGTGCTGTTTTTTTTCCACAGAGAATGTTTCCTTACATTTTAGCCCAGCGGTTCAGTATGGCCCAGGCTTACCTTGATGGTAGTGGCCGGGGAGATCGTTGGAGCTCCAGGTTCCATTGGTCAGTATCCACCTGGCCCACACATCAGTGGACACGGTTTTTGTCATCCACCAGGCCTGGACAGGACAGAGAGGAGAGATAGTCAATGGACATCCACAGGTTCATGTGTTGTGTTGTAAGATGCATTTGGATGTCCAGGCACAGGGATAACAGTCAATGGGTTGAATGTACATCGGTAGAACGTAGCAGCATACCACAGCAGCCAGGTATGCTCCTCTCACTACAACAGTCCTTTTAACACTCACTGGAATCCCACACACGAACAAGAGCATGTATATGCAGCCACATTGTTGACGATAAAGCACAGGTACACACACACACACTCAGAGTGATGAAACACTGGCCAACCTGTTTGTCACCTATCTTCTTTCAGGGGTGAGAGTGAGCTCAGAAATGTAGTCCAGAATACCAAAGTGGAACACTGACAGAACAGCACCAAAGGCCTGAGCCAATGAGGGCTAACATAGCATGCTTTCATCTTTTGATTCAACACCCCACAGACATAGTGAAAGAGATGTGCACTCATGTGTAGCTCCACAGGGCTATGTCAACATGAAGAGAGCTAAGTGGGGGATTACTTACATTGTCGATAGTTGCCACTAGGAGGAGGATGATGCTGGTGAGGTGAAGGAGGAAGATTCCGGCTAGAAGAACCAACATGATGACTGAGAGAAAGACAGAACAAGGGAGAGGGAGAAAATATATATATTTTGTTAAAAGTTGGTCGAACACTTCCTCGTTCTATACCATATCAAACAAAGGGAGACTGGGGGACACAGACACTGTCACAGGGCTTAACATGAGTGACAGGAATCAGATACTCTATTGTTTTGTATTCTTGCTGTACAGTGTCCTTTGGTTTCTTGAAAGTTGCTTTAAATCTCATGTATTTGTATTATTAAATATTATTAGATATGGATGTTGACAAAGGCTGCACTGTGAAGCTTGGCTTCAGCACTTTGAAACAGGCAGTCATTAATGATGGAAGGTCTGAGTCTGCACCCCCTCGGGGTGCGGCTTTATAACTCCTGATGGGTTATAGCCACACACACTAACAGAAATGGAGGGAGGCGTGATACAAAATGAATCTAAAGGATTCAGAGGAAGAGATTTGAGATAGGACATAGTGATTGGTCAAGCCAGGTAGTGATAGGCCTGGGAAACAGAGAGCGAGAAAATCAGAGGGATAAAGAGGGAAATGTCAGCAGGAGATGAGTTGTAACTTGTTTGCAGCTTGCAACAAACCGCCACTCCTTAAAATAACTGCACAAAATACCTACTCCCCTGCCTGCCCCACCTCCCCCAAATAAACACATACACACACCTTAACCCAGGGGTTCTCAACTTCATGGGGCCGGGGAACCCTTTTGTGATAGTAAATTCATCATGTACCGTACCCCCCCCCCCCCATAATCAGAACACAACTCAAGTTAGATGTGGCAGAGAGAGAACTTTTCAGTTTTAAAGATTAAATTACACTACATTTATGTAAAAGTATTGTGGATACCAATATCCATGTGAGCTTCCCAGGCCCATGTTGCCCGGAGTTAAGAACATATTGTAGATGAATAATATTGCATTGTGTTGTATTACAACCCCTAAACTTACTCCACAGATCCCTTGGACATTTTGTTTTATTTTTACATCTGTTGTTGTTAGTAATATTCATATAATACAATTTATGTTTTAAATATAAATATATATATTTTGTTAAAAGTTGGTTATATATATATATATACAGTGGGGAGAACAAGTATTTGATACACTGCCGATTTTGCAGGTTTTCCAACTTACAAAGCATGTAGAGGTCTGTAATTTTTATCATAGGTACACTTCAACTGTGAGAGACGGAATCTAAAACAAAAATCCAGAAAATCACATTGTATGATTTTTAAGTAATTAATTTGCATTTTATTGCATGACATAAGTATTTGATACATCAGAAAAGCAGAACTTAATATTTGGTACAGAAACCTTTGTTTGCAATTACAAAGATCATACGTTTCCTGTAGTTATTGACCAGGTTTGCACACACTGCAGCAGGGATTTTGGCCCACTCCTCCATACAGACCTTCTCCAGATCCTTCAGGTTTCGGGGCTGTCGCTGGGCAATACGGACTTTCAGCTCCCTCCAAAGATTTTCTATTGGGTTCAGGTCTGGAGACTGGCTAGGCCACTCCAGGACCTTGAGATGCTTCTTACGGAGCCACTCCTTAGTTGCCCTGGCTGTGTGTTTCGGGTCGTTGTCATGCTGGAAGATCCAGCCACGACCCATCTTCAATGCTCTTACTGAGGGAAGGAGGTTTTTGGCCAAGATCTCGCGATACATGGCCCCATCCATCCTCCCCTCAATATGGTGCAGTCGTCCTGTCCCCTTTGCAGAAAAGCATCCCCAAAGAATGATGTTTCCACCTCCATGCTTCACGGTTGGGAGGGTGTTCTTGGGGTTGTACTCAACCTTCTTCTTCCTCCAAACACGGCGAGTGGAGTTTAGACCAAAAAGCTCTATTTTTGTCTCATCAGACCACATGACCTTCTCCCATTCCTCCTCTGGATCATCCAGATGGTCATTGGCAAACTTCAGACGGGCCTGGAAATGCGCTGGCTTGAGCAGGGGGACCTTGCATGCGCTGCAGGATTTCAATCCATGACGGTGTAGTGTGTTACTAATGGTTTTCTTTGAGACTGTGGTCCCAGCTCTCTTCAGGTCATTGACCAGGTCCTGCCGTGTAGTTATGGGCTGATCCCTCACCTTTCTCATGATCATTGATGCCCCACGAGGTGAGATCTTGCATGGAGCCCCAGACCGAGGGTGGTTGACCGTCATCTTCAACTTCTTCCATTTTCTAATAATTGCGCCAACAGTTGTTGCCTTCTCACCAAGCTGCTTGCCTATTGTCCTGTAGCCCATCCCAGCCTTGTGCAGGTCTACAATTTTATCCCTGATGTCCTTACACAGCTCTCTGGTCTTGGCCATTGTAGAGAGATTGGAGTCTGTTTGATTGAGTGTGTGTACAGGTGTCTTTTATACAGGTAACAAGTTCAAACAGGTGCAGTTAATACAGGTAATGAGTGGAGAACAGGAGGGCTTCTTAAAGAAAAACTAACAGGTCTGTGAGAGCCGGAATTCTTACTGGTTGGTAGGTGATCAAATACTTATGTCATGCAATAAAATGCAAATTAATTACTTAAAAATCATACAATGTGATTTTTGGGATTTTTGTTTTAGATTCCGTCTCTCACAGTTGAAGTGTACCTATGATAAAAATTACAGACCTCTACATGCTTTGTAAGTAGGAAAACCTTCAAAATCGGCAGTGTATCAAATACTTGTTCTCCCCACTGTATATATATATACAGTGGGGAGAACAAGTATTTGATACACTGCCGATTTTGCAGGTTTTCCTACTTACAAAGCATGTAGAGGTCTGTCATTTTTATCATAGGTACACTTCAACTGTGAGAGACGGAATCTAAAACAAAAATCCAGAAAATCACATTGTATGATTTTTAAGTAATTAATTTGCATTTTATTGCATGACATAAGTATTTGATCACCTACCAACCAGTAAGAATTCCGGCTCTCACAGACCTGTTAGTTTTTCTTTAAGAAGCCCTCCTGCTCTCCACTCATTACCTGTATTAACTGCACCTGTTTGAACTCGTTACCTGTATAAAAGACACCTGTCCACACACTCAATCAAACAGACTCCAACCTCTCCACAATGGCCAAGACCAGAGAGCTGTGTAAGGACATCAGGGATAAATTGTAGACCTGTACAAGGCTGGGATGGGCTACAGGACAATAGGCAAGCAGCTTGGTGAGAAGGCAACAACTGTTGGCACAATTATTAGAAAATGGAAGAAGTTCAAGATGACGGTCAATCACCCTCGGTCTGGGGCTCCATGCAAGATCTCACCTCGTGGGGCATCAATGATCATGAGGAATGTGAGGGATCAGCCCAGAACTACACGGCAGGACCTGGTCAATGACCTGAAGAGAGCTGGGACCACAGTCTCAAAGAAAACCATTAGTAACACACTACGCCGTCATGGATTAAAATCCTGCAGCGCACGCAAGGTCCCCCTGCTCAAGCCAGCGCATGTCCAGGCCCGTCTGAAGTTTGCCAATGACCATCTGGATGATCCAGAGGAGGAATGGGAGAAGGTCATGTGGTCTGATGAGACAAAAATAGAGCTTTTTGGTCTAAACTCCACTCGCCGTGTTTGGAGGAAGAAGAAGGATGAGTACAACCCCAAGAACACCATCCCAACCGTGAAGCATGGAGGTGGAAACATCATTCTTTGGGGATGCTTTTCTGCAAAGGGGACAGGACAACTGCACCGTATTGAGGAGAGGATGGATGGGGCCATGTATCGCGAGATCTTGACCAACAACCTCCTTCCCTCAGTAAGAGCATTGAAGATGGGTCGTGGCTGGGTCTTCCAGCATGACAACGACCCGAAACACACAGCCAGGGCAACTAAGGAGTGGCTCCGTAAGAAGCATCTCAAGGTCCTGGAGTGGCCTAGCCAGTCTCCAGACCTGAACCCAATAGAAAATCTTTGGAGGGAGCCGAAAGTCCGTATTGCCCAGCGACAGCCCCGAAACCTGAAGGATCTGGAGAAGGTCTGTATGGAGGAGTGGGCCAAAATCCCTGCTGCAGTGTGTGCAAACCTGGTCAAGAACTACAGGAAACGTATGATCTCTGTAATTGCAAACTAAGGTTTCTGTACCAAATATTAAGTTCTGCTTTTCTGATGTATCAAATACTTATGTCATGCAATAAAATGCCAATTAATTACTTAAAAATCATACAATGTGATTTTCTGGATTTTTGTTTTAGATTCCTTCTATCACAGTTGAAGTGTACCTATGATAAAAATTACAGACCTCTACATGCTTTGTAAGTAGGAAAACCTGCAAAATCGTCAGTGTATCAAATACTTGTTCTCCCCACTGTATATATATATACACACATTTTTTTTTATATATATTTTGAGATCTGGCTGTGAACCCACTGCAAGCCATTGCTAGTGGGTTTGAATGACCCCACTTTGAGAACCCCTGCCTTAACCAATTCAGATTAGCTAGGCAGCTCAACTCAAAATATTGATAAACAATCTCAATTCACCAATTACAATGGCCATTATTTGATTTATTCATTCAGTAAAGATCATAAACAATACAAAAAAAGCTGAATGACTGTTTGAATGGCCATTGTCAGTAGAGAGAAGGCAAGATTGCTTGATGCTTGTTCTTCCTAAATACAATCTTATTGTGAGAACAACTCACGGATACACTTTAGAGTTCCTTCCCACCCCTACTACTGGCAATAGAGCGGCTTGGGATCTGGTGGGTGTGGAGAGAGTGAGGCGAGAGCCAGTCTGGAATGCAGAGAACCTCTCTGGGATAAAGGGCTGGTCTGGGTTGGGTCCAAACATGTGATCTACATCAACACTGACCCACCCCAAGTTGTTTCCCGCCCATGTACACTTCAAAATGACTGTAATTGGGAACAAGTACTTCTTAATTAGCTCAACTGTGTGTAAATATTTGAGTACACAAAAGATGGTCTGTGTAATTTCTCATATGAGAGCTTCTCATCTAAGTGCTGAAGAGACAAATAAAGAGGGAACTCGAGCTAGTCTTAGACAATTAAACCTCTGACTGTCTGAGCTGACAGCCGCTGAGGGAAGTTTAGCCCTGTTCTGTTATGTGAAGGAAATAAAAAGTACACCCTATCCAACCTCAGTAGTTTGCCAGAGTCACAGAGAGTAAACACTGAATTCATGACAAACTCCCTTCCTTCTAGGATGGAGCATAGTTCCATCATGCACTCAGTTACCTACCAGAAATTACAGGATAGGTTTCATGGGCTAAAGCGTGTACATTATGAACTTTAACTAAATGTATACTTAAAGTTTCAGAATTGCAGTGCATTTGGATTTTCACCTTGTAATGTTTGTTTCAGAACCAGCTACCTGATCAATTACCTGAACACGCCCACACTGAACTTACCTGGCAAAGGAATAAACTACCAGTATCATTTGCATTAAAAAAGACGTGCTAGCTACAATTCTAATTAATTCACGCCCCTACTGACTGTGTGCAATTTTATTAGTCTTGAGAGTAATAAAATAGAAGGCAGGCATATAGGCTATTATGTAGGCTATTATATAGGCTATTATCATTTAAAAAACACACGAAGAGCATGTCAAAGAGTTGAGAGTTCTGAAAGAGAACACAAATATTCAACTTACTTTTTGATGGTAGCCTTTCTGTTGAAGCCCAATTCCTTCTGCTCTCTACGTTCCAAATGTCAGACTCAGCCCTCGCCGCCAAGGAACGCACAAACACTCACAACCACACCTCCACCCACTTCCCTCCCTCTTTTCCGAGTCCACACCCCACCAAAATCTCTCACTCCTTTTTTCTCCCTCTCTCTCTCTCACATGCATGCAATTACCCAAAAGCCACTATTTCAACAACTTTGTGGTGGAATATTTGTTTTTCATGTTCTAGCTATGTCTTTGTCACTCTGTCTATTTAGGCCATTATATACATGAGTACTCAGAGGAAGCACACTGACTCACCCACTGATGTTTGGGGAACTCCCCAAATATTGTCATGAATTCAAATCCCTGCTGCCATGGAAACTCAGTAGTAGCCAGAGCGACCACATTGTTGCTGTTGTATCTCCACACACTGACGTGGTGGGTGTAGTGTTTCTGCCTGATCCCCACCCACTCTCTCTATTCCCCCTCCAAAGCTCTCTCTCCGGGAGGATAGTCAGGATGAAGGAATGTAGTTGGTTGGGAGGGAGGGAGGGAGAGGAGGAGATAACAAGTGCAAGTCATAGCCTGAGAGAGAGAAAGAGAGAGATTGTGTGTTTGCATGAGAACGAGTGAGAGAAACCAGTTTCCCACAAGTACAACTTATATTCACACTTGATTGATAGATATAGTGCACTATCTAGGACAATAGTCTGCCAATATAAGTAGGGTGAAAGAAACCTACTTCTATTGACCTCTGCTGAGGTAATGTGCTACATACAGAGTGCCTCAGCAGCCTCAGGTGATGTCACAGGGTAATGATAGGGTTTCAGACATGTTTGGCCAAGTGACTCTCAGACCTCAAAGTATTATCCACCGGGCACATCACATACTGGGTTATTGGTGGATACGGTTCCACAAACAGCATTCCTCACTTGGGTCAAAGTCAAGGAATGCGGAGTAACCTCTAAAGATGTACTGCAGACTCCCCACACGAAACACTAAGGCTGTGACTGTCACAAAGCCAATAGGATACACCCTAGCCCCTAGGGGGACAGGCAACTCAAATACTGGGCCTCAAATATAGAAAAAGGCATGGGAATATAGAAATGTTGTCTAGCCTGCCTCTTCCCAGGGTGTATCGACCCCACCTACCTGACAGGTGAGGTAAGCTAGCTTGGGTACAGTGTGGCCTACTATATATCCCTGCTGCCTCTGTCTGCCTATGGAAGCTGGTCCCGAGCTGGGCAGGGCCCCAGTGAAATTAACAAATAACATGCCTGTGTAGCTTTTGAGAGTACCAATGGGATCGTTTCATCAACAATCAGCCCTTCGTTTCCCTTCCTTAATCAAAACGGGAAAAACCAGAGCCCATAAAGCAGGGGTGTCAAACTCATTCCATGGAGGGCCAGGTGTCTGCCGGTTTGTTTTTATCTTTTCAATTAAGACCTAGACAACCAGGCGAGGGGAGTTCCTTACTAATCAGTGACCTTAATTAATCAATCAGGTCGAGTGAAAACCTGCAGCCACTCGGCCCTCTGTGGAATGAGTTTGACACGTGCCCTAAAGGCAGACTGGAACAGTTGTGATATTGTTTGAAGTGTTGTATGTACACTATTAAGAACGTGTTCGCTCCTTCATATTCAAGGCAGATCCAAGGTGGGTCTACAGCGTGGCTGTGGCTCGCCTTGCCTTGCCTTGTGTGGGATGAGAAGTTAGAATGCGTGGGTTACTTCTGGGAGCGTTGAGAAAGACCATGCCGCTTGTGACTCAACGCTGAGGAGCTCCCAGGGCCGCTCACTGACAGAGTATTTCCACACGGCTGTGTGAAACAGTCCCAGTGTCCACATGCCAAGGGGAGTAAGCGTGACCATAAGCACATCGCTTTACAATGGTAAAATGATCTGCTGTGGTTAACTGTGTTATTCTCCCCGGTCTCTGCCTGTCTGAGTCTGTCTACAGCAACATGACTGTCCTGGATGTCTGATTGCTAGGTTTACAATTAGAAAGACAGCTAGGCTATGTAGGGGATTTGCTGGGTAATTTTAAAGAAAACTGTTTAATGAGTCAGAACAGATAATAGCCTGTATCAAAAACAGTGTGTTGAAACTCTCTCCCTACCCACTGTTGACTAACTGGGATGAGGCTATTGGGATACTCATCCCTCACTCATCCCTTCACTCCCACTTGTCGCTTGACTGGTTTCCTATACAGGTAAGGTACACACTGACGTCATAGTGCCGTTGTAACACACACACACACGATCACACCCTTCTGGCCCTCAGATTAATGTCATAGCCACACAAACACACACAGTGGAAGGTGAAAGGAGCTCCCTATCCTACAGGGAATAGCACCTGGAGCAAATGGACCGTCTAATTCTATGCCTGCCAGTCAATGTTCCCTATCATTTTCTTTCATCACTGAGCAAATTTTGGGTCTGTTGAACGCAAACTTGAAAATTCTGTTTTCAGAATTTGTTCTCAGCGTTTACTGTGAACACTGACGATGTACCCGCTTTAAGTTAGTTCTAACAGTGGTCAAGTAGGCTACTGTGGCTATCTGATCATAATGTAGGCCTACCAGAGTGGCCTACCATCAAAATCAATGGAGAAAATGCATCACATAACATTTTAACATGGTAATAGCTGTTCTGTCTTTCAGCCTACAGTAGCAGCTAATGTATAGTGTTATAGTGTTAACTAAGGGGGGAAACTCTAGAAAGTTGAGTGAAGTTTAATCTCGTGCTTCTCTGCACGCTGATATTTCTTCTGCATGGCAGTCCCAAGGAGCTGCACGCCCGCACACGTGCTCACAGCTTAGAGGGAACATTGCTGCCAGTTGAAGGATGCTACTCCCATGATCTCCATGTTGTGGCATGCTCCTTCCACATACATTATTCTCTGTAATGCACAAGTAATTCACAAGCAAGATCAAGCCCCTTGAAACAGCCCAGGTGCAGCTACCACCCATATTAGTGTAGTGAGGGCTGCTAAATCTGGTCACTCCCTCCATTAGAGATCCCAGGGACACAATTCTGGCTGAAAAATTCAAGAGGAAAGTGTAAAGTAGTAGGGGTCTGTGATTATGTGGTGAACCTGGTAAGCCACTGGAGAGCCAGCCAAAGTAAGAGACGTATGAGCCTAATTAAGGTGGAGCAACATTCAGGTCAGCCAGGTGTCATCATAGGTCAGCCAGAAACAGGTAGAGTTGGACTAGGTCCTAGTACATATACATCAATGTGATTTTATGTAAGCCTCGAAACTAAATGATATCATTATGCAGAGTACATGGACATCCTGTGATTTGTGTTACCCTATACGTGACCAGAATTAGAATGACATTTGAATTGCTCTGTCATTATCATTTTGGTTTCATGAGATTATATCTACTTTTGCATAACACTCTGATTTCCCTGGGGATCATAGGAACAGTGATCAGTTGAGGCCTGTAACGGCAAAACTATGGCAGTCTGTGGTTCCTTTAGATTCGTCTGGGGTTTCTCAATGCTCCCCACGATTAAAAAAATACTACAGTTTCCTATAGAATAGTACAGTACTTACTATAGAATTATAGTAAACTGTATTATACTGTAGAACACTATACTATAACTGTAGTATCCCTCGATAATGTGTAGTACTTACTATATAATGTTGAAGTGTACTGTAGAATACTATAGTAAATACTCAATATTATCCCCCCCAAAAAACACTGTAGTAAATATTACAGTAATGCCCGCAAGAAATAAGTGAGAAACCTACATGCCAAGTATAGACCACATACAGTATTGTGTTACCTACAGGTTATAGAAAAGAGTAGAAGCTCTGAGCTATCCGTTCAGACCCCAGTCCTACTATCTAAAGGTTATGGAAAATGTGATCTTTTAGTATTTCTCCAGTAGGTTTCCTGAAGGAAAAAGCCTCCACGTCTAAAATAATAAAACAAAAACACTATAGTAAGGTAAATACTACAGTAATGTCTGCAAAAACACTACAGTAAATACTACAGTATACTACAGTCTGCAAAAACACTACAATACATACTACAGGCCGCAAAAATACTACAGTAAATACTACTGTATACTACAATCCGCAAAAGCACTACATAAATAACCAGTTTATACTACCATTTTCTTTTACTACAGTATTTATACTATAGTTAACTGGATTAAATCCCTGAGCTGACAAGGTAAAAATCTGTCGTTCTGCCCCAGTAGGCAGAACGACACTGCCTACTGTGGCACTGTGGCACTGCCTGACCTGAACAAGGCCACTATTCCCCAGTAGGCCATCATTGTAAATAAGAATTTGTTCTTAACTGGCTTATCTTGTTAAATAAAGGTACAAAAAATATATTTAATAATAATAATAAATACTACAGTGTACTACAGTAAATACTCCAAAAACACTACAGTGAATACTACAGTAAAGTCCGCAAAAACACTACAGTGAATATTATAGTATTTATACCATAGAATACTATAGTATTTTTTTCACGTGTTAAAGCAGTCTGTTGTTGTTTTTTTTAAGAAGAAAAAGTCAACTGTCAGGGATAGCTTTAAGGGACATGTAGCCCAATGTAGTAACAGAAAACCGATAAGAAATGTAGCCACTAGTTGTTTTGGTTGTTCCAACAACTGTTTACATTCAATACAAAAGAAATCCTGATATTTAGTGGAGCCACCCGTTTCCATGGTGACTGGTCAGGGTTTTATTCTAGATCCACTCCCTCTCTGTCACTTCCACCCTGTGGCTCTTTTTTTAGATCTCACATTGCTACATTTCACTTAGTTTGCACATGATCTACCCTCCTCCTCCTCATTCTCTGACTGTTTTGTCCCTCCTTTTCCTGCTCAGCCCTCGTTTACCACCCCCTCTCCCTCTTTTCTCTCAATGAAATCCAGACATACATATTTTTTGCTTTGAAACGTTGAAAAGAAAACAACTCCTGACTGTTGGTAGCTAGGCAACTCACAATATGAGTCATCACTCTGCCTCGCCAATCAACCCCCTCTCCCCCCCTGTACATTCTCTTCATGTAGCCTATTGAATAGTGTGGTTCAGTTAGACAGTGTACATTATGCTCAGTTTCAATGAAATCCCTCTGTTACTTACTTGTCCTTCTTGAATATTACAATAGTTTGTATGCAGATGCCTGATAAAAGAGGAAAGTACAGTGGAATTTGTTTTTGTTTTTCACTGTCACTCTTAGGCCTACTGCTGTCCGTACAATTCATGCCACTGTACTATTCGGTTGATAATGATCAACATTGATGTTGTCATGTGGTGGCATGTGGCAATCACCACCTTCCGGAGACACCTGAAACCCCACCTCTTTAAGGAATACCTAGGATAGGATAAAGTAATCCTTCTAACACCCCCCCCCTTAAAAGAGTTAGATGCACTATTGTAAAGTGGTTGTTCCACTGGATATCATAAGGTGAATGCACCAATTTGTAAGTCGCTCTGGATAAGAGCGTCTGCTAAATGACTTAAATGTAAATGTAAATGTGGCACTGTGTCACTATGACAACAATAGCAATGGTTATAGTGATGATATTACAAAGGAAACACTAAATAAAATCCCTATGATGCACAAATTTGCTAGATTATTCCAAGTTCATTTCAGGGCAGTTCCCACACCAAAAATACTACAGTTTACTATAGTACTTACTATACAGTTCTATAGAACACTATTTTCCACACTGTAGTATCCCTCAATCGTGTAGTGCTTACTATAGAATGTTGTAGTATACTGTAGAATAATATACTCCACACTGTAGTATCCCTTGATCATATGTAGTACTTACTATATAATTGTTTTGTATACTACACTACACACTGTAGGTTCCCTCGATCATGTAGTGCTTACTTTCGAATTTTGTAGTACTGTATACTGTATAATACTATACTACATACTGTAGTATCCTTCGATTGTGTAGTGCTTACTATATAATTGTGTAGTATACTGTCGGATATTATAGTAAATACTACAGTATTATTCCCCCCCAAAGCACTACAGCGTCTGCAAAAACACTAGTTTTTAATTTGCATATACCCCAACCATTCCCCTCCCCCATTTCCCAAGTATAGATCATATGTTGTGTTCCCTACGGGTTACAGAAGAGCTGAACTATCTGTTCAGGCTCCAGTCCTACCTACATACAGGTTATGGAACATTTGCATTTTAGTATTTGTCCAGCAGGTTTCCTCAAGGAGAAAGACCCCACTTTTATATCAAAGATACAAAAACAATACAGTAAAGTAAATAATACACTACTCTGCTAAAACACTACAGTGAATACTATAGTGTATAAATATAGTAATACTGTAGTATTTAAACCATAGTATACTATAGTATTACGTCATGTGGGTTGGTACAAAAGCAGGTTCCCTAACCCATACATTCAAAGGTGAAACTTGATGAGGGCCAGGTTCACCTCTCAGCAATTGCTGATGTTCTTATGCTACAGCAGATTATGGTTTATTTTCCTACCATAATAACAAAGCAAAGTTATAGGAACTGAATTATGTTACTTGGCCATACCAGGGTAAGGGTGGAATGGTAAGAGGCTCCTCGGGGGATTGGAGAATTCAATGTGTGCTTTGACTTGTATGGCAATGCCACCCTCTTGTGGAGAGAAGAGAGCTTGTCATCTCTAACGTATTGTGATTAAGTTTCAACTTGACTTTTATTATGGTAAATTATATAGCAAGCCTGTACTTATATATCCCTGTAGAAATGACAAGCATAATTGGAATCGGCATGCCATTGTTGAGATGAATTGCCAATTAAGACTACTTGAATACGTGAACACATGTGGTGCATGCGCAGCATTCAAAATACACATTTCCCTTTGGCCTCGTCCCAGTGTGTTGATGCACGTTGAGAAAATCATATTGGCAATGTATTTTAAACAAAAAGGTTACGGTATGCTCCTACTTTACATTCTAACAATCACTCGGTGTCAGGCTCACGATTCGACAGGTAAAATATACATATACACACCTGTTGAGTTCACAGAATCCACACAAAATCTTCTTTCAAGCGACAGTGTCTCCCGTAATGATAAACTGACTCATGACATCCCGACGACAAAAACCAACGTCCGTAAAACAAACCAGTCAAGAATCCGCGTAGAAATGCCAGCGCGAAGACAGCTCCACGAGACCAAGCCAGGTGAAATTGGTGAATCATACGAAAACGCGCGAAAATATAAATTATCTCAGGACTTTGAAGAATTGAACAGATCACGACTTTCGGGTAGAAAACGAATGGTGGTATTCAATGATAAGAACGGCAAGTACCATGCCAAACAACACGAGGAGAAGCATTCGGAAGATTTGCCATTTAAATCATACAGTAATAGCGATTGCAATCAAGGAAAATTTCTGAATTTACATCGTGGAAAGTTTTCCATCACAGGAAACGATGAGGACCACTCACAAATGGCCTAACGTTACCACTCAGATTCAGTAACTAAATTTAAGCTATAAGTGGGCTCTGTTTGTCATGTAGGCTATTCTACCATTCAACCTATCCCGTTTAGTTTGACTAGCCACGTATTTATTTTCTCAAAATATGCATAATAGGCTAATGTTATGTCTGTTTTAGGAGTGCGTGCAGGAAAGCTCCGAGTTCGAGGTGAGATAGCAAAAGCAGAGAGCTGGATGAGAATGGAGCCAGAGGTAGAATGTGGAGATGAGACTATGACCCTCACTGTCAGAGGGAGAAGAGCCCTACATCTGATAGTAGACGGGTAAATCGGACAGTGACCTATCCCGTTGATCATGACTCTTAGTTCCGTTACACATTAGTCATTGGATGAAGGCGTCTTCTATACAGCTGAGTTTTTTTAAAGAGCCCTGACGCTCGGTCTGAACATTAACTCACATCGCTTGGGGTAGGGTTTTGTAAGCATAAGGACCTTCCTTATCTTTCATATCAGCAAGACATCCTTTTATAAAAACAAAAAGTTAAATTGATGCACACCTTTTTTAGAGTTAGGGTTCCCCAGCCTAGACGTAACATAGTAAGTGTAAATCTGGGACACTCATTTTAGTTTGGTATGGTTACATAAAACAGAAGGTTACTTAACTTTAACCTTAATCCCTAGCCTAGCTGAAGTTAGCCATTTTTTTCTAGAAATTAATACATACCATACGAAACGTAGCATATCATACTACATGGGGTGTCACGGATTTCCGTACAGAATAATACGGAAGACAGTGGCCTATTGTGCTAATTAGCTATCTGCGTCTCTGAACACCTTTGTGTAAATGGAAAACGGACGCCACAAACTTGAGTCGTCACTAAAAAAAGACTATTGGCTGCAACTGTGTTAACAGTACAGTAATTTCATTTGTGTAATGATTTTGATGTGATATGAAAGTAGAGGGATTTATGTTTCTAGAAACATACTGCAACTGAGAATTGCTTCACGTTTTAGATGGAGTATTTGACTATTTTGGCTTCCAGAGCCAATTCGCCTTTAAACAGAACATGTAAGCTCCTTGGACTATAAGGAGTAAAGTTAGCCCAATAATGGACTAAAGGAGCCTAAGTCTGACCACAAGGTGTGTGGGTGTGAATGATGCACAACTAGGCTATTCTATTCATTTGTCCTCTTGCCTTTAGCGAATGCCTCTGCTGTTCCCTTGGCCCAACTACCCTCTGAATATGGCTACTCTGTCGAGTTGACATGGCGAGACCGGATGTTTGTGTTACCTTATAATGCCTGTCATGTCAGGCAAGAAGAGGTAAAGTAGCACTCACCCCTCTCCCCTTTAAAAGTAACTCGATGTCCATAGTCACAATCCATTCTCCGAACTTGTCAGACTGGCAGGTCAAAACTGTTCTGTGACTGTCATTCTGTCAACATAAAAGTTTTTCTATTGTTCTTCACACACCATTATTCACTTATTTCCTGTGGCCTGCGGTGCTGCTGACAGGATGGTAGTTATGTGTTGCCTCTGAACTGGAGAGGGACCCCCGTGAAGATGTCCTGCCCAGTGTCCCAGGCTCAGGCCCTGGCCCCCTCCTCCCTCTGCTGCTCGTCTCAGGGAATGACTGTCAGACTGCAAGTTCATGGAGCCAAAGAGGGGCTCCAAGTCCAGGGTAAGTGTGGAGTTATATAGCATCATTTATCACAATTGTACACTATGGCTGCTGAACAGACAGATTTAGAGGCATAATTTTGACTGAATCCAATGTTTCTGTAACTATATTTCTACTGCTATCATGCTATCATGAGTCTATGGGGATACTGTCAGGTCTGTATGTGCGCTGTGTTGGTTTCCCCCTGCAGTTAGAGGAAAATGGTCACCACTGCTTTCGCTGGCCCTGCAGTGTGGCTACAGTATGGACAGGCAACATGGAGAGCTGTTCATATCTGCACCCTTCACTGCCTGTGGGATCACATCAAAGGTGAGCCGTGGCACTCCTATTGCGCTATGACATGGGATGGAAATGATGACTCAGGGCTACTTGACTGTCCTTTTTGCTTCTACATGAAATTTGCTAAACCAATTTCTTTGCTTAATAATGTTGTGTTTTACACTGAGTGAACAAAACATTAGGAACACCTGAAGGGCCCAGTCCAGGTGCCAAGATGGGTACTTCCACCAATGGTCCTCAGGTTGAACCACCTGCCCCTCACACCCCTAACCCGATCTTCCCGGTGTTTCCACACTACTACCTCAACCACCCCAAAGTGCCTCCCTATAACCCACCCAACTCCCTCAGCCTGATAGCCCTGCCTCTCACTCCTCTACTCTCCCTGTTAGCAGTTCACAAACACACCGTAGAACTCCTGTTTCTCATGTGCCTCACCCTCCACCCTATCCTCACTACTACACCCCACAAACACCCAGAGGTGAAGTCAAGAGATCCCATCACCCTGATACCCTTCATCTTCAACCTTTGAAACATATCACTTCCCCTAACTCATCTCCCACCTTAACAGAGATCCCATTCTACCAATACACTCTTAATTGTCACTTACAAGCCTCCACTGATCCAGAAACATAGAATTGGTCTCCAGACCAACAATCCCTCTAGACCCATGGACGAACAACCTCCAGTTGTCCCTTCTCCCCCTGCGTCGTCTCCTGATCAAAGTGGAAAGGCCTCCACAACAACAACCCTCCAATTCACACACAGCTCAGAGCCTGTCTACTATTTCTACCTCTGTTGCCCGTGCTGCAACCCAACATCTTCTCTTTCCAAACTTCCCCCTGTTGTACTACCCTCATCTCAAATCACCCATCAGCAACCCTCAACAAGAACAAAACCCTGTTAATGTCCTCCCCACTACTCCGCCTGCATCCTCTTCAACCTCTACTCCAGCATCTGGCCATCCAGTTTATCCACACTACTACAATCACCCATACTATTACTACTCAATGCCTTATGATCCATACAGATTACCCCAACCTGTTGATCATATATCTTCTGCCCCATCGAAAGGAGCTCTGACTCCTCCATCTCAGACCTCTGCTCCTCACACTATGGAGACTTCTCACCAACCAGCCCTCCCATATGACTACGCCCAGGCCAAAATGCCTATCCAGATTACTACCCAACCTCGGCCTTCTCCTGCCACTAACAGTCCTCAAACCCCAGAATCTACAACTCCTGAAATCCCACCTTTTCCCTTTGACCCTTACTACTACTACTACTACTACCATCCTGGAATGTCCATCTACGACCAGGACCAAAGCTATGATCCCAGTACACACACCAAAAAGACATCAGGGGCTCAAGCTCCCCTAGATTCTGACCATTATAGAAGAGGAAGATTTGCTCACACTCCTGTGGCGAGTCCAACCCATGCACCCCATCCTACCACCAACCCCATTCATAACCCCTCACACCATCACATCATTCATCCACAACCTTCAACCATTCCTTCCCCTCATCGTCCCAACCCAGGGCCCCTGGAGATCTGCCAGACACAGTGATGAAAGGTAAGTCTTCATTTTGAATATTTCTACTGTATGTGTGAACTGCACCACTATTGAAAGGTGGTGGTTGTCTCATATCAGTGCATGCACTATAAAGAACCACAAGAGGGCACCTCACCTCTACTAGGTGATCCTGGAGACAACAGTGTAATTGGTTTCACTTCAGTATCAAATATCCACTTTCTTATGTAGAAGTTCAAAAACCTGGTTTGTCACACCAGTCCCGTTTCCTCCATACAGACCCTGGTTTAAAGGCCGATACACACACACACACACACACACCATGTGGCTTGTCCGACCATGACTGTGACGGCTCCTTAGGTTGCTGCTCTTACCTTGTGAATGGTTAGTCTCTCGATCTCAAGCTACGGGTCTTGGTGTTGCTATGGAGAATCCATAACAGTTGGCAGTTTGGTGTTTCGCCGACATCAAAACACGTCCCAGAGGAAGATCTAAGATAGGAGGAGTGGAAGTGGTCTTCCAGCGTGTCCAAGACCATGTGCACATGCTTGGTATTTCGGGAATGTCAGTTTTCGAACTGCTTTGCTACTCATTAGTTTACACAATGCGCTGATTTGTGTCTTAGGTCCTCAGGCTGTGTGTGTGTCAACCCTCAGAGTGTACATTAGGGAGTCAATTTGTCTTTGCGGTCCCTGGCTCTCTGGTGGACCCCACGGCCACCCTTCCCCCTCTGCCTGTGGACAGCCACGTGTCCTGCACCTCCCCAGAGGATGACCTCTGACCTGTACAGTGTACCCATGGATGGCTGTGGAGTGCACAGATACGTACGTTACTGTACTGCTACTCCACATCCTTATAAAACTGTTCAACATATTACTTGTGTATGATTATTTTGTATGTTATAGTTTGATGTTCTTTCTTTTGACCTGTTGCTCATGTCTGTTTGGTTAGGAGGATGGTCAGGCCATGGTCCACTTGTTGGAGTTCAACAACATAAACACAACACCACGTCTGAAGACTCACCTGTCCGGTAAAGCCATTTTACTACAAGAACAAATGGTTCAAATCACTAGCAAATGTATTTCATTATTTTTCCCAGAAGTTACCATTTGAATGCTAATGCTTTCAAACCGTGATGATGAACTTGCAATCCTTTAGTACATATGGGATAGTGTAACATGAGCTTGTCCTCTGTGTAGGTTGATGGTGGAGTGCAGGTCTTCTCCTGGTTTTCCAGGGAAGGTGAGGAACACCACCCCTGTCCCCACTCAGGGCTCATTGGCTGTCCAGCTACGAATCGCTACAGGTAGGACTGTATAAGTAATGGAACCTTCAGGAGTAGCAGCAGAGCTATGTAGGACTCTGAGGAGTGGTTTTTATCATACTGTATCTGCCAACTAACCACTTACCCTCCCCATGTTTACCTCTGCCTGTAGATGAGCACTACAGCAGCTTCTACTCAGAGAAACATCGACCACTCAGTCTACTTCAGGGGCGACCTCTGCACCTGGAGGTGGGTCTGCTGAGCCCCCCAGACATGGACCCTGGCCTGGTGCTCCTGGTGCACTACTGTCTGGCCTACCCAGACACACCACAGGCCCGCTGGCTGCTCATCTATGATGGGTAGGTTGTTCCACTATAGTTCCTGTTTGTTTACATGCAACAGCACAGAGAAAGCACTGCAAAGATGCATGAAATATCCATATTATATAGGTTTTTCCACAGAACCTGCTGTTCAGCTCCACTAAATAACTGTCCATATAGTGAACAGGCAGTTATTTTGTCTGAAGAAAACCTCCACGTTGTTTTGTCTCGTTTTTCAGCTGTCCCAGCCGTGGTGACTCCCAGGCTCCTCCCCCACCACCTGCCCAACCCCGTCACACCCGGAGGCTCACAATCACCACCTTCCAGTCTTTACCCACAGGAAGTCCCTCCCACCTGGAGGACCAGGTCAGTTTCAGCCAATGGGGTCATATTATAGACTGAGTTTGATACAGTACTCTGTGGTCAGTGCATTTGAATGTGTTCTCCTGTCCTCATCCACAACAGCTCTACTTCATGTGCTCCCCAGCAGACGGGGACTGTATTGAGGGCTGCTTCAGTGGTTGAATTAACACTCCTATAATGGTTTGGACAATTTTGAGCACAAGGTGGGAGTATAAACCATCCATTTCTTGAAGTTATTATAATGTACTGTATTAATACTGTAGTGCTCAAATGTACTTGTTTCTTACAGTATTCAATGTGACACTCACATGTATTTGCGGTCTTAGTTACATTAACTGTTACTCATTTGTAGGAACATAGCTGGACAACTGAACAAATACACGTTTACTCACAATTGGTCAATGATTTGTTCTTCTTCAGCACTTATTCAGTCATGTAGTAAGCACAATGACATCAGACAAGAGGGGGAAAAACTATTTATTTTAACAAAAAGCTCCACATTTGGTGCCATGAGTGGCGCAGAATCTCAGTGCAAGAGGTGTCACTACAGACCCTTGTTCGATTCCATCACAACCGGCCGTGATTGGGAGTCCCATAGGGCGGCGCACAATTGGCCCAGCGTCGTTAGGGTTTGGCTGGGGTAGGCCGTCATTGTAAATAAGAATTTGTTCTTAATTAACTGACTTGCCTAGTTAAATAAAATAAAAAATAGAAAATACGTTACACAGTCAGTAGTATTAGCTTGCAACAGAACATAAGCAGTTCTCTCAAATTGAAATTCTCATGAAGACCTATAAAATAAGACTCGCTACAAGACACTTGACCTGGTTAGGTACACCATTTGGCCTACTCCTGCCTGACACGGCCTGCGTTTACTGGGCAACACTTTGGCTAGTGTATCAAGGCACTCCATATGAAGTGTTTATTCTATCACACTCCGCCTCCATTACAACTGCTGCTTGACAGGGCATTCAGGGAGATGATTCCCAAGAGCAATAAGGTTTGAGTGACTCAAAATTACAAGGAAATGTATCTTAGTTGCATACATTAGTTTGCTTATAAAAATCAGTTGACATCAAAGTAATAGAATAAGTCAAGCAAATTTGAACATTCCAGAGCCATATTTAAGGATCCCTGACTCAACTTTGTATATGATATCATCCAACGTCAACATCCAAACATGGAATGAAGAAATCAAAGGTGTTTCATATCATCTCAGATCGTACAAGTGGGAGCTGGAGTTGGGGGATTAGTATTGTAAAGACTGATTAAGATGTTAATTAACTACATTGTTAATAAATGTACTCAATTTGGCATGGACAACCAACTACAGATCAATCCAGTTCGCAGTTAAATCCTTGTAAAAATTATAACCTTAAGAAATACATTTTCTAAGATCACTCATTTTAAGATGCTAATTCTGTCAGCAGTACATTGATATATATTGCAACACAAACATGATTCTAAATTGATGTGATTACAGGGAAAGGTCAACATGTTGGACAGCGAATTGTTTTTAAGCATGAGCAGCTTCACTTCTCTAATTACAGTAGTGCCCTCAGTCATACACAGCATTGAATATATTAATAAAATGATCCCGTTCATGGAAGCAGCATTCATGTCAGCAAGAGCAGCTATTCACTAACATTTGATAAGTGATTAAAAAGTTTAAAGAAAATGAAGATTAAGGACTACAGTGGGAAGAGGGGCAGAACAAACAACTGCTACAGAGCAACAGTGTCTTGTCTGCCCTGTTTACATTTACATTTAAGTCATTTAGCAGACGCTCTTATCCAGAGCGACTTACAAATTGGTGCATTCACCTTATGATATCCAGTGGAACATAGCTGGACAACTGAACAAATATGTTCATATGTCATCTAAATGGATGGTGTGGTCTCATTCTGAACGCTGCTAATGGCATGTCAAGATGATCTAGAGCCCTGTCCAGCTACGCAAATGAATGAAAGCTAATTAGGACATCCGTTTTTATTGGGCGCCTCTCCAGAAGTATCACGTGAAAGGATGGGGTGATGATCACTGAATGACAACTATCTGGTTTGGTCTCCAACTGGAGAAAACTGTGTTTGAATATGGTGGTGGTCCTGTCCCCTCAGTACACGGCCTGGCTGTGGTACAGGGGGCAGAGAGGTGACTCATCTTGATCTGTTTCATGAGGATGCTGCAGCACACTAGGCCCATGATCTAGGAGCAACAGGAGAAGGTGGGGATGCAGGGAGGAAAGGGTTAAGCAGAATGGGATCAGATAAAGAGAGCAGGGTGGAGCTATCATCCCCCATCACCTTCAGGATTAGACCACATGCTGTAACAGGGTGAGATTCATGAGTGCAAATCCCCACCTAAAATATTGCTTCTGAGACAAGCAAATGTACCAAGAGAGTGTGAATTGAAGACGAGAAACACTAATTCCAGACATTTAATGGGAGAAGTTGGATAGCTTGCAGTGAGACTAGACATTGACCTCACTGAGTAGTGGAAAGAGAAAGGATCTGTGAGTGTGCAAGGAAAGAATGATAGATCACTGGTGTAAATAAAGATGGAGGGGTAAGGAGTTACAGTGCATCAGCCACAGGTATGATGACGGGGAGCGGGGTAAAGCCCACAGGGTCCTGGTTAGGATGGGAGAGGACAGTAGAGGAGAGGAGGATGTAGGGGGGAGGAGAGGACTGGGAGCGCTGGATCTCTTTGCTGAGGAGGGAGCTGCACACCAGGGCCAAGATCTGAAAGGATGGAGAGAGGGAAAGGAAGGGGGAGGGATGGTATAGGATGGGAGAAACAGACAAAGGTATGGGTTTATAACTAAGGAGAAGCAGAGGGTTGGTTTGCTTCAACTCTCCTCTGACAATCAGTTTCATCACATTCAGCACGGGAACAATGTGTAACACCCGTCTGTGGCTCTCTCTTCTAACCAGTGCATTTCTAACCCTGCACCAACGTCTACCCTGGTTAACAAATTTGTCCACTGAACTGTGTGTAGTATTGCCTACCAGCATAGCAGCAGTCCCAAGGAAGAGGCCCATCACCAGAGGCGCTTTGGACTCAAAGAGGTTGACGATCACTGTGGGGCAGGCCTGCAGGGGGACAGAGACACCAGAGCGGGACAGGTTAGGGCCTTGGGCTCAGTACAGAGGAGAGATATGGAAATCTAGGCCAGGCTCCTCGATGCCTCCGTAGTAGAATAAATAAAGTAACAAATGTAATTTGTCACAGTCGACAGATTATTTTACATATGTTTTTATTATAGTCAGTTATATAGTCAATATGAGAAACGACTGAATTGGGCCTCCCGGGTGGCGCAGTGGTCTAAGGCACTGCATCGCAGTGCTAGTTGTGCCACCAGAGATTCTGAGTTCGAGCCCAGGCTCTGTCGCAGCCGGCCGCGACCGGGAGGCCCATGGGGCGACGCACAATTGGCCCAGCGTCGTCCGGGTTAGGGAGGGTTTGGCTGGCAGGGATAGCCTTGTCTCATCGCGCACTAGTGACTCCTGTGGTGGGCCGGGCGCTGTGCACGCTGACCAGGTCGCCAGGTGTATGGGGTTTCCTCTGACAACGCGCTGGCTTCCGGGTTGGATGTGCGTTGTGTCAAGAAGCAGTTGGGTTGTGTTTCGGAGGACTGACCCTAACCTGTCCCCCTTCGCCTCTCCCGAGTCCGTACGGGAGTTGCAGCGATGAGACAAGACTAACTACTACCAATTGGATACCACGAAATTGGGGAGAAAAAAGGGGTAAAAAAAAAAAGAGAAACGACTATGCACCGGTAAAGGGCCGGTCCTGGCGAAATGAAACAAAATGGTCCCAGTAAGCAAAAGGACGTTGAAAATCTGCCTAAAATACGTATTTTCCCAGAAATTATGTTCAATTTAGGTTCTGTATTTTATGGCACATTGAAAAATACATAATTTCCGGACTTTGAAATCAGTTTTATTTTCGGTTCTGAATGAAAGTTGAAAAGATGTCGTTTATAGACGTCTATGTTTGGACCAAATCTAGGCCGGTCCACACCAGACGAAATCTAATTTGGTTCGGACTGGACCAAAAATCAGTGTCCGTGGACATTAATCAAGGTCGCACCAAATCTGAACCAACATCTGTGGACGTGGAAATGAATGCCGGATGATGTCCAAAAGGTGTCGGTCCGTGCTTACTGGGGTGTACCCAACTGTGTCAGCCCACAATGGAATTTTATGAATGTCCATCCATGTGGTAGGCCCACCGTTTGTTAAACGTTGCATTGGCTGTGACTAATCAATTTGGCGATTAAAAACTCTGAATATCAGCTATCCAACATTATCAGGAGTTATCCTGAGCCTATTTGCAATGTGTTTACACAGCAGGAAATGCAGAAGTATTACATTTTTCGCTATGATCAGCTCGTCAACAAATTTACAGATACAAACTTGAAGCCACTGATCATGACAATTTAACCCAGAAGGTGCAACTCCTGGACAGCAGTTGTGACTAGCCTGATTGTGCATTTTACTTTGACCTGTCCTGTTTTTAGGATATGTTGTTAACGTGTAAGCACGTCTGATTGGGTGCCATTTTAGGTTTGGTTCTTTGATCGGAGAAATCTGCATGTTGTAAAAGTGTCCATCTCATTACATTGTTATAGATTATCTCCAGCCTGTAGGCTACAGAAAAAGGCCACATACTCTTTCTACCATATCCTGTATTTGCTACATGATTTATGCTAGATTTGATGGAACGTTGGTGGAGCGCCGCAGCAATGAGTCTCTCCAACAGCAACCTGGAGAGGCACGCTGTGAACGGATAAGCGAAAAATGCTGCGCCTTTGAGAAAATGGGCACAGGGCAGCTTCTGCACCTGTAACTTATATTTACTCGCAAATATCCATTGGATGGACAACAATGCATGAAATACATTGAAGTTCAAGTTGCACATGTTTTTTAAGTTAATAGGATTTGGCCTATAATGAACACACTCACAGGGAGAGTGAAGGTCTCCAAAAAGCCGGTATCCGGACATGTTTTTTTGACCAAGAGGTCCAAGGCACCAATGATTCCACAGCAGTGCAACTAGAGAGAGAGAGAGAGAGAGAGAGAGAGAAGGCAAGTGCCATTCAGAATGTGTACATAATTGTTACAATAGTTGTACAATTGTTAAAGAGCTGTGGATTGAATTAGGCACGTTTCACTCCATCAGAGCTAGCTAAAGCTGTGATGCTATTAATAGTTTGGGAAAAGGTTTGATATTTACCGCATTGTGGAACATGGACAGGGTAACAGCCAAGCCAGGGTCTCCTTTGTTCACATACTGAGCGTACACAGTTATATAGAATTTTGCCAGCTGCTCTCCCACCTGCACAGCAAAAATAGAAGACAACACATGAGGTAGAGTTACATCGTTGACTACTACCACTTAATGAAATAGCACAGGGTTTGGTGATCTGCATGAAAGGGAAGCCTTGGCTTGAAGTTGTTTATCATTCATAATTCTCTCACTTCCTCTTTCCCTTCTCTCTCTCACCTCATCGCTTCTCATGTAGGCGAACACACCGGCTCCAATCTCTAATACAGCCAGGATAGCCAGCAGGCAGGAAAACTGGGAGGGGCAGGTAAACAAATCAGGTAAACAGCAGAACACATACAGTATGAATTACCACACTGTGGTTATATGTATCACTGGATATGTATAAACTGTCCTTTAAATTGACTTATTTCTTATTTGTGTTGACGTTAAATGTATGCACAATAAATCAAGTTGAATTTGAAGTTGCAACAATGAGAAAAGACCATGACCTTTCTGAGAAACTGAAGGTTACTATGTGCCTCTAAAGTAAATCACTGGCTATCTTCACAAGCTACTCAAGCATAGAAGCGCTAACATTCCTCAACATGAGTGCTGATTTTATTGTGAGAGCGATCATACTGTATGACACACTCAGTCATTCATCCAATAATAAACCACACAGAGAAAGCAATCGCTGCCTCAAAATGGCAACAAGAAACTCTGAGCAAGAAATAATTCACTGTCTGATTTCTACCTTGAACCTGTAGCCAAAAACAAGTTTCAGCTCATCATAGCTGTAAATTAGTAAGTGCATTGCTTTGTCAATCTGAGATATGAAGCAATCATAATTGCATCATCTGTTTCTCTCTAACATCTAGGACTGTAGTGTGTTTCGTAGGTGTTATTTCATGCTGTGAAAGTGTTTTCCAAATCTAGGAACTTTGTTAGACCCTTTGACCTCTTCCTTGAACACACTATCCCTAAGAACTAGAAACCTGTCGCAATACCCATGGAATGGTGGTGAACCAGGAAACGGGTCACCCACTGAGTTGGTCATACACAAAAATGTATGCCTAAGGCATGTCCTGCAGCAAAGCTTCATACAGGAAGCAAGTATTTCCTATCTCAAGCTCTTGTTAAATGGGAGCTTAAAAGTCTCTGGCCTTCTCAGACAGAGGCAAGATTCCCAGTGCTCCTCTATGGTTGCAAAGTGCACCATGGCTCTTGAGGTAGCGGATCAGTTGAGGGATTGATGACAAGTGCTTGCTAGGCCCTTGAGAGGGCAGAGGTGCAGCAAGGAGAACCTAAGAATTCTGTGGCAGGAAAAAGCAGCAGGTTCACTCAACAATTCAAACACTCCATGTCACATATTAGATTTCCACTGGTGCTTTGTGGGTATGGGCTTTGGGTGAAATATTGGGCTGAACAAGTTGAGATACTTTCTAGTGAGGAACTCTTATTAGGAAGTGAAACTAATGTATGTTATTAGCTCAGGTTACTTACCTCTGCCCACTCAAGCCTCTAAATCAGGGCTGTCAAATACTTTGTACCCCCACTTCAGTGTAGTGTAACTAATGGAAAATTGATGTTTTTATTTTCGTTGTAGCTTACCACTCCCAATGCAGTCCTATTCTCATTGCATGCTCCATAGTCTCCGAAAACAGCCACGAGCAATATCACTGCTCCTAAAGCAATCAACACTGACACACCTACAGTACGAGAGGGAGAAAGAGATGCCCATTTGTCAATGCTAATTATTTTTCAGTAACACTTAAAAAGGTTTACTTTATAAATGATTTAAGTGGTTTATAAGTCATCAATAAACAAAGTTCTATAGTCTGTCTATCCATGGCTTACAGCTGCAAAAAGCTTTCCTAAACATTTGGGGATGAAGTTTGTAGAGAGCAGTGTTGTGAGCTCACCGATGACAAACTGTTGTGTGTTGAGGTCTACGTTGAAAAATCCTCTGGTCTCAGAGCTGAACCTCAGCCACAAGCCCAACCCCAACATTGCAAAACCCACCAGCTGTCAGAAGAAGAAACCACAAACTGTGCATGAAACCGGTTGTGCAACCACACCTCAAGATCAGTCTCACACAAGATGTTACAAATATAGTGTATAATATGTTCTAGTAGTGAAGGGATACTTCTGGATTTTGGCAACAAAGCCCGTTATCTATATAAACTCAGCAAAAAAAGAAAGTCCCTTTTTCAGGACCCTGTCTTTCAAAGATAATTTGTAAAAATCCAAGTAACTTCACAGATCTTAATTGTAAAGGGTTTAATAAACACTGTTTCCCATGCTTGTTCAATGAACATGCACCTGTGGAACGGTCGTTAAGACACTAACAGCTTACAGACAGTAGGCAATTAAGGTCACAGTTATGAAAACTTAGGACACTAAAGAGGCCTTTCTACTGAAGGCACCAAAAGCGTGAATGCGTCTTAGGCATGCTGCAAGGAGGCATGAGGACTGCAGATGTGGCCAGGGCAATAAATTGCAATGTCCGTACTGTAAGACACCTAAGACTCGTCCTCGCAGTGGCAGACCACGTGTAACAACACCTGCACAGGATCGGTACCTCCGAACATCACACGTGCGGGACAGGTACAGGATGGCAACAACTGCCCGAGTTACACCAGGAACGCACAATCCCTCCATCAGTGCTCAGACTGTCCGCAATAGACAGAGGCTGGACTGAGGGCTTGTAGGCCTGTTGTATGGCAGGTCCTCACCAGACATCACTGGCAAAACATCGTCTATGGGCACAAACCCACCGGTGCTGGACCAGACAGGACTGGCAAAAAGTGTTCTTCTCTGATGAGTCGCGGTTTTGTCTCACCAGGGGTGATGGTCAAATTCTCATTTATCGTCGAAGGAATGAGCGTTACACCGAGGCCTGTACTCTGGAGCGGGATTGATTTGGAGGTGGAGGGTCTTTCATGGTCTGTGGCGGTGTGTCACAGCATCATCGGACTGAGCTTGTTGTCATTGCAGGCCATCTCAACGCTGTGCGTTACAGGGAAGACATCCTCCTCCCTCATGTGGTACCCTTTCTGCAGGCTCATCCTGACATGACCCTCCAGCATGACAATGCCACCAGCCATACTGCTCGTTCTGTGCGTGATTTCCTGCAAGACAGGAATGTCAGTGTTCTGCCATGGCCAGCGAAGAGCCCGGATCACAATCCCATTGAGCACGCCTGGGAACTTGCAGGTGCCTTGGTGGAAGAGTGGGGTAACATCTCACAGCAAGAACTGGCAAATCTGGTGCAGTCCATGCGGAGGAGATGCACTGCGGTACTTAATGCAACTGGTGGCCACACCAGATACTGATTGTTACTTTTGATTTTGACACATTATTCCATTTGTCACATGTCTGTGGAACTTGTTCAGTTTGTCTCAGTTGTTGAATCTTGTTATGTTCATACAAATATTTACACATGTTAAGTTTGCTGAAAATAAAACACAGTTGACAGTGAGGTCGTTTCTTTTTTTGCTGAGTTTAGAAAATAGTAAAAATAAAAGCCCTTGAATGAGTACGTGTGTCCAAACTTTCGACTTGTACTGTATATTGGAAGCAGTAACTCCCCTCAATGTACTGTGAACATTTCATGACTCTAGGACCAAGAAATGTATTCAAAATAGCTTCTGAAGTTTCATAATTGTATCTTTTTTAATGGGAAAATATGGACGTTTTCTTTCATTTCCTGAAAAGTTTGTTTTGGAGAAGGTTTTCATCCGAAAATGATGATTGGTAACATGATGACAGTAATGTCATCATGTAATGTGAGGTGCAGCACTGTTTAGAAAAAAAGGACTATAAATAAATAGTCTAGTTTGGGAAAGCTAGATAAACAAGACATTAAGAAAATGTTTCAAGAGGCATTCCTTTCAAAGCACAGAATAAATACTGAAAAGAATAGCTTCCTCAGACAGTGGGCAGGATTAAACTAGTTCAACGAATTAAACAGCACACTTGTGATTCTACTCTGCTATTTAAGTTTGTTTTTGATTTCGTGTCTTACTTTTGATTCATTAAAATGGGAATTCCCCTGCTTCGATTATCAGTTAGTGGACTAACCACACCCCAATCATGCAGTAAGTCTGTGGTTTTGCAACTGTCGGCTCATATTTCAATGATTTAGGCCTGCTTTTCAGCAGCAAGGTAAATGTTGTTTTGTTGCTTCTTTTGTATTCTTATTACATTGATTGGATATAAAAGCCCGATCAGAAGGGTCACCTAAGCGGTTGTGTGGATGAACGCCAACATGTTGAAACAAAATGTCTTGTTCATTTCCATTAATGAAGGAGAACTGATGTGTGCGTACACTACATACGCATGAACACACACGCATACCGAAACACAGACCTACATCCACATTACACACAATTTGCTGCTGTTACTTTATTTTACCTTTTATCATTATCTATCCTGAAGCCTAGTCACTTTACCCTGCCTTCATGTACATATCTACCTCAAATACCTCGTACCTCTGCACATTGATGTGGTACTCCCTGTATATAGCTGCACATTGATGTGGTACTCCCTGTATATAGCTGCAAATTGATGTGGTACTCTCTGTATATAGCTGCACATTGATTTTGTACTCCCTGTCTGTAGCTCTATTCTCCTGTATTTTATTTCTTGTGTTACTATTTTATTTGTATTGTTCTTTTAAAAATCTGCATCGCTGGGAAGGGCTCATAAGCAAGCATTCCACAGTAAAGTCTACACCAGTTATATTCGGCACATGTGACAAATCCTATTTGATTTGAAGTGGACAACTGTGAGCAATAGACATGAGCTGATACTTTGATGGGAAAGGGGTTTATTCAGACAGACAATACATGCAGCTTTTTGAGATTTAGAGATTTAGCTATTTGACTTTAAGTAAAGCTTATTTCAAAATCAGTAAATGGCAAATGCTGCCTAGGTTGATCAAAGATAAATATACAATGCCCTTTGAACTATTCACATTTTACACCAGCACCCTTCTCTTTCTCATACACACCAGATACCAATTTGTTACCACTAGGACTACAGTTTATTTAGATTACGGATACTTACGGCAAAAAGGATGTTGAAAAGGATGAGGATACACTTGCACAGCTGGCCACATCCATCCAGTGCCATGATCAAAAGTTTGCTAACACGCTACACTCAGGAAGTCAGAAATACAGTATGGTGTCCTGGGAAAAGAATGGAAGATATTGTAAACATTTAGATGTTTACAATGTGTGTGAAAAAAGTGCGGTGATGGGTAATAGACTGTATCGAGGGTATGGGGTCAATTTCACACCATATGTATTGAATTCAAAATAAAATAAACCGCGAACATGAAAAATAAAGTTGAATTTAAACAGCCTGGAAGGAGGAGAGGAGCCTGGAAGGAGGAGAGATGACTAGAAGCGATTCGGTTGGCCGTTTTGTGTGGATTAATTGTCGGAGTAGAGGTCCTTGTGCATTTCAGGTAAAATAACAACTCAATGTTTATATCCCAGGACAAATTAGCTAGCAACAGCAAGCTAGCTAAATAGGACAAATGAACGTTAGCTAGCAAGTGCAAGCTAACTAGCTAAATTGCCATACATGTTTAATGCCTTTCGACCTGTCCCCAAATTAATGTCATTGGTTCAGAGTTTGTTTTGATATTTTAACCTGCGTGTCGTGATCGCGTTTGGTGTGTGGGGGCAAAATAAATGTATGCACGATGGCGCACGCGCGCAGCCGGTTTAGGTTCCGTGTTACCTGTTGCACAACGTTCGTCGCAGTTACCAACACCTGCGCTAAACGTTGTGCAACAGATAATTCATATGTTTACCTAAGTAGTTAGATAGTTTGTCATTAATAGACATGCTTCCAATATCCGTACATTATTGACCCGTGACAATTGAAGTACGTTAGCTAAAACGAAGTTACGTCAGACCGTCTACCTAAGTAGGCAATATAAAAGCATGTCTATCATGTTCATTGATTGGGTTAAAACGAACCGTCATTGTCTACCTCATTGTCTACGCCTTCTCCTAAACCCCGCCCTTCACGGAAAAATAATGCAAAAACTCGCAATCGAAAAGCATGGCTGTGAAAGCAAAGATACGAGTAGCGTAACCAAAAGGTAGTACATGCAGGCAAGAGCGTAGGAAAAAATGTATTCAATAGGATTGGTTGCTAGGAAAGTTTAACCTAAAATGATTTTTGCATTCGTTTTCAAATATTTTTGTTAATCATTTGTCAAAGTTTTACTCTCGCTTTTAAATTATTTGCTTACCAGTTTTAGGGTTTTGCTTTTGATGTCTTATTTTTGTTTACAATTGTCTACATTTTGCTTTCAATTGTTGTTGTTTTTATTTCAACATCCATTATTTCACCTGTCCTCAAATATAATGTTTATATTCTCAGGTTTATTTTTCATGTTCCCGATTTATTTTGATTTTGAATTCAATACATAGGGCGTGAAATTGACCCCATACGAGGGTTGGTGGAAGTATTTAGTTAACTATACAGTATCATAGACAGGGTTGAATAATTGCAAGGTAAATACTTCATTACGAACATTTTGTAACAGCTCGTGTTTGATCTTCTACCTCGAACTACAGTGAGGGAAATGTAACGCATGCATTTAGAACCTACCTGGATTATTTACGTGCAGATCAGTCTCTTCACACTGCAGAATGTAACTGCAACACCAACCCGTTCTTAAATTTCAGACGTGTGTGAAGAAAACAATGTGTTGTGGGATTTCGTCTGGTTTAAATCCAACCCCTCAATCCGAATGAATCATTTGATTGGATTAGGTTGTTGAGTGAAGGGTGGGGGGGCAGTATAACTCAGAAAACGGGATAACAGAGGATTTAGGAGTGGCAATGATGGTGAAATGAAACTTATCTTTGGCCAGTTCTGAGAAAACACTTTATGCGACAAGCAGGTGTGTTGTGCAGGTAATAATGAGTGACCATCAGTAAGCAGATAAGTGTACTGTACAGTTATAGCCACATACAGTATATCATATAGGCCTTTCATGATCAAATGATCAAATCAAATGTATTTATAAAGCCATTTTTAGGTCAGCAGATGTCGCAAAGTGCTTATACAGAATAGTGATGGGCATTCTGTCTCTTTTCAGTGAGCCGTTCGGCTTAGCTCACCACAAAGAGCCGGCTCTTTTGGCTCCCAAACGGCTATTAATTTTTATTTTATTTTTTACAAGTCGAACAGTTTGCGATAGTTTGACTGATTGGTGTTAAAACAATTCTAATTAAATTATTAAATGAAATCATACTCTACCTTAACCACAATGTATTTAAAAATGCATTGGTTTGTTATGAAAATGCTATTAATTTTTTTAAACACTTTTTAATGTATATAAACAAAGTGCATATAAATCTAACAATTCAAAACGAATACAATCTGAACAAAATAATATTGCACCATGTCAAAGAAAAATAAATAACAATGTGCAAAACTGCAGCATCCCACTTAAAACATTAAACGGGTCCCTCTTTTCTCTCTCTTCTTTATTGCCATGTTATAACCAGCAGCACACAGCAATGCTGACCATATTTTGTTTTTATGAGAGATTTGCATTCAGAAATGCAAGCTGCCTCACTTTCGAGGGGCTGATGTGGTTTCTTCTCAGTAATTATTTGTCCCGTTTTCGAGAAGACCCTCTTAGAGGGAACGGATGTGGCCACTGTGCAGTCTACCTGTCATGACTTTAGTAAGCCGTGGGTAGACAGAGGCCTTGTTCTCAGAGGATCTGCAGATCTTTCAGAACGAATGTGTGTGCGCTTGAGAATTTAGGCCTATATTATTATTTTTTTTGTTCTTTGAATTAATTAATTCTATTCATTTAAATATTTGGATTATTCCTATCTTAATTTTTAAATAATTTTATAAATAGATTCGGCTCTTCTGATATTCGAGCCGGCTTACAACGTTCACCTACAAGAGCCGTCTCATAGAGCCGACTCGTTCGCGAACGACCCATCACTAATACAGAAACCCAGCCTAAACCCCAAACAGCAAGCAATGCAGATGTAGAAGCACTGTGGCTAGGAAAACCTCCCTAGAAAAGAAGGAACCTAGGAAGAAACCTAAAGAGGAACCAGGCTCTGAGGGGCGGCCAGTCTTCTGGCTGTGCCAGATGGAGATTATAAGAGTACATGGCCATTAAGGTCAGGTCGTTCTTCCAGATTTACAAATGTTCATAGATGACCAGCAGGGTCAAATATTAATCACAGTGGTTGTAGAGGGTGTAACAGGCCAGCACCTCAGAAATAAATGTCAGTTGGCTTTTCATAGCCGAGCATTCAGAGGTTGAGAGAGCAGGTGCAGTAGAGCGAGAGGGAGGGTGAGAGAGAGGGTTGAAAACAGCAGGTCCGGGACAAGGTAGCATGTCCAGTGAAAGGGTTAGGGTTCCATAGCCGCAGGCAGAACAGTTGAAACTGGAGCAGCAGCATGACAAGGTAGCACGTCTGGTGAACAGATCAGAGTTCCATAGCCACAGGCAAAACAGCAGAAACTGGATCAGCAGCACAACTAGGTGGACTGGGGACAGCCAGGAGTCATCAGGCCAGGTAGTCCTGAGGCATAGTCGAGAGAGAGAAAGAGGGCGGAGTATACACACTTAAGTTCACACAAGACACCAGGGGAGACAGAAGAATTTCACCAGATAGGATAGACTGATGTAGATCAGGGATGGTCAACTTTGAGGAATAATGTTTACATACTGTTACTACTCCAACAGTCTTGAAGGAGTTCGCACATATGCTGAGCACTTGCTGGCTGCTTTTCCTTAACTCTGCGGTCCAATTCATCCCAAACCATCTCAGTTGGGTTGAGGTCGGGTGATTGTGGAGGCCAGGTCATCTGATGCAGCACTCCATCACTCTCCTTCTTGGTCAAATAGCCCTTACACAGCCTTGAGGTGTGTTGGGTCATTGTCCTGTTGAAAAACAAATGATAGTCCCACTAAGCACAAACCAGATGGGATGGCATATTGCGGCATAATGCTGTGGTAGCCATGCTGGTTAAGTGTGCCTTGAATTCTAAATAAATCACAGTGTCACCAGCAAAGCACCCCCACACCATCACAGCTCCTTCTCCATGCTTCACGGTGGGAATCACACGTGGAGATCATCCGTTCACCTACTCTGCGTCTCACAAAGACACGGCAGTTGGAACCAAACATCTCAAATTTGGACTCATCAGACCAAAGGAAAGATTTCCACCGGTCTAATGTACATTGCTCGTGTTTCTTGGCCCAAGCAAGCTTCTTCTTATTGGTGTCCTTTAGTAGTGGTTACTTTGCAGCAATTCGACCATGAAGGCCTGATTCACGCAGCCTCTGAACAGTTGATGTTGAGATGTGTCTGTTACTTGAACTCTGTGAAGCATTTATTTGGACTGCAATTTCTGAGGCTAATAACTCTAATGAACTCATCTCTGCAACAGAGAACTCTGGTCTTCCTTTCCTGTGTCTGTTCTCATAAAAGCCAGTTTCATCATAGCGCTTGATAGTTTTTGCGACTGCAATTGAAGAAACTTTCAAAGTTCTTGAAATTTTCCACATTGACTGACCTTCATGTTTTAAAGTTTGATGGACTGTCATTTCTCTTTGTTTATTTGAGCTGTTCTTGCCATAATATGGACTTGGTCTTTTACCAAATAGGGGCTATCTTCTGTATACCACCTCTACCTTGTCACAACACAACTGATTGGCTCAAACACATTAAGAAGGAAAGAAATTCCACTATTTAACTTTTAACAATGCACACCTGTTAATTGAAATGCATTCCAGGAGACTTCCTCATGAAGCTGGTTGAGAGAATGCCAAGAGTGTGCAAAGCTGTCATCAAGGCAAAGGGTGACTACTTTGAAGAATCTTAAATATATTATGATTTGTTTAACACTTTTTTGGTTACTGCATGATTCCATATGTGTTATTTCACATTATGTCTTCATTATTATTCTACAATGTAGAAAATAGAAAAAAAGAAAAAAAAACTTTGAATTATTTTATTTTAAAAGTATTCTTTCTTTATTTACCTTTTATTGAACAAATTCTTATTTCCGATGACTGCCTACCCCGGCCAAACCCGGACGACACTGGGCCAATTGTGCGCTGCCCTATTTTTGACTGGTAATATATACTGTATATATATATTAGTGCCTTGCAAAAGTATTAATCTACTCAAAATACTTTGGAATGTCAAAGTAGAAGAAAAATGCAACAACAAAAAATAAGATGAAAACAAATTAATTAACTAAAATATAGTTGTTGCATAACTTTTCAGCCCCTTAATATATTCCGGACTCTGACATAGCTCATTCTGATATTTCTCAATTTATTTATTTTTACTTTTGGATCATGTGTGTATTGTTTTGTATTGCTAGTTATTATTCCTGCACTGTTGGAGCTAGAAACACAAGCATTTCGCTGCACCTGTGATAACATCTGATTTGGACTGATTTGATGGGGGTGGGGGCAACAAAAAATCTGAAATCATCATCACGGGCCGCAGTGGCTCACAGATCTGCGTACCCACATCCAGCTAATTTCCTGCAATTCTACACTTTCTGCCATAGGGTGGAGAGAAATGTTTGCAGTTTTTAATATGACATCTGAGTGAGAGTGATGGGGACCCCGTGGTCGGTAATTCGACCATGTTTTCTTACCAAAGAAATCTATTTTAGCTGACATGGGCTAATTGAGTGACTGACGTAACGCTGATGCTTAACCAAATTTCGTAATTGCACCTTGTCTATTCTGTTATTCTAACTCTCAATAATCGGTTGAGACCCTGACTGGGTTGTGATTAGATGGAGTACAGCTACAACTGGAAGTTACTTTTTGTAGCATGTTAGGAGAGCATTTTAGCTAACTATAACCCTTAAAATGTCTTACGGCTGAGATCCCGTTAACGGGATCGACTTGACAACAGCCAGTGAAAGTGCAGGGCGCCAAATTCAAACAGAAATCTCATAATTAAAATTCCTCAAACATACAAGTATTTTACACCATTTTAAAGATAAACTTGTTATTAATCCCACCACAGTGTCCGATTTCAAAAAGGCTTTACGACGAAAGCACACCATCTGATTATGTTAGGTCAGTACCTAGTCACAGAAAAACACAGCCATTTTTCCAGCCAAAGAGAGGAGTCACAAAAAGCATAAAGAGATAAAAATTAATCACTAACCTTTGATGATCTTCATCAGATGGCACTCATAGGACTTCATGTTACACAATACATGTATGTTTTGTTCGATAAAGTTCATATTTATATCCAAAAATCTTAGTTTACATTGGCGCGTTATGTTCACTAATGTTTTGCCTCCAAAACATCCGGTGATTTTGCAGAGAGCCACATCAATTTACAGAAATACTCATAATAAACATTGATAAAAGATACAAGTGTTTTACATGGAACTTTAGATATACTTCTCCTTAATGCAACCGCTGTGTCAGATTTCAAAAAAACTTTACGGAAAAAGCACACCATGCAATAATCTGAGTACAGTGCTCAGAGACCAAAACAAGCCATACAGGTACCCGCCATGTTGTGGAGTCAACAGAAGTCAGAAATAGCATTATAAATATTCACTTACCTTTGATGATCTTCATCACAATGCACTCCCAGGAATCCCAGTTCCACAATAAATGTTTGTTTTGTTCGATAACGTCCATTATTTATGTCCAAATAACTCCTTTTTGTTTGCGCGTTTAGTTCCAAAATCCAAATTGATGACGCGCAGGCCAGACGAAAAGTCAAAAGATTCCATTACAGTTCGTAGAAACATGTCAAACGATGTCTGGAATCAATCTTTAAGGTGTTTTTAACATAAATCTTCAATAATGTTTCAACCGGAGAATTCCTTTGTCTTTAGAAAGGAGAAGGAACGCAGCTACCTCTCACGGGGGTGCGCCTGAGTGAGCTCGTGGCACTCTGCCAGACCCCTGACTCAATCAGCTCTTATTCCACCCTCCTTCACAGTAGAAGCATCAAACAAGGTTCTAAAGACTGTTGACATCTAGTGGAAGCCTTAGGAAATGCAATATGACCCCATAGACACTATATATTGGATAGGCAAACCTACAAACCCACTTGCTGGTTGGATTTCTTCTCAGGTTTTTGCTTTCCATATGAGTTCTGCTATACTCACAGACATCATTCAAACAGTTTTAGAAACTTCAGAGTGTTTTCTATCCAAATCTACTAATAATATGCATATCTTAGCTTCTGGGACTGAGTAGCAGGCAGTGTACTCTGGGCACCTTATTCATCCAAGCTACTCAATACTGCCCCCAGCCATAAGAAGTTTCAACCTAATTCTCCTAATCTGCTACGAAAAAGTAACTTCCGGTCATAGCTGTATACCACCTAGTCAACCCCCCCCCCCCACTGAGTTCCAAAAACTAAACACAAACACAACAATTTGGTTTGGTCTGGGGCCCCCTAGCGGCCGCGGGCCCTAAGCAACTGCTTATGTCTCGGGCCGCTTATGACTGGGACTGGCTCTGGTTCACCAATGGTAGGGGAATTTATTTCTGAGGTCAGACCTACCCTTAGCACAGCCATCACATCACAGGAGGTTGGTGGCGGTTGGTGGGACCTCAATTGGGGAGTCGGGCTCGTGGTAATGCCTGGAGTGCCATTCCATTCACTCCGTTCCAGACATTATTATGAGCCGTCCTCCCCTCAGCAGCCTCCACTGACACACTCACACAGGTATACTGAACATGAACAACTAGTATATTGCATTTGATCGGTGTATCATCGGGACGCAAAAGGCTTTTGCTTCACCTTTGGTGTGTTACCTGTTATGTGGACAATCGTTTCCCTAGGAACCAGATCCAACTGGTTTGGCTCTGTTCCATGATCAATAAAGTCCATGGCCCCAAGAAATTCCATGATATTACAGGTCAGAATTATGACTGGCCTGCCCTCTCTGGGCCAAAGCAGACAATGGAATGACCCCTGGAAGTTCATAGCAGGTTCAGTGGCTGCTGAGGAGAGGGTTGTGATAGCACTGATGGACACCCATCTCAAAGCGGCTGCAATAATGTTTTCTGAAGTAGTGATGCTGAAGGGATTGTGGAGGAGCAATCTCAAAGGTGAAGTAGAAATAGAATTGAATTGGTTGTTGCTTGTTCACCTTGTAAGTGAAATTCATCTTTGATGTTTTTTATGCTGTGATGTTCTTGCTTTCAATAAAAATGTGAGTGTTACCACAGACACAGCAATTGATACAGCGATTTTGATGTCCCTTAAATCCCCACTAAAATAATATAACTTGGTGGATTGGCCACTGTGGGTGAAAATCCAGCGCTTGCAGAAAGAAGAATTGAGGAATATACTTTATATATTATTATTTAACTACATGTAACGTAGTTCAATAAATTATTTTGGGGCGGTGGGAGCCTAATGGTTAAAGCGAAAGGTTGCTGGATCAAATCCCCGAGCTGACAAGGGCTGTTGTTCTACCCCTGAACAAGGCAGTTAACCCACTGTTCTCTGGTAGGCCATCATTGTAAATAAGAATTTGTTCTTAACTGACTTGCCTAGTTAAATAAAGGTTAAATAAAAAATAAAAAAACATACATGTGAGTGAAAATAGCTGCAAGTAGCAATTGAAATTGTATGCACTTTATTGATTACTGAAACTGCTGCAGAAAGTATTGGCCTGTTATATCACATGCTTCCTCTCCTTTACATTGCAATTAACACTTCTACATTAATGTGGCTGCTACCATGATTGTGGATAATCCTGAATGAATCCTGAATAATGATGAGTGAAAAAGTTACAGAGGTATAAATATCATACCCCCCCAAAAAACACTAACCTCCTTTGTTAATGTAATGGTGAGAGGTTTGCATGTCGGGGATATATTTGTGCGTCTGTAACTTTCTCACTCATCATTCACGATTCATTCAGGATTATCCGTAATCATGGTAACGTCCACATTAATGTAGAAGTGTTTAGAAACATATTCTATTCTTATTTACAATAAAAGTGACTCCAACATGACACAATACATTATTTACCATTCATTGCTATTGGGCACAAAATAATCTGAAACACAGGCAAAACAAACAGCAAATGCATCCAACAAGTTTTTACAGTCACAAGCTTAATGTAGTCATTGCGTGCTAGGAATATGGAATAACTTTTTACTACTTTTATACACATAAATGAGTTTGTTCCAATACATTTGGTCCCCTAAAATTGGGGGATAATGTACACGACCATTCAAAAGTTTGGGGTCACTTAGAAATGTCCTTGTTTTTAAAAGAAAAGCACATTTTATGTCCATTAAAATAACATCAAATTGATCAAAAATACAGTGTAGACATTGTTAATGTTGTAAATGACTATTGTAGCTGGAAACGGCAGATTTTTTATAGAATATCTCCATAGGCGTACAGAGACCCATTATCAGCAATCATCACTCCTGTGTCCCAATGGCACATTGTGTTAGCTAATCCAAGTTTATCATTTTAAAAGGCTAATTGCTCATTAGAAAACCCTTTTGAAATTATGTTAGCACAGCTGAAAACTGTTGTCCTGATTTAAAGAAGCAATAAAACTGGCCGCTGTTAGTAAAACGTTTACTGGAGACAGGAGATCAAGTAGAGACATAGGACGAGGTGGATTTATTATATAATAAGGCCTTTTATTGATATGTAAAAATATCTTAGTAAATCGTGCATCACGGCTCCTTCTGTCTGACTCGTATTGAATCGTCGGAAGAGAGCCCTCTAAACAGTACATACAGATTATATAGGCAACAAGCAAAGTAGGTTGATCTTGTCGTCTGGCCTTCCGATTGGTCGATCTGGGTCGTGGGTAGTCCTGTTCGGCCTGATGTCGACATTCCATTGGCTTTTCACACAGTTCTTTGTCCTAGTCACATCCAAAGGCATCCTGCATGTGCGTTTGTTTTCACAGGCCCTATTCATGGGGGAGGGGATGTGTGTGTGGGTCTGACAAAGTAGTGGGGATGGGTGCATGTTGTGCCAAGAATAGCTTATGTTGAGAAGTGGTTAAAACAAGTTACCAGTATCTTATACAATTTCTTACACCGCCTTTAGACTAGTTGAGTATCTGGAGCATCAGCATTTGTGGGTTCGATTACAGGTTCAAAATGGCCAGAAACAAAGAACTTTCTTCTGAAACTCGTCAGTCTATTCTTGTTCTGAGAAATGAAGGCTATTCCATGCGAGAAATTGCCAAGAAACTGAAGATCTCGTACAACGATGTGTACTACTTCCTTCACAGAACAGCGCAAACTTGCTCTAACCAGAATAGAAAGAGTAGTGGGAGGCCCCGGTGCACAACTGAGCAAGAGGACAAGTACATTAGAGTGTCTAGTTTGAGAAACAGACGCCTCACAAGTCCTCAACTGGCAGCTTCATTAAATAGTACCTGCAAAACACCAGTCTCAAAGTCAACAGTGAAGAGGCAACTCCGCGATGATGGCCTTCTAGGCAGAGTTCCTCTGTCCAGTGTTTGTGTTCTTTTGCCCATCTTAATCTTTTCTTTTAATTTGGCCAGTCTGAGATATGGCTTTTTCTTTACAACTCTGCCCTGAAGGCCAGCATCCTGGAGTTGCCTCTTCACTGCTGACGTTAAGACTGGTGTTTTCCATCCACAACAGCATGGCTATAGTGGAGCGGGTAGAGAGGTTCAAGTTCCTTGGTGTCCAAATCGCTAAGGACTTAAAATGGCCCACAAACATACGTACAGTCGTGAAGAACGCGTGACAGCGCCTCTTCCCCCTACGGAGGTTGAAAAGGTTTGGCATGGGCCCTCAAATCCTCAAAACGTTCTACAGCTGTACTATTGAGAGTACCTTGACTGGCTGCATCACTGCTTGGTATGGTAATAGCACCACGCTCGATTGCATGGCGCTACAGAGGGTGGTGCGGACAGCCCGGTACATCACTGGAGCTGAGCTCCCTTCCAACCAGGACCTCTATATCAGGAAAGGCCCGGAAAATTGTTAAAGACTCCAGCCACCCAAGCCACAGACTGTTCTCTCTGCTTCCACATGGCAAGCGGTGCCGGTGCATCAAGTCTGACACCAAGAGGCTCCTGAACAGCTTCTATCCCCAAGCCATAAGACTGCTAAAGAGCTAACAAAATGGCTACATGGATTATCAGAGTTGACCCTTGAATTTTATTTTTGCACTGTCTCTATGCACACTCACAGGTCCCTCCCTATACAGTCACGCACACTGACACTCACGCCATCATTTGCTCACACACATAATATGCACATACATTTATACTGACTCTACAGTCTACTGCTGCTTCTCTGTTTATCATATATCCTGATGCCTAGTCACCTTACCCCTATACATATCTACCAAAGGAGGTTGGTGTCACCTTAATTGGGGAGGACGGGCTTGTAGTAATGGCTGGAGCACAATAAGTGGAATGGTATCAAACACATGGTTTTTATGTGTTTGATGCCATTCCATTTGCACCATTCCAGACATTATTATGAGCTGTCCTCCCTTCAGCAGCTTCCACTGATTTGATTTGATTAACCAGGCAAGTCAGTTAATAACAAATTCTTATTTACAATGACAGCTTACCCGGGCCAAACCCTAACGATACTGGGCCAATTGTGTGCCGCCCTATGGGACTCCCAATCACGGCCGGTTGTGATACAGCCTGGAATTGAACTAGGATCTGTAGTGACACCTCTAGCACTGAGATGCCATGCCTAAGACCGCTGCGCCACTCGGTAGCCCAAAGATCTACCTCTATTACTCCAGTATCCCTGCACATTGTAAATATGGTACTGGAGCTGACTGACCCTGTATATATTATTCTTACTTACTTTCTCATGTCTTTCTTATTTCTCGTGTGTTTTTGTTCTACCTTATGTTATTTGTTATTACATTGTTATTCATTACAGTTTTGTTGGGTTTAGAGTTTTGCAAGAAATGCATTTCCCTGGATTTGTGCATGTTACATTAAAAACTTGAAACGTGTCACTTGCATGTCCATTGATTAAGTTGTTTGATATCCACCAGGCGTCGCACTATCATTAAAAAAAATGCATTCATAACAGTCCTGTAAAATAATTCGCCTTTGAAGTTGCCTAGGTTTGAGTGGTTTATAATAGATCATATTTAACATGTGTGCAGCCAGGCCTACACTACCCTGCGTCTTTTCTCACACATACGTAATCTACATTGTTAAATTGCTAGTTGTGTGTTATTTTAGGCCTACCCCATCTATTCCCTCTTTATTTATAACTCCTCCCCTCCGCTTCATTAGCTGTATCACCGCCATCTGACTAGTGAAAGTCGTAAAAAAATGAAAAAAAGAAGACAAATACCTCGCCATAAATCGTGGCAAGCCGTCTTATATTTACACACAAACAATCCCATAAAAATAAACATACCAATTTACACGATAAATGTTTACGAAATTCAATTATTTAAATGTAATCTATCGGTAATGACAAAAGTCGTAAAAATACATTTGATGTAGGCTACGCTAAATGAAATGCCACTGTGTATGTTATGGTGAAAAAAGAGAAGGGGGGTGCAGGAGGGAATACGACAGAGGAAAAGGAGGGGAATATAGAGAGGGCAGATCTAGGACCCGTCTAAATTGTTTACCCCTATCGTAATCTTAGCACATGGAGAAAAAACTGATACCAGATCAGTGCACTCTCTGCGGCCCGTTCCACACCAATCGGGACGTACACGATAGAGAGGAAATCGTGTTCCTCGCCAGTCCGTACACGCCACTAGAATTCACTGAACATACTGCGAGAAAAAGAACGGTGATAAAAAGAAGGCTAGGAGAAAGAGAAGGTGGAAGCAAAGAAGGGCTTAAAAATATATTTGGTTGGGAGCGGAGGACGCATTGGCTTCGCAAGGAGAAGATTAGTGATTCAAATCATTTCCTAACATTTTCTATATTCGGCGAAGATAGAAGTATCGTTAGCTAGCTAGCGGAATGTGTAGCTAGCTAATTAGCAAGGAATTAGTGTTTTTGTATTTACTTGGTTTACATGTTCTATTGTGACTATTTTTCTAACGCTAGTAATCGTGTGAAATGTGCACGAGCCACACATGGTCATGGTGTTATATATTGATTAGACAATAACAATCTTGCTAGCGGTACAATACATTTGGCCAATAAGACCAGCTACAATCAGCTATTTGCACATTCAAGGAATAGCATTCCTTATCCCAGAATAGGGAAGAAGTCAAAGTTTTTTTTTTTTTATAGTCTACACTTACAAATCTAGCTATCTGCCGTCCGATGTTAATGTCGACCGACGTCGCATCCATAATGTTACCCGTTTCTCGGGGAATGATGGACCGGGAAAAGGACATTGATACAGCAACTGGACCCCACGCGAACACGACCGGGGGTCCAGCAGCAATAGTCCGGGGAATGAAACGAGGGGATCCTGAGCAAACAGCTGCAGCTTTGACCGAATTAGCAGGAGCAGAGTGCAAACGGCCAAGGATAGACGGGACGGTGGGTGTTGGTGACATTGGACAGGTAAGGAGTAGAACATCAACAAATGAAGCCAAATTGCTGTTTGTTTCCGTTCAATGTGCTGTTGTCATTGAATGCGTGCAACATTGTTACCCCTGCATTAAACGATTTCATTTCAATATCACGCTAACGTTACGTCTATTGTTTCAAGAACATCAGTGGGTCATGATTCTGCTGACAGGCAGGCCCACCTATCAAAAGCATGCCTCGTCGCATCAACTGCAGTAACGAACGTGCAGTAGAATTACAATCTAGGTACTAAACGTGTCTTGCACATTGTTCTGTGCTCTTGGCAGCTAGACTAGCACCATGATTATGACCGAGGCAAAGGTAATATGATAGCCCACAGCTTCTCGACAATGACAATTAAGCTACAGCATATATCCGACGATACATAAAGGCCTTTCATGCATTTACGTGCACTGCAGATATGTACACACTGATATTCCCGCCTTTACCATTATGGTCTGTCTTTGTCGTTGGACATCACATCAAAGCCACCGATACAGGAGGGAACCCGCATTGGGAACAGTAATTTGTGCCAGTCCCCCTGGTCTGTGATTGGAGTTAGGTGCTAAAAAAGGAGAGAGACAGGGGGTTGGGGGAGGGGTCACTATGGGAGAGACAAAGAACAGACCCCTATTCGTGAATAAGGGAGTAGGAAGGAAAGGGGCTTTAGGATACCTTGCCTCTAGCTATGGGCCTCTCCATGACTTGACTGCTGATACAGCATAGCAACAGTGCTCTGCTCTTCGGCTAACCAGTGATATTACACGCACATACAGTATCTGTAAGCATCATTGAAAATAGCTGACATAGTGTTTTTGTTTGAGGCAGCAGTCAAACATGGTTCTGGGTCAGCTGTGGATAATTGAATCCTGGGTATTGGGAAAATGCTTCAATTGGTACTGCTGCATACCTATTGCAATGACAAATGGGCAGGCCATGTGTCTCACACCATATAATGGATGAATGGTGATGACAAAAGGTTACGTGTAGATGGTGTGACAATGAGATGTGCAACAGGATCTCGCTGCCAATCACTTATATTGATCTCCTGCCATTGTGGATCAGGCTGGAAATACGCCCACAGGAGAGAGGGAGGAAACAGGAGGATAGAAGGCAGTATTTACAGTATGAGAGAGAACATTTTAACACGAGAGAAGGAGAAAGTTGTAGAAAAATCCTCTAAGCAGCTTAGGTTTGACAATAACTAAGGGTAAACATTAGGAAATTACAATGGTGGTGCTTAATGTTATTAGACTGGATTACATCATCCAGTCCTGTAGGTGACACCATGTTCAGTGCTGAGAAGATGAGTTCACTAAATATTTTTGGTGTGTCGATGGATAGCTATTTGATGTTCATTGCTACCCAGAGGACAGGATGGCTAACAGCCTAAATCATGGCTGACATATTAAATGAGAGAGGAGTCTCCTCTCATCTCCATCCTCTTCTTTTGTTTCCGTCATCCTCCCCCAAGGCATATTTCCAGATTGCTAATTAACTCCTGGTCCATAGAATTTGTGTGTGCACTGCCAGTGAGACACCTCCCCACCCCTGCTCACTATCTCTACCGTCCAATCTCTCTCTCTGTTTCCCACTATGCAGTATTGATGTGCCCTAGCCTAGTCCAGCCTGATAGTGTACAGTGTGCTGTATATGCCTCCCTCCGGCTCCCCGAGAGCAGATTTATCCTATCGTTGGCAGTAAAGAGGCTTTGTGTCGCGCTAACGAGATCAAAGCTCATTTCGGAGAGAGCATTAACCAGACTGATCGCTTCAAGGGGAGGAGAGTAAAGGGGGGAGAGGGTGGGCGAGTGTTGAAGGGGAAACTACGATATAAACAAACCATTAAGATTATACAGTTTTGAACAGATAAGCTCCAAAGGTGCAGTATTCTTTGATACTATCAGGCTACCAGGCAATGTTGACTAGTAATAGCGGGAACATTGGCTGTCATTAAAACCCCAAAGAAAAAAGTAGGAGTTATAATGTGCAGCACACTAGTGGACACTCACTAATGGTTGTCGCTGAACTTTGAGCGCAATGCGGCGGTGTCACCCCTGACCTTTCACCCCTTGAGATAAGCACAAAATTATTTTCAAGATGTTTCTCAACACAACAGTGCTCAAACTTCCCCCCCCTTTTTTTACAGTCCGCCACTCATTTAATCAGGTGCAGGGCCTGCCACTTACACTCACATGTTAACTCTGGACACTGGTTGTTGTTGTCACCTCCCCTTCTACCCCCAAACTGTCATATGTACTTCCATCTCCACCCGCGAATGTCTCCCTGTCGGTAACGTTGATTCATCCTGTCTTCTTTCTCCTTTTTGTCCCCTCTGCTCCTCAGTGTATCACCCTCTGTCCGACCCCTGCATCCCTTCTTTCCCATCCCCCTCCTCCCTTACCATCTGTTGACCTCATGCCATTTTGCCCTCCTCCCTCCACTGCTCTCTTTTTCTGCCCATTTGCTCCAACTCTCAATTTCTTGACTTTTCCTAAAATAGAAAGTGGGGGAGAGAAAAACCCAGCAGAGCGACGCCCTTTAGTTGAGCATACAGAGAGAAAGTCACTGTATGAGGTGTGTCTGTACATTTCTGATCCGTATAGTCTGGAGCCCTGGCCCTCAGAGCAGCCACACCTCATAACTACCCCTCTACTGTAAATGAGTGTAATTAATACCAAAGTGGTTGGTACCCTGTTAAATAACTGTCTGTATCTGCATGGAAGAGGGTGTCATGAGTTTTGTTGAGCGTAATAAAAGCTTGAAAACTTTACAGACTCAAAGCAGACCTGATATGCAGACCAATGCGCCATATGCCCCGCAAAAGAAAGTGTGTGTGTTTTAACAATGAGTATCAAGTTCAGACCCCCCCTCCCCCCACCCTTTAAGGAAATATAAGTCACATGACATTCTTGGGGTATGAGTCATTGTCTCCATTTCTTGGTCTCTTCTTTTTACTGTATTTTTTACTTCTTGTCTTTCTTAATCCCCACATTCTTCCACCCCTGTCTTTCTCTCCTAATTTCCATCTCACTCTCTTGTTCTTTCTTTTCCCTCCATCCCCCATTCTTCTCCCTCCCCCTTTCCTCCAGACAGATTGATTCCAGATGTTACCAAATTCTTCTCTCCCTCCCCCTGTTCTAACCTAAACTCCTCCCTCTTCATCCTGCCTTTCTACTAGAACAAATAGAGCAACCTTGTTATGTATTGAATCGTGTGGGGTAGTTCTGGTTTCCAAGTGATGCGCTACATTGTTTTTCCACTGATGGTGCCTTGTCAGAGTTACACACTCGGGTATACATTGCCAGAGGCATTGGAGACCTGCGTCCTTTCAAATGTTCAGTGTGTCGCATCTTCATCAGTCCTCCACTGTTCATTCTTTGAAGACTACCAGTGTTTTTACCTCGTGTGTTGCTGAATACAGCACTGTCCGTTCGGCGGCTCTCCCACTTTAATGCGGTGCACTGAGGAGTGTGTTCCCCCAGGGGAACGAGGCACGAGGGGGAAATTGGTTCCAGATGAAACAGGAAGTGGAGAGAGGGAGACAAAGAGAGGGCTGTTTTATGTAGGAGAGGGAGACCGGACACTGCTGGACTGAGTAGCATACATCTCACTCCTCTGGCATGGATCATGTATGCTATAGTCTGTACTGTCCAGACAGCATCACACATCAGTCTGTCACTCACTTCTGCCGCTCACTACTTAAATGCTCTCTGTGCCCCGTCAAATGTTGTCCCTCTCTACTTGTTTGATTGACCTCATTCCCCTTTCCTTCCTCTTTCCCCTCCCTGTTTTTGCTCTACCACTGCCATGTCTCATTGTGGTGTGGCTGTGGAGCCCCATCCAGGGTTAGTGCAGTAAGCACAGCCAGGACAGCTAGCTTTCTGAGAGGGCATCTCTCCCGTGCTGTCGCCATGGCATCCTGAGTCGGGCCTTTCCCATGATTGGTTGAAAAAATTATAGTAGGGAGGGACCAATTCCCCCAGGAAGCAGGTTGGGGCAGAAGCAGGAGGTTACCTCTGTCTGTTTACAATGAAGAGGCCACGACCACCTTTTTACTACATTACACCAGCACTGGCTGCTCACTGAATGGAAGCTAATGGAGATACTGTATGAATTTAAAATGAGTTGCTGACTCTTGTCTTTTAGCACAAGCACAATGGAAACATATTCACCCTTTTTAACACGTGTAGGATGTTCCACCCTCCTTCCCCTGAGCATGATTGAAAAGGCCGGAGTCTTGTTACTCTGCCGATTTTCCCTGCACAGTGTACTGCTTGCATGTCAGACGGGATCGCTGGAATCCTCTCTCCTTACTCTTGTCAATATCATCGTTTGGTTGAACTTTTCCCCTATTGTTATATCCTGCCCCCTCTCCCCTGTTCTTTTCCCTTCTCTTTCATTGCAATGAACAATGGCTCTTCTGCCAGGGGGAGAGGGAGGGGTGACAGAAATAATCTAATTAGAAGTAATTACAGATCAATTAACCACAACACTAGATTCTGGGGCATGGAAGGGGGAAGGGTGCTCTTTGTTGTTGTTGCGGAGTGCAATTTGTTTTGTCTGCTGAATAAGGACCTGGCCTGGCTGCAGAATGATTCACCAGCTGCTCTACATGGTTGAGGCAGCGCTCAGGGTCTAAACCAAAAGGGTTATCATGTTAACTTGCATAATCCTTTGTGAAATGTGCCACCTTAAGTTCCCTGCTTCTTTCCCGCACCATACGTATTTTCATAAATGTATTGGTCTGTAGTGTATACCGTAACAAATAGGGCTGGGAACTGCCAGGGAACTCATCATACTTAGGTGGCGATATGATATGTGTTGCGATTCTCACGATTCTATATGTGTTGCGATTCCAAACATATTGCTCACCATACGTCTGCTGCAGAGGGACTAGAGCGAGTCATGAGAAAACGAGTTTTGATGAAAGTGCTGAAAACAAGATGGAGAACAAGCTAAGAAGGAAAAATACAAACATAATATTGCGATAATATCAAAATGACGGCAAAAATGATATCCTGATATCTTACTGTATCCATTTTCCCCCCATCACAAGTAACAGCTAGGCTGTTTCTCCTCTGGAGCATATTACTTTGTTAGGGGTGAAGATTGGAGCCGAAAAGCGACTTGACTGCAAAATGTTAGACTCATGTTGAATCACATCACATTTTCCAAACCCTTACCTCTCTCTCTTTTTACTTTTTTTTTTTTAGAACAACGACCCTTTAACCCCAGGTTTCCTTGGATACCCACCTCACAGCCAGGTAAGAGTACCATCTTACTGAAGTCTCCTTTAATTTAGGTATAATTGATGGATGTATCATGGAGTTTCATGAAACACATACTACTTCAGAAGGCCCAACACGAACATAGCCTACAGAAACTGTGACGACATTTTCCACTCTGAATCAATTTGATCTGCCTGGCTGCTGTGCACACTTTTCCACAATCCACATTCCCCTGCTCTCTTTCCCCTTCTCTCTCTAATTTCTTGTGCTCTCCCTCCATATTGAGTGGTGCAGCGGTCTAAGGCACTGCATCTCAGTGCAAGAGGCGTCACTACAGTCCCTGGTTCGAATCCAGGCTGTGTCACATCTGGCCGTGATTGGGAGTCCCATAGGGCGGTGCACAATTGGCCCAGCGTCGTCCGGGTTTGGCCGGGGTTTTAAATATCGGTTCCAGTAATGAGTTCCTTATGTGCGCCAGACAGGGCTGTTTCTGAGAGTCTCTTATCTGCCTGGGAGCAGCAGCACAGTGCTGTGTCTTCTGTCTGTTGTCATGGCTGAGATGTGAGTGCAGGTCTCTGGCAGAGCCACAGGAGGGGGGTGTTGGTCTGCCTGCCTGCCCTCCCACTCCTCTCCTCTCAACATGATGGGTCTCCACAGCTTTATCTCCATTATGTGTTTTTTCCTCCAACGTGCGTTCCTCTACCCCTGCCATCTCCTTTCTTGGGAATGCAGCTCGCTCGCTGCTTGTGCTAGAGAGAGGGGGAGGAGGGGTGGATGGAAAGCAGAAGAGGCAGGAGAGAGGGAAAGTGAGGGCATCGGAAGATGGGGACTGAAGCAAGTGAGCCACCATATTGAAGTTAACCTTTCTGTGGTGAGGTAATATATAGGCTAGACGGGTCACGGGGGAACTGCAGTGGGGTTGCCAAAATATATATTTTTATAAAAATTAAGAGTGCATTTTGTTGTATAGGACAATATACAAATGTTTTTAGGAAAGATCATTTAAAAAATAAAATTGAGTAAATGTAATTGTTTTTCTTTTACTTTTGATAAGAGATGAAAATGTAATGAATTGAAGATTATTTGTTGACATAAAAATAATTTTACCTATGTTAGATTTGGCGAGAAATCCCTGCGAAAAAAATGGGGACGCCAGAAATTCTTGCTGAGGGAATTGGGTCCCAGCTGAAGAAGTTTGAATACCATCGGGCTAGAAACGTCTGAAATAACATGCATTTGGTAAGGGTGTTAAAATAGTTAGGTTCCCATGTGTTTGTTTGGATCATAACTTACTTATTTGATTCAAGACTAGTCAAACATACAACTAGCCCACACTCTAGCTGGAGTTCCTATGAGCTGTTGTGCGTTGGTTGATCTGCCTGTAGGTTTGGCTGTGTCAATGTTTATAAAAAAAAAAAAAATGTTTTACCTTTATTTAACTAGGCAAGTCAGTTAAGAACAAATACTTATTTTCAATGACGGCCTAGGAACAGTGGGTTAACTGCCTCGTTCAGGGGCAGAATGACAGATTTTTTTACCTTGTCAGCTCGGGGGATTCAATCTTGCAACCTTACAGTTAACTAGTCCAACGCTCTAACCACCTGATTACATTGCACTCCACGGGGAGCCTGCCTGTTACGCGAATGCAGTAAGCCAAGGTATGTTGCTAGCTAGCATTAAACGTATCTTATTAAAATCAATCAATCATAATCACTAGTTAACTACACATGGTTGATGATATTACTAGTTTATCTAGCGTGTCGTGCGTTGCTTATAATCGATGCGGTGCGTATCGTTGCTCCAATGTGTACCTAACCATAAACATCAATGCCTTTCTTAAAATCAATACACAGAAGTATATATTTTGAAACCTGCATATTTAGCTAAATGAAATCCAGGTTAGCAAGCAATATTAACCAGGCGAAATTGTGTCACTTCTCTTGCGTTCATTGCACGCAGAGTCAGTGTATATGCAACAGTTTGGGCCGCCTAAATTGCCAGGATTTTACGTAATTATGACATAACATTGACGGTTGTGCAATGTAACAGGAATATTTAGACTTATGGATGCCACCCGTTAGATAAAATAGGGAACGGTTCCGTATTTCACTGAAATAATAAACGTTTTGTTTTCGAGATGATAGTTTCCAGATTCGACCATATCAATGACCTAAGGCTCGTATTTCTGTGTGTTATTATGTTATAACTAAGTCTATGATTTGATAGAGCAGTCTGACTGAGCGATGGTAGGCAGTAGCAGGCTTGTAAGCATTCATTCAAACAGCACTTTAGTGCGTTTTGCCAGCAGCTCTTCGTTGTGCTTCAAGCTTTGCGCTGTTTATGACTTCAAGCCTATCAACTCCCGAGATTAGGCTGGTGTAACCGATGTGAAATGGCTAGCTAGTTAGCGGGGTGCGCGCTAATAGCGTTTCAAACGTCACTCGCTCTGAGACTTGGAGTGGTTGTTCCCCTTGCTCTGCATGGGTAACGCTGCTTTGAGGGTGGCTGTTGTCGATGTGTTCCTGGTTCGAGCCCAGGTAGGAGCGAGGAGAGGGACGGAAGCTATACTGTTACACTGGCAATACCAAAGTGCCTATAAGCACATCCAATAGTCAAAGGTTAATGAAATACAAATGGTATAGAGAGAAATAGTCCTATAATTCCTATAATAACTACAACCTAAATCTTCTTACCTGGGAATATTGAAGACTCATGTTAAAAAGAACCACCAGCTTTCATATGTTCTCATGTTCTGAGCAAGGAACTTAAACGTTAGCTTTCTTCCATGACACATATTGCACTTTTACTTTCTTCTCCAACACTTTGTTTTTGCATTATTTAAACCAAATTGAACATGTTTCATTATTTATTTGAGGCTAAATTGATTTTATTGATGTATTATATTAAGTTAAAATAAGTGTTCATTCAGTATTGTTGTAATTGTCATTATTACAAATAAATAAATAAAAATCGTCCGATTAATCGGTATCGGCTTTTTTTGGGTCCTCCAATAATCGGAATCGGCGTTGAAAAATCATAATCGGTTGACCTCTAGTAGAAGCACTGAACTCTATCTGAGAAGTAGTTGGTGAACCAGGCGAGGCAGTCATTTGAGAAACCAAGGCTGTTGAGTCTGCCGATAAGAATACAGTGATTGACAGAGTCGAAAGCCTTGGCCAGTTCGATGAAGACGGCTGCAAAGTACTGTCTTTTATCGATGGCAGTTATGATATCGTTTAGTACCTTGAGCGTGGCTGAGGTTCACCCGTGACCAGCTCGGAAACCGGATTGCACAGCGGCGAAGGTACGGTGGGATTCGAAATGGTCAGTGATCTGTTTATTAACTTGGCTTTCGAAGACTTTAGTAAACAGTGACCACACAGTGCTGTATCTGCCTCTGATTATATAGAAGAGAACTTCTGATTGTGGGGTCAGTTGAGCGTTGTGCAGTAGTGTGTTGTGCATTTACTGCAGCAAAATCACATCCATACCTGAGGACTACAATGGAAATAAGCCTCCTGGCTTTATTGTGTTTTTATCCTTTAACTTGTATGTATGTATTTTTGTTTCATAAACAACATGTGTGGACTAACAGTGAAATGCTTACTGAGGGGGCCCTTAATTTCTTAGATTTTTAAAAAATGTAACCTTTATTTAACTAGGCAAGTCAGTTAAGAACAAATTCTTATTTACAATGGGTTAACTGCCTTGTTCAGGGGCAGAACGACAGATTTTTTACTAGGCTACCCTCCGCCCCAAGATAACATCAACGTTGGCAGAGGTGGGATTCGAACCCACACCTCCAGAGACTGGAGCCTAGATCCAGCGCCTTAGACCACTCGGTCATGCTACCCAGTTTAATAACAATACAGAGAAAGACATTTGAGAAATAAAATAAAAGTAAAACACGTAATAATAGATACATAATGAGTAACGATAACTTGGTTCTATACAACGGGTGCCAGTACCTAGTCGACGTGCAGGGGTATGAGGTAATTGAGGTAGATATGTAAATATAACTAGGAATAAGGCGACAGATAGTAAACATTAGCAGCAGTGTATGTGATGAGTAAAAAAAGTTAGTGCAAAAAGGGTCAATGCAGATAGTCCGGGTAGCTGTTTGGTTAACTATTTACCTAACTATTTAGCAGTCTTATGGCTCGGGGGTAGAAGCTGTTCGGGGTGCTCCAGGCTTGATGCATCGGTACCGCTTGCCGTGCGGTAGCAGTGAGAACAGTCTATGACTTGGGTGGCTGGAGTCTTTGACATTTTTTTAGGGCCTTCCTCTGACACTGCCTGGTATAGAGGTCCTGGATGGCAGGGAGCTAGGACCCGGTGATGCACTGGGCCGTACGCACTACTCTCTGTAGCGCCTTGCGGGCAGAGACAGAGCAGTTGCCATACCAAGCGATGATGTAGGCAGTCAAGATGCTCTCAGTGGTGTAGCTGTAGAACTTTTCTTAGGATCTGAGGGCCCATTCAAAATCTTTTCACCTCATGAGGGTGAAGAGGCGTTGTTGTGCTTCTTCACGACTGTGTTGGTGTGTTTGGACCATGATAGATACTTAGTGATGTGGACACCAAGGAACTGAAAGCTTTTGACCCGCTCCACTACAGCCCAGTCGATGTGAATGGGGGCGTGCTCGGCCCTCCGTATCCCGTAGTCCACGATCAGCTCCTTTGTCTTGCTGACGTTAAGGGAGAGGTTGTTGTCCTGGCATCGCACTCAATATAGGCTGTTTCATCGTCGTCTGTGATCAGGCCTACCACCATCGTGTCGTCGTGAAACTTATTGATTGTGTTGGTGTCGTGCGCAGCCACGTAGTTATGGGTGAATAGGGAATACAGGAGGGAACTAAGCACGCAACACCTGAGGGCCCCCGTGTTAAGGGTCAGCGTGGTGGATGTGTTGCCTACCCTTACCAACTGGGGGTGGTCCGTCAGGATATCCAGGGTCCTTAGCTTAGTGATGAGCTTGGATGGTACTACGGTGTTGAACGCTGAGCTATAGTCAATAAACAGCATTCTCACGTAGATTTGTCTTTTGTCCAAGTGGAAAAGGCCAGTGTAGTGCAATAGAGATTGCGTCATCTGTGGATCCCGTCAGCGTGGTATGTGAATTGGAGTGGGTTCAGGGTGGTATGTGAATTGGAGTGTGTTCAGGGTGGTATGTGAATTGGAGTGGGTTCAGGGTGGTATGTGAATTGGAGTGGGTTTTAAGGGTGGTATGTGAATTGGAGTGGGTTCAGGGTGTCTGGGATCATGGTGTTGATGTGAGCCATGACCAGCCTTTCAAACCATTTCATGGCTACAGATGTGAGTGCTACAAGGCGATAGTCATTTAGACAGGTTACCTTGGCGTTCTTGGACACAGGGACTATGGAGGTCTGCTTGAAACAAGTTGGTATTACAGACCAGGTCAGGGATAGGTTGTAAATGTCAGTGAAGACACTTGCCAGCTTGGCAGCGCATGTATGCGTCCTGGTAATCCGTCTAGCTTTGCAGCCTTGTGAATGTTAACCTGTTTAAAGGGCTTTCTCACATCGGCTACTGAGAGCGTGATCACACAGTTGTCCGGATCATCTGGTGCTCTCACACATGGTTCAGTGCATAGAAGGCATTTAGCTCGTCTGGTAGGCTCACTTCATTGGGCAGCTCGCGGCTGGGTTTCCCTTTGTAATCGATGATAGTTTGCAAGCCCTGCCACATCCGACGAGCATCAGAGCCAGTGTAGTAGGATTCGATCTTAGTCCTGTATTGATGCTTTTGCCTGTTTATGGGTTAGTGTCCCGCTCCTTGAAAGCGTCAGCTGTAGCCTTTAGCCCAGTGCGGATGTTGCCAATAATCCATTGCTTCTGGTTGGGATATGTACCTACGGTCACTGTGTGGACGACGTCATCGATGCATTTATTAATGAAGCCAGTGACTGATGTGGTTTACTCCTCAATGCCATCGGATGAGCCCCGGAATATATTCCAGTTTGACTTGTAAAACAGTCCTGTAGCTTAGCATCCGTTTCATTGGACTGCTTCCATATTGAGGGTGCCACTGCTACTTCCTATTTGAGTTTTTGCTTGTAAGCTGGAATCATAGAGTTATGGTCAGATTTGCCAAATGGAGGGGGAGGGAGAGCTTTGTTATGCGTCTCTGTGTGGATTAAAGGTGATATAGAGTTTTTGTTCGCCTCTAGTTGCACAGGTTAAATGCTGGTACAAATTGCGGAAGACTGATTTCAGTGTTCCTGCATTAACATCACCGGCCGCTAGGAGCGCTGCCTCTGGATGAGTATTTGCTTATGGCCTTATACAGTTTGTTGAGTGCAGTCTTAGTGCCAGCATCAGTTTGTGGTAGTAAATAGACAGCTAAGAAAAAATATAGATGAAATCTGTCTTGGTAAATAGTGTGGTCTACAGCTTATCATGAGTATTATAACTCTCCGGCTGAACCAGCGTACTACTTTTAATAGTCTAATACATTCAATCTACCTAATTAGTAGAGCTATGTATTGTTTGTTGGTATGTAGGGGTGCCTTCAGATTAATATTGCCATATCGATATATAATCTATCATGGACAAGAAAATATTGATTAGGACTATTGCATCAGCCCAGAATGCCCATATCAGTGCATCCAAATATGCATGGCCTTATGATGATCTGTGTTTGTGGGGGAGGGCCATTGTTTGAATGTATGTGTGTGAGAGAGATTGTGATGGAAATAGCCCTTTGTTTGAAAGCATGTGTGTGTTTGTGTGCCTGCCAGGGTGCACAATAAATATGGCTGTGCATCTGTGTGTTTATCAGTGTGGTTCAGTCTGTGTAGTTAATCCTTAGATCATCCCCCATTCATCCTCTCATCCTCCTCACTTACACCCTAATCCCGTCATCCCTCGCTCTTTCCCCATCCCTTTATCCTTTTATCTCTATCCCGTTATCTCTCGCTCACATCCACTGCCTCACTCAGCCTCTCGCTTACCCCTTTCCCACCACCTCCCATCACCTCTTTTGGTCCCTCTCTCCCTCCCTCCCGCTCTCCATCTCTCTCTCCCCTCTGTAGTAGCCAACCTCAGCAGATGTCTGCATACTGGCATAGACGTTTTGCAGTCAGGGCAGAAAAGGGGAGAAAAAAATAAGATGTGCAGGGGAACTGCACTCCTCTCTCCCATCGAACCCCAACAGTACTGTAGTGTAGGAAATGAAAAGGCGCAATGCAGATTAATAAATATACATGTTGTGAAGGTGTAGAATTGGGCCGTAGCAGTTTGAAGCTGTTTCCTCTCTGGGTAATGAACATGGGGAGGTGAGGGGGAGCTGCCTGCCTGCCAGCCTAACATGGGGTTGACAAGCTGCCATCCAATAAATAAATGATTAAAAAAACCTGCAATGCAGTGGGTAGCGTTACAGTGTGAAACGGAGCGTCTTCTACTCAGGGCTGCCAAACAGCAGCTCCTTCCTTCCTAACCTGTCAGTACCTAGCCTGCGAGGGGAGGGGAGGGGATGGAGAGACTGATGGATAGGAGGGACCCAGCCAGGCTCACAGAGAGGGAAAGTTTGAAGGGGGATGGAACATGCAGAAGCCATGACCGAGCAGAGCAGGAGAGGTAGTGTGAGTGAGAAGTGACACACATCAGAGGAAGAAGAGAAGAGACTCGCGTTGTCAGAGGAGAGAACTGACAAGGGGGAAACAGAGAAGAGGGGGAGAGTGACAAGGACACAAGGCTTGCGTGTTGCTAAGGGGGAACACTGGCGGAGAGCGAGGGAGAATTTGAATCTGTGAGAGACGTGGACAGAAGGTGCTTCCCGGCGGATGGTAACAGACCACATTCAGAGCGGAATAGAGAGACTCTTCCTTCCCGTGCAGACAATGATGGGGCTGTACTATCCTGCGGTGTTGCCGGTGAGTTCATGTCATAGCTAGTTTTCTGTACGCTCCTATCCAGTATAGCAGGTTTAGACCTGGAACAACTAAAGAACAAAATACTTTGCTCTTTTCTACATGTTTTGGAAAAATATGCAGTTGGTTCGACTGATGTTTACCTAGCTAGTTTGCATAAGGCAAGGCCTCAGATTACTACATGGAGTTATACTGTTGTTTCTCTTTTACAACAAATACATGCACATAGCCTACACATTGAGGAACACTCAGTGTTTTGTGACTAGTATTGTGTAACGACTTATGTAACGTAACTTGTTTTTTATCATTTAAATATGTAGATGTGTTACTGGCAGCAAAAGGGGTTAACTGTGTTCATGTTCTAATGAGCCTGGTGCCCCAACATGTTCTGTGGTCCTGTCTGTGCTTCAGGGCCCTCAAGGAGGTCCAGGCTTCGGAAAATGTCTCTGTAAATTAGCAGTGTTGAGCTGTGTATATGTCGCACGTTGCGGCCATGCTGACTGTACAGAACATCATGTTAGTCCAGGGGGTGCGGTGGGGGGCTGTTGGAATCAGAAGGGGGTGCGGTGGGGGGCTGTTGGAATCAGAAGGGGGTGCGGTGGAGGGCTGTTGGAATCAGAAGGGGGTGCTACAGCAATTCTTTGTTGTCTTCCCAGCTGTCTTTGCTGTTAAACCCCTCCCCTTCTGAGTGAAAGAGACAGGTGCCAAGAAACAGTTTCCCCTCAATCCTTCTCTGTTGGTACGACCCAGCCTCCCCTTTCCTCCCGCCACAATACTGGATGGTCTGGATGGGGTGCTGGGAGGTTCTGTGCTCTGGGTGCTGATTGGACAGTTAGCAGCAGGAATCTACCCAGGTGCTTTTAACTCCAGCACATGCATTTCTAGGGCTGTGTGACTTGGAGCTCGACCCTCCCCTCTCTCCCATTTCTCTGCTGTTTCTCTTCCCTCAGGCATCAGCAGCTGTTACCTAAACCTGTTTTTCTCCTCAAACGGCATGGGCAGCCAAATTGAATGGGGGGGTTCAAGTGTGAATGGATTTTAAAGGTGTCACCAATCATCCACTGTCCCATGCGATCAGAGAGAAGTGAGGTTAAGAAAATGCCTTCTTTTAGTTGACATTTCTTCATTATAACCCAGATTTAAAGTGTATGCGTGTGAGTGCGTTTGGGTTATAAATGCTGTTTGCTCCCCCATCAATTTAACTTACAGCTTTGCTATTAAGCAACCAAGCAAAGTGCAAACACCGCAACCAACCGTATGAATGTCGGGTTTTGAGAAATGGCATGATTGTGGTGTATTTTGCTGCCTCACCTCCATTACTGCAGCCACCCTGCTTGGTTTAGAGAGGGAAGGCAGGGATTGAAAGTATTTTGCGGAGCCCCACCCAAGTGTTCGCCCCCAGGGGTAAGAGACTTACCTGCTGCTTCACATTTGCACCAACCAAACTGCTGCAGAACTGGCAGACAGTATTACAGCACTAATGCACTCTGAGACATCTGTCTCCACTACAGGCTTACTGCTGCTGCTCACTGCCCATCTAAACCTGCAGTACTGACAATCCAGCTGGCTCAAGGGACGTGCAGAAAAGCATTGAGTTTTGAATAGACAGCACAGCAAGTATGTTAATTTGCACACATGCACTATTGTGACTGACAGAAACAATGGCCAGTTCTGCTGCAGTGCAGTGTTGAGTCTCAGAGGCTCCTTAAGCCCCTTCCCCCACTATCGGCTGACGGAGCTGGTTCAGTTCAATGGACACATGGCGCAGCAACGTTTATTCTCTTGCCTTCTTCTCTGGGCTGAAAGAGAAGCAATCCTCACTAGTGTTGGTGGCTGACTCAATCAAATATTGTGAGGAAACTTTAACAGCGATTGGGCATGGATGATAATCCTCCCAAATACACTGATTCGTACCCCTACAGCAGGCTAGGTCTTAGGGTGCTGGGTTGTTTCCCTCTGCAATTAGCTGCATAGAGCAGCGTTTCATAGAGAGACCGAAGCATTAGGAGGGTCATGTCAGTGAACTTGGCAAAGGTTAAGTGTCAGGGAGGAGGTTTGTTCCTCCACCATACCAGACATCTTTCAGAGTTTTGGGACCGTGTTTGGCCACCATGGTGTTGGTGCCGTAGTGGACGTTGCTCACGTTGGGCCGTCTGTAGGAGTATATAATGGGGAGGCTGCTGAGGGAAGTCTTTTTAAAGGTGTCCTGTGAGACGGGTCCAGCCAGGCTTTCAGAATCAGTGTGGTACGGCTGAACCTCCAACTGGCCTTGCATGGTCCCATCCTTCATGGCCGACAACAACCTCTGATCTCTTTGATGCGTTTATGTAATATTGACAGTCAGTGAATACAATAGCCTGTACTACCACCGGACCTGTAGAAACTGACCAACTCTTTTGTTAAGAGTCCAATGCTCCGTTACCCTTAAATTAATTGCCATGTGTTATTTTGCTTGTGGTGCCTGTAGGGTTTAAGCCAATTAGCTGTTAATGTACCGTGGAGGGATAGGCTGTATATTATGTGTCGTGATTTTCATTGGTTGACAACCCTGAAGGAGTGACAGGGTTTCAGTTTATAGGCGCCCTTACATGGAGATGGGAGGCGGCTACAGCTCTATGCTTGACTGGCTCTTGGGATCCGTGGGTCACGTTTCATAGCGGCGGTGGCTTTGACTGACTTGGGGGAGGCGGGGCGGAGGTAGAAACCCTCGTCTGGATTTCATCAAGCGAGGAGGGAGAAAGAAGAAGAGGGAAAGCAAATCTATTTCTCCAGCCGCAGAAAAAGGAAGAGGAGCGTACTACTGCATTGGAGAGAGAGGGGGGAAGAGGCGGCATATTTAATGCAAAGCAATGCGTCACAGTAGGCTGTAGATTAGATTAATAATGGTCATTCAGTTATTCATTCATGATACACGGATTGGGATTAGAGTAACTAGCTGGTTAAAGAGATTACTGTAGTCTACTAACACTCTTCACTGACTGTCTACTGTACTGTGCAATTTAATTCAAATTATTTCATTACGCTGCAGTCACTGCACACATTTTAACACATGCACTCTCGCAACGTTCGCTGAATATTGTGACCCACATTGCAAGCCCTCTCTCTCCCCCCGGTCCTCTTGGTGTATGGAAAAACCTATGGTGTCTCAGGTAACACTTCTGTACTACCGCCGTGGTGTGTGAAGAGAAAGAGGGATGCAGAGTTTAGCCTATCGTAATTCAGATGGTGCATTTAATATTGTGTTATACCTTCATGCAGAACAGTAAATCTGAAGTTATTTTGAAAGGGTAACCTTGTGGTCAAATGAGATTTGTTATGCTTAGACTATTTTATATGAATTCCTGCATTGCCTTTAAACATTACCTAGTGGCTTACTAGTGAGTTATGATTTATATGATATTATTATACAAATATACATATTTGTGAAATATTATACAATTTGACTGTACACCACCCACCCTGTCTCTTGAAATTTGTAAACAATTTGATCATTCATTTTCTGTTTTTAATACAATGTTTTCCCACATGATTTCATTCTTTCCTTTTTGCAATACAGCATTACTCCCTTTTTATAATAGCCTCTCTCTCCCTCCCTCCTCTCTCTCTCCCTCCTCTCCTGCTCTGTGTGTGAGATACTGCCATTTAGGGCAGTGTTACTCTCAGTGAGTGTGGCAGGAATGTCCAGTTGACCAATGGGTTGAGTGCTACCAGCCCTCAGCCAGTACCTTCTCTCTACTATTTAGCTTTGTCCACCCATCAGTGGATACCAGTGAGTAGCCTAAATATCCATTCCAGTACTCACATGATCGAGATACTGTACTGTTAGAGACACCCACTTCACTTCCACCCCTCCCCCATCCTCTGAGCCTCCAACACAGATTTGGATTTGGTCACTGTGACTCAGATGATGAGAAGCACCCTTTACTTCCTGGTTCCAGGCTTCTACGTGTTTATGGATGACATGTCTTTACAGGAGGAAGGAGTCCATTTAACCTACTTGGAATCCTCCTTCATTTAATCATCCTCCCCGTTTTATGCAGGCCTTATGTGCTATTGTTATTATTAAGTTAATGACATTGCAATGAATGCAGTATGCAGTCAGCCTCACAAGCGATTCATATGGACCAGAATACATAAGGAGAGGCTGGTGAAATATAGCAGTAGAACAGTTTTTCCACCCTGTTCTGAATTAAACCTACTTTTGTTGCACTCGTTATCTTGGAGGCACAGAACCGAGAGCTCAGTCCTCCTTATCAAGTAGAGGGGATTTAACAGTAGCCGGGACGGTTCTTTCCACTGTCGTTTCAAGATGAGAAGTCTGCAGTCTCTGGGATTAGTGAATCCTCATTTGCTTTACTGCACCGCAACTTAGTTTCCCTGGTAATTAAAAAGGCTGTCTGGAGCCTGGGTGTCGCCTCGCCCAGGCCTGACTGGCTGGCTGGCTGACTGACTGACTGTCCCGTTTTAATGGTATTGGATGCTGTCATCACGCCTGGAAGGCCACGAAGCAGTTTCATGGCCTGAAACAAAATGGCGCCCCCCCCCATTCCTCCCTCCCTACAAGCTTTGCTCTTTCTGAGCACAGTTGGGGTGTTTTTGAAGTTATTACAGGATGTCCTTGAGTGTGTGACTGAGGATTGCTATATCACAGTGTCACCATATAACTGACACCTTTTTTAAAATCGTGACCGGAAGGCGCTACAATCCATTACCGTGCTTATGAAGACAGCATAGTAACAGTGCTGTGGCATTGGCCTGGAGCCGTCTCCCAACTCAACTGGTTATGATATGAATTCATATCAAGTGTAACTAAATAGGGTGACAGTATCTGTTCACGGGGTATAACAGGTACTCATTGTTGTAAGTATTCTCTGGATATGCGTGTACATGGATAGTGAGCAGGCTTGTGTAGCAATGTGTGTGTATCAGATTTTGTGACTGTCAATAATAGATGTGGTTGCAGTGAATATTTCATGGTAGGCTGACTGAAACGCTCTGCTGTCAGAGATATGGAGAGAGAGAGAGAGAGAGTAGGAGGGAGGGTGAAATTTAAGCTGTGTTTTTAACCCTCGTTCTAGTCTCTCCCTGCCCTCCATCTGCACGGTACAGTACAGTAATGCCTACCAGTATTAACCCTATCTTCTCCTCTCTGTCAGGGTTCTCAAGATTCAACGGGGGGCCAGGAGGGGCTGGTGCCCCCGCCCTTCTCAGCGTTCCCTCCACCACCCCCTCCGCAGAACGGCCTGGGGACAGAGTTTGTCGGTGCTTTGTTTGGTGCTAGTGGACAGGGGCCTTCGGATTCAGGGGCTGGAACAAATGGCTCAGCCGCCACTTCCAACATCTTACCCACCCCGGTGAGTGTTATGGTTGGTTTTGTTGTTAGGCTCACTCTGCATTTGTCCCGAAAATGCTCATAACTACTACGTTTATTCCATTTATCAGCCTCTCCCTTTCTCTCCTCTCTCTCCTCTCTCTCCTCTCCCCCAGCAGACAGAAGTGTCTCCAGGTCAGGTAGATGGAGTGGGGCAGTGCGTGGCAGTAGAATTAGCAGGAGTATCCGGGGCTGACTCCGCAGAGGCCAAAGGAACCCCAAAACGACTTCACGTCTCCAACATCCCCTTCCGCTTCCGAGACCCTGACCTCAGGCAGATGTTTGGGGTAAGAATATGGGAACCTCCTTTCTGCACTTTGAGATGAGGAGTAAATCAGTTTAACCCTCCTGTTGTTTAATTGATGGTTGGTGTCAGAGTGGGTGTTGAGAAGAACAAAGGGCCAGACAGTCACAAAGGGAGGAACACTCATGTCCTTTGATTTGCTCTATCACAGGGCCATGAGAGCCACAGAGAGGTAGTCAGTAGTTGGTGAACGAGTGAGGAAAGGAAGGCATGTAGTAACAAAGGGATAGAAAAATAGACAATGGAAGGTAGGTGCAATTTGATTGAATTTATTTTGGTACAATACTGCCTCCTAGTGAGCTGCAGGTGTAGTTCACCCCTGATTGTCAGTTAATTACACATAATGCAAGTTGAGTTTTTGTTTGTATCCTAATTTCTTGTGTTTTGTTGATTTTCAGCAATTTGGGAAGATTATTGATGTTGAGATCATTTTCAATGAGAGGGGCTCAAAGGTAAGTGAGATGGTAAACATGTCCTCAGTCCCACCGCTGTGGACACTACGATGAAAAAGTTCACTGTCTCAATGCTACATTTTCCACACTGCACTGATAGTATAAACAACAGGGTAGTATTATGGGTAAACAAAAACACTCCAGGCCACTATTGAACATCTGAAACTAGATTGAATGTAAGTCAAAATTATAATGGACCTATATATTTTCTAATAACTGCAAATTGATTTTGAAAAGCAAATCGGTCCCAAGAAAATCTGTGCGGCCCTCTGTTGAATTTCGACATTCCGTTTACCCAACCCTTCACTAATCAGTAACCACCGTATCAGTTCTAGAACAAACAACAGTATAAACCAGTGATTATAACCGTGTACCTGTTCAGTAAATGTGTAATGAAATGAGTAAAACTAGCTAAATCAAAGGGTTTTGATTTTCTATAGAACAACTGGTATGTTTCTTCCACCCCTCTCCTTACGCTGTCTTTGTGGTGCTCCTCTTTCCCCTCTGTCTGTCTACCCCAGGGCTTTGGCTTTGTCACGTTTGAGACCAGCGCCGACGCGGAGAAAGCCCGGGAAAGGCTTCACGGCACGCTAGTGGAAGGTCGCAAGATCGAGGTAATTTAACCCATCTCCTCCTCCTACCATCGTTCCTCTGCCTGTACACTGATTCCACTAGCTGCCGTCATTTTCCACTGACATGCTCTGATGTGGTCTCTGCTGGTACCCCCCAGATGGGTTGCTGCCTTTTTTCGGGGCGTTTGTCTTGTTTCCTGGTTTCGTTTGGGGCGGGGGGAGAGTTGTAACCTCAAGGCATGCTGGGAAGTTTTCGCTTTCTAAATCGTTTAGGTCTCGGTTCTGTCTTGCACCATTTCTTATTATAGCTTCCACTGCTTTGATTTCAAAATACAATCTAAATCATCTTTCTCTGTTGCTGGAACCGCGGGACATTAGAGGAACGTGATGAGACGATGATGCATGTCCGATTGTAGCCAGGTTGATCATATCTTAGTTCCTAGTCTAGAATGTTCCTTTTTCCCCCCGTGCTGCAAAGTGGTAGTGACAAGCTTATGTCTCCTGGCCTCCAGCATGCAGCACAGTGCTCTCCTCTACTCTCCATCTGTAAAATAACTACGCCATATATTTCATGTTAAGCTCCCTCCTTTCACAATCATTTTTTTAATGAAGCTTTGGCTCGTATGTGACTGTTTCAGGGTTGGGGAGAAGCTGAGAAGATGCATGTTTTTCTTTGAAATATTGTCCGTTTGCGTGCCAGTGATATCCTACCCATCTCTGGAGCAGATCTATTTTAAGCCAGGTTCTTAGCCAATCACGATTCTGCATGGGCGCCTGCCTCATTGCTGTGGTTTTCTGTGGTAGTTGTGTCTTGCATGATGGTGATGGCTGGACCCGCTTGGGTTTCATCTGTCAGCTCTCCAACGTCTGGTTCTGAATGACACCTGCATCCAATGGTCTATAAGCCCTACATTTCACCTTCAGTCAATCAGCAAGTTGAATGGATACTGATGGAGCCCAATGAAAACCCGCATCAGTTAAACTTCTATAAATCAACAACCTGTTTGTTTGGCCCTTGCGGTTCTGTAACCTCTGTCTCTGTAGTCTTTGGAGTATCTTCTTGTTTCATGCATGAACTTTATCACTTTAATTGTAAGGAAGTTTCTCTCTCTCTCTCTCCTTCACCTTTTATCATTGCTGCATGTGTGACATTAGTTGTACTCTCTGAAGCTGTGGCCAGTCCTTTGTAATCAGCATGGGGTCAACAGGAGTGTCTGTCATCAGGTTTGTCTGTGTTTGACTAGTGCATGGGATAGAACAGGGCAAATAAAGGTTGTTCTGTATTTATACACTCATTCAACAGCGAAGGAAAAGCCCAGCATTCCTTTGAGGCAATGCTATGTGACGATTCTTCTTTCTCCTAGAAGTTGTTTGCAACCCTAGCTTTGTCCTTGGGAATATAATTTCAGTTTTTTTTTACTGGCTGATATTCTAACAAATGTGAAGACGCTAATTTAAAACGGGCTAAGCTTAGAGGCAATGTTCTGACATGGGGAATGTTTAGATGTTATAATGGCCCCGTACTAGGCTAGGCTTAGATTACACATTGTTTTGCTTAAAGTACTACCGTGGTATGTCTTTCAGAGTTTCCTTACACATTGTTTTGCTTAGGAAACTGAAAGATATACCATGGTAGTATTTTACCAGATTGTTTTTGAAATCAGGAGTGTGAATATTCTGTTTGCTATCCTTTTGCATGGGATTTATTGGAAGTATGTGTGCATGATAATACTATGGTGTTGTAACATGGCTGTCACTGCAGCACTAGTGCGGACAGTCTGGGATTTCTTGCATGTCTTTTTATATCAGCTATTTTGTTAAGACTAAATGATTTTGGTGATGGTGATGTGGACTTTTGGTTGTTTAGCATGACATCTTCTCAAAGTTGAAAACGCCTTACTACTTTTATGAAGGTCTGTTTATCCATAAAACAAAAAAAGGCAATAGTTGTTGATTGGATTCAATCATTTATTTCATGTTGTTGACTAAAGTCTGTCCGTGCATGGGAATCTGTAGCGATTGTTCTCCTAGCTAGTCAGTTTGGAATCCTAAGTGTGCATGGCTGTTGGTTCTACACAGAGTGTAGTATTGATCTCTGTGGTGACCTATTCTATTACATCGAAGTGTACTTCTTTTTGTCTGGAATAAAACTCTGCGCTTTGAAGAAGTCAGTTTCCCGTGCGCGTCCAATGTACCCATGTAAGTGGTCCGATTCACTTGTCTTCCTGCTGTTTGTGTCTCCACTCCACACTACGGTGTGTGTCTAAGTCTGCACACACACCATGCATCTCCATCAGTCTGTGTGTGTCCTCCTCATATCAAAGGGTATTCCACAAAAAGCACTCTAACTAAAGACATTGACATCACACCCCATAGACCAGGGCTTTCCAACCCTGTTCCTGGAGAGCTACCCTCCTGTAGGTTTTCGCTCCAACCCCAGTTGCAACGTACCTGATTCAGCTTTTCAACCGTGTAATTATTAGAATTGAGTGTGCTAGATAACCTACAGGATGGTAGCTCTCCAGGAACAGGGTTGGAGAGCCCTGCCATAGACGCTTAATCAATTTCCAGGCAGTAACAATTATATGCAATCAAAGCAACTCATCACACTGATGTTTTGAAAGTGACATTTAAGACATTTGACTGTGGGATACCCCGACATTTGACGGACAAAGCCCTTTAGGTCTTGTCACCGTGCTGTCACACCACATTTCCCACCCTGAAGTACTGTAGTAACAGCGTATTGAACGTGTAGGTGTGTCTCTCTCACCGTGAAGCATGCCGCTCTTGTTGATGTGTTGGTGTGATGGGAAGTGATTGCTCCGTGGCGCAGAGTTTTAGACAGACATTAGATGCAGTAGAATATGAAGGTGCAGTCTATCACCCCAGTAGTGGTGGTAATGAGAACGAGCGACGTCTCGTCTCCTGGTGCTCTTGAGTCTGCATGCATCTCATCAGACACAGGGTCGCAGAGAGGAAAACTCCTCACTCAGAGACCAACAATGTCACCACTGCATGAGCCTGAGTCTCTGACTAAAGAGAGAGCTGGGTGTGATAAGGACTAACTTACTGTTCATCTGATCCTGCATGGCTGATCCGTTCTCATTCAGTGATAGATGTACGCTACACTACTGCAGGTGGCAAACCGCTCACAGCCTCCATTTGAAACAGTTCTGTCAGTCTTTTAAAGAAAAGGGTCATGTTCTTCAAGAAAACCAATCAGACTTGATGTTTAATCCTGACATTCCACCTCGGTGTCAACCTAATTGAAAAGGCATTGATTTGGATCCTTTTTCAACACGAGCTCTTTTACTTGAGCTTTAGATGTGAATTGGCTCAAATCAAAAGAAGGCTGTGATAACTCTGCTCCCCAGAACTGTATTACTGCTCTAAATGGGCTGTTTGTGATAAACTGGGCTTAGCTTTGGGTTTAGTCATGGTTGTTGCTTGTTTCAGATACTTTGCATGATTGACAGAGAAAAAGAGGTGAACTTGTGAATGGATTGGTGTGGTTGTGTGTGTTTGTGAGAGGAGGGCAAAAGAAAAGGGGACAGGGAGTATGAACTGTTCCCTTTCCACTCCTCTCTCTTTCTCCCAGACCACAGGCTGCTCCATCTCTCTCCTTCACTCTCTCTCTCTCTCCTTCACTCTCTCTCTCTCTCCTTCACTCTCTCTCTCTCTCTCTCTCTCTCTCTCTCTCTCTCTCTCTCTCACTCTCACTCTCACTCTCACTCTCACTCTCACTCTCACTCTTTCACTCTTTCTCTCTCCTTCTCTCTTTCACTCTCTCCTTCACTCTCCCATTCTCTCCAAGCCAGTCAAGTTTGTCTTCCTTTGTTTCTCCACTGTTATGTCTTTCCCTGTGTGACACTCCCCAGTCCTCACCCTCTTGTCTTGTATATGTGCACCTGTGTGTGTAATACCTCTCATTGTATGTCCTTTCACATGTTATATTTTCGTCTTTAGTCCCTTACCCCATCCTTCTCTCTTTATCTTTTTTATTTTTATTCTAATGTTATTTTTTTGTGATTCATGGCGGAACTAAATGTTCCAAAGTCATTTCTTTATACAATTACCCCCCTCTGCAGATCAAAATATGAATCCTGCCCACGTCGCCTTTTACTAAGAATCATTTTATGCTACATTTCACTTAAGTATTTTTACTGCCACTCTTGACTGTGGGAGACATATTTTCAGACGCAATTAAGCCAATCTCTTAATACAAAAGTGGTCGACCTGGTTTTTGTGTCCCTTCTATGACCACTATAATTTGTATACGTTGAAAGAAGCACCCCTCCAGTCCGTGTGTCTCTCTAGAAATGGAAAGACGCTCATGCATTGAGCAGAAACTCATTTTGGATGATTTTTCTCTCTCAAACTGTATCACTGCTTTCAACTATTATACCCATTTTATTTCACATTGGGGGGATTTAATTTATTGGGTTGTTTGTTGGTTTATTTGTTATTATATTTTTTCTGTTTCCCTGATGACTTCTATGTGTGTTGTCAGTCTCCATGGTAACCACTCGCGTGTCCTCACGCTGTTTCTTCGGCAACGGTAAGTTGTGTATAAATGACATACTCGCTGATCTGACCCCCACCCCTCCCTTGAAAAAGGCAGTAGATGCAAAATCACACATTGTTTTGAATATTCCTAAAGGAACCGTTAATTTGGTAGTTCCAATCTGTCAATTAGCTCAGTGGCAGTAGATGCTCAGAGCAAGATGTACAGTAGTTGCATGCTTTAGTTATGTCCACAGCATCTTTGTTTTGTATATTACAAATCAATTTGAAGTATGGTAGCCTAGCATTGTTCTGATCTTCCAGCTATCCAGAGTATAAGTCCCTGTTATGATGGGGCCTGCATTGATAGGGAAGGTAGCAGTGACGAGGCACACACATAGACAGACAGACACACAGACACACAGCCCATTGACAGCCTGGTTCAACTAGTAATAATAATGGATCCACCCCCCTCCCCTCCTCTCATTAACACCTCCCCGGAATGTCCAAGTTTAATCATCCTCCTCTTTGCAATGACATGGCTTACCAGAACCCATTTGATTAATACTTCATTGTATGTATATTTTTCCTAATGAATTGTTATCACCAGTAATGATAATAACCCATGGCTCTCTGGGAAGCTCCTGTTCAATTGTGTTATCATCCCTTCAGCTGCTTCAGTCAGTGTTAGTTAAGGGGAAAATAAATCTGTCATCATAACTTTTCTTTGTCTCTAGTGTTGGGTGGGTTTCAGATTCATGGAAGGGCCTGTGTAAAGGTGCAATATGCAGAAATCGCTTTGCCATTTCCTGGTTGCTAAAATTCTAATAGTTAGCCTAATTTCTGTTTATTTGACAAACAAGTGACCTATAGTGTAGAGATTCATTGTACCATTTAAACCGCTGTGAAATATATTTTCAATAATGGAAAAAATATAGTTTTCTTTCAGCTGTTTGAAGTAGAGGTCAACCGATTTATGATTTTTCAACGCCGATACTGATTGGAGGACCAAAAAATACCGATTAATCGGCTGATTTTATTATAATTTTGTGATTAAAAAAAAAATACATTTAAAATAAAAAAAAATATATATAGTGACAATTACAACAATACTGAATGAACACTTTTATTTTAACTTAATATAATACATAAATAAAATCTATTTAGTCTCATAAGTAATGAAACATGTTCAATTTGGTTTAAATAATGCAAAAACAAAATGTTGGAGAAGAAAGTGAAAGTGCAATATGTGCCATGTAAAAAAGCTAACGTTTAAGTTCCTTGCCCAGAACATGAGAGCATATGAAAGCTGGTGGTTCAATATTCCCAGTTAAAAACTTTTAGGTTGTAGTTATTATAGGAATTATGACACGTTGACTATTTCTCTCTATACCATTTGTATTTCATATATCTTTGACTATTGGATTTTCTTATAGGAACTTTAGTATTGCCAGCCTAATCTCGGGAGTTGATAGGCTTGAAGTCATTAACAGCGCTGTGCTTCAAGCATTGCTAAGAGCTGCTGGCAAAACTCAGTAAAGTGCTGTTTGAATGAATGCTTACGAGCCTGCTGCTGCCTACCACCGCTCAGTCAGACTGCTCTATCAAATATCAAATCATAGACTTAATTATAATAAACACAGAAATACGAGCCTTTGGTCATTAACCTCTCTTGGGTACGTGCGACGTTAGCGTCCCACCTCTTCAACAGCCAGTGAAACTGCTGGGTGCCAAATTCAAATACAGAAATAGGTTTAAAGATTAAAGATTAACTTCTTGTGAATCCAAGATTTAAAAAAATGCTTTACGGCGAAAGCATACCTTACGATTATTTGAGAACATAGCCCACTAGACAAATCATTACAAACAGTAACCAGCCAAGTAGAACAGTTACACAATTCAGAAATAGAGATAAAATTAATCCCTTACCTTTGATGATCTTCATATGGTTGCACTCAGCAGACATTCATTTACTCAATAAATGTTCCTTTTGTTCGATAAAGTCTCTATATATCCAAAAACCTCAGTTTTGTTCGTGTCTTCTTCAGTAATCCACAGGCTCAAACGCAGTCAAAACAGGATGACAAAAAAATCTAAATTGTATCCGTAAAGTTCATAGAAACATGTCAAACGATGTTTATAATCCCCAGGTTGTTTTTAGCCTAAATAATTGATAATATTTCAACAGGACAATAACGTCGTCAATTTAAAAGGTAAACAAGAAACGCACTCTCTCGGTCTCGCGCATGAAAAAGCTCTGACACTTTAGGGTCTACTCATTCAGACTGCTCTTACTTCCTAATTTTTCAGAATACAAGCCTGAAACAATTTCTAAAGACTGTTGACATCTAGTGGAAGGCATAGAAACTGCAATTTGAGTCCTAAGTCAATGGATACTGTAATGGCATTGAATAGAAAACTACAAAACCAACAAAAAAAATACTTCCTGAATCGATTTTTCTCAGGTTTTCACCTGCCAAATCAGTTCTGTTATACTCACACACTATTTTAACAGTTTTGGAAACTTTAGTGTTTTCTGTCCAAATCTACCAGTTATATGCATATCATATCTTCTGGGCCCAAGAAGCAGGCAGTTTAATTTGGGCATGCATTTCAATCCAAAAATTCCTAATGCTGCCCCCTACCCTAGAGAAGTTAATATGGTCAAATGCGGCAACTATCATTTCGAAAACAAATGTTTATTCTTTCAGTGAAATACGGAACAGTTCCGTATTTCAATGAACGGGTGGCAACCCTAAGTCTAAATATTGCTGTTACATTGCACAACCTTCAATGTTATGTCATAATTATGTAAAAGTCTGGCAAATTAATTACCGTCTTCACACAGTTCGCAACGAGCCAGGCGGCCCAAACTGTTGCATATACCCTGACTCTGCTTGCACTGAACGCAAGAGAAGTGACACAATTTCTCTAGTTAATATTGCCTGCGAACATGAATTTCTTTTAGCTAAATATACTTCTGTGTATTGATTTTAAGAAAGACATTTATGTTTATGGCTAGGTACATTTGTGAAACGATTGTGCTTTTTTTCGCGAATGCGCTTTTGTTAAATCATCACCCGTTTGGCGAAGTTGAAGTAGGCTGTGATTCGATGATAAATTAACAAGCACCACATTGATTATATGCAACGCAGGACAAGCTAGTTAACCTAGTAATATCATCAACCATGTGTAGTTAACTAGTGATTGTGTGAAGATTGATTTGTTTTTTTATAAGATAAGTTTAATGCTAGCTAGCAACTTACCTTGGCTCCTTGCAGCCACAAGGTCCTTTTGGCGCTGCACTCGCGTAACAGGTGGTCAGCCTGCCACTCAGTTTCCTTGTGGATTGCAATGTAATCGCCGTCCAAAAGGCCGATTACCGATTGTTATGAAAACTTGAAATCGGACCTAATTGGTCGGCCATGCCGATTAATCGGTCGACCTCTGGTTTGAAGCTGGTGTAGAAAAATGAAAGTAAAGACTCTCAAACTAAGCTTAAGAACGGGAAGCATAGAAATAGCGCACATGGACCAGATCTCCCGTTTCTTAAACTTGCTTTCATTGAGAATGACACATCTGTAACTCGCATTTCTATTTGAATGTGGTCGGGTCGCCCAAAAAGTGACATATTGCAGTTTTAAATCCTAATGCACAAAATGTGTCTCGTCTGCTTTCAGACACACAGAAAGTAGTAAAGAAATTACAGTTACCATTTTCAAACACGTCCCATCAGTTATGCTGATTAGATAGTACAATAATTAATCAACCTGTTTAACCATGTTAAAAATGTTTGTTTTCATGGGAAGTTGGGTGCTATTTTATGATATAATATCAGTACTTGTTGTATTTCCAACTTGTCTAAGTCCTATCAACTGATTTCAGCCAATGTATGGCTGTGGATTGACTGTATTGATCGAATGGAATGTTGGCATATTGGCAGTTAATTAAAAAAGATCTATGGAAACATTCCTCTAAAACTGGCTGGCTTGCTAGCTAACAAACATACAGGGCAGATAAATTCTTCAAATTCATTATTTTATATCAGGGATGGGCACCATGGGTGTAGATAAAATGTTGCTCTTTTAGAGCTAGTTTACTGCAAAACATTTTTTTTATCTGCAATGGGCCGGGAGAAGATTTTCCAATTTTAGAACAAATTTCATGCACTCTTTTTTAGTTTTAGAGTTAATTACGTGCAATTCTACACATTTGGAGAGCGATGTTTCCAGTTTTTAATATAATATCTGTGAGACTGACTAACAAAATCAATGGGGGCCCCCGGGCTCTAATTCGACCTCGACCAAACTATAAGTTTGGATAACTGGCTGCTAGACTAATTTACCAATCTAAAAAATGTTAGCTGACATGGGCTAATTTGACTCACATAAGATGAAAACAGTTGATGCACAATTTTTTTTTTAATTGCACCTTGTGTATTCTGCTTCGCAATAGTAAGTTGTGACCCCAACTGAGTCGCCCCCCCCCCCCACCCAATTTTTAAAAAGAAATATATATGATATCCGAGGGCCTTCAAAAAGGGGGGCTGCGGCCACCAGTTTCCCAGCCCTGTTTTACATCTTATTGGCAAACCATAATTGACCAACTCCCTGACCAAAATGGCTGACCTTTATCCAATCATAAAAATATTAATGTAAATTCTAGTATTCTAATTCCTAATTCTATGTGTTTTTCTGTGTTCTAAATGTGAAAGTATACTGCGCTAAAGTGTGTATGCTTTATGTGTTTCACATTTTGAAACTTCAGGGAGAATCACTCATGGAAACCGATAGATTAACACAGGGGCACAGGCATTTGTGGGGTGGACACAGGCCCACCCACTGGGCAGCCAGGCCCTGCCAGACCCACCCAATCAGATTGGATTGGTCCTGTTGGCCATTCTGAATTTCTGCAGGCCCACCCACCAATTTCTGGCTATGCCCCTGCATTAACAAAAGGTATAAGATTAATGTCCATTCAGCAGTCATTGTAAGTATATCTGTTACAGGAGTAGGTGAAATTGTAATTGTTTAGAAAAGATGGCTCGTCCATCTGTCCATAGTTTCTCTTCACAATGATAAGCGGCGTTAATCGTGTTGCTCTTAAAGTTTGAGGATTTTTGAAGTTCAAGTAGCGAGCAGTAGGAGGGAATATTATGGAATGCACTTTAAGAGAATACTCAGTCAATAAAGTTTATAACAGCAATAACTTATCTCTCTGTAGTGAGTGCAGTAATGGGATTAACAACCAGGAGTTAAAGCACACAGATACATTCTGTTCTGTGAATTCCTTTATAGAGTAGCCTAATTTCTGAAAAGATATGGGGTTTAACCAACTGTATATAAACACATTGGGTTTAACTGGGTGATCCTTTGGTCTGTCTTTTGCTGTCCTTTTAACTTCTCTTTTGTTTGGTTTTCCTTTATTGAATGGTGTGTGTGTGTATTAGTTTGTGTACTGGTCTTAGTTTGTGACACACAGTAATAATGCCTGGCAGTGTCTTGTATTATTTTATTTCTCTCTTTTTTGGGGTATGAGGATTGCTTTTCTCTCTCTTCTCTCCATCCTTTGGTGCTCTGTCTCTCTATCCCTCCACATATAACTTAGTGAGATTTCTGGGAGAATGGTCACAGAATCTAATTGCTTTTTTTGAATGACGCACCTTGGTATTTGTTATTTTTGTTTTTGAAAAATAATTGTTGATTTTTGTTGTTGCTTATGTAGACGATGTCTCTCTCTTCCTTACACCATCTTTGTGTTTCCCTGTTTCTGTATGTGGACTGGCTCTGTATCTATCTCTCTCTCTTTCTCACCTGCATCCCTCTCCTGAACTCCTTACCTGTCCCGTCTGTCTCTGTATGTGTTTGATATGGGAGTGCTGCGATTGTTTTGATTGGTCTCTATGCTGCATCCGACGCTTGCTGATTGGCTGAATTACATTTTTTGGTTCTTTATTCTCACTCTTGGTCATGTGATGCGCCCATATTTGGCTGCGTATAATTTCTGTCTTATAAAATTATTAAGTTTGTCCAACAAATGTTTTTTGCACTCCTCTTTCTCTCCCCCTCCCCCTTTTTATGTATTGATGTTTTCTTTTTAGGTTAACCCCAACAAGTTTGGTTTAATTTGAGGTCGATTTGGGGTACTTTGGTCCAGTTCTATTGGTACTGCTGTGGGCTTATGTCCTAAGTTGAGGGGTGGGATGGGATGGATGGGGTTGAATGTTTATTATTAACCCCTGCAGATGTGTTTCTCACTGGTCTCTGTTTGATTTGCATGTCTACCTCTCTGTGAGATTGATCAAATTGCATTACCTCCCCTGGCATTGACACACCACTAACTATACATAAGGAAATGGATCATTAACACACCACTAACTATACATAAGGAAATGGATCATTGACACACCACTAACTATACATAAGGAAATGCATCATTGCCCAGTTATCACACCCAAAATAGGGGTTTATAAATGACCCGGATATGAATGCTGTGATATAAAAAGATTATCAGCATTAATCTGATTCATTAGGCTGATTTATTCATTTTATTTTAGTGTCTTCACTCACAGGGACAATTATGTCAGCTAATTGAATCATTCAAGGCTGACCATCTCATTTGCAATGAAGGAAAATGAGGTAATTCTCATTTCCATTTGAATGAGGGCTGCAGTGATAGAGTATGACTAGTGGGGTGTTGAAGATGGCTGAACCCATAATGGCCTTCTAAGTGGAACTTCGTCACATAGAACTCTCAAAGCTCTCCAATTGGCTAATAGGTCATTAGTAGCTCACAACAAAGTTTGACATGGCGCGACGGCACACTCAAACTGTGCAATTGCACGACACAACAGTCATTCTCATAAACCCCATCAAAGGAGATGGATAAAGATTAAGGGAGCCTAATATGGCCCTTTGAAGTTCAGTGAGGGGATTAGCCTAGCTAGCAGCCATCTTGATTCAACAGCCGGGCGCAGCACTAGACAGAATTACCCGTCTTTGTTCACACACCTGCATACTGCAAACACATATTATTATTATCCTGCAGTGCCATGTATTCCAGCTCTTCTCCTTCACCTTATCTCTCATAGTCTCCTTCACCTTATCTCTCTGTCTTCCTTTCTTCTCTTACCTATAAATCTCTCTTCTTCTCATCGCTGGGCTCAACCACTGGCCCTCAGTGTAGCTAGTTGTCTCCACAATGAATCATCGATTACACTCCTCTTGAGCAGAACACTTTAATTGCATGACTAAGATTCCCCCTAACAATCCTCCACCCACTCATGTACACACGCGCACACAAACACCGTAAGGGAGAGCAGAGACTACTTCATCATAACCGATGTTGTCAGCTGTCGTATAACTGGCTAGGGAGGAGGCAGCCTGGCAGGGATGAGTTAACGATGTGATGCATCAAACCCACCACCATATTGATGTGAATGATCCAGCGATGGTGAATGGGAGCAGACTGTAACTGTGGCCTCCCTGTATGTGTACACAAAATCGCCATTTTCTTGGCAAATGGTCTGATGATCTTAGACAGCAGGAGTGTTATTACCATTGTATTATTCACACATTCATAGTTAGATATGCTTTATTTTATGAATTGCTATCACGTGTAAATGTCTAAAATTGGTCAACTTGTGTGATCGTCTTTTGTGTCAGAGTGTTTGTGTTTGTTTCCTTAATTGAATAGAACAGGCCAAACGTTGTGCTCACTGTCCCTCCTCCCACTCCCCAGGTTAACAATGCAACGGCCAGGGTGATGACCAATAAGAAGATGGTCAGCCCCTACCCCAACGGAGAGGCCCTTAGCACCCTGCCATATGGTAACCAGATGCAAACCATTCCATTAGCCTCATTATGATCCCTAACTAACTGTTAGTCAGCTGCCCATCTCCCTGTGTATCCCCTATCTATATGAAACCCTCCTGTTTCTGCCTTCTCTCTGCTTCTCAGCAGGGTGGAAGCTAAGCCCAATGGTGCAGGCCATGTACGGACCAGAGCTCTATGCAGGTAAACCTTGTCTTCCTCTTAGATTGCAAGCCCTTCATTTCACCCAAATCTGTCTTAATTTAAACATCCCTAATTCATAGTGCCCCCAGGCATTGGACGTTCATATCCTCTCTCTCCTTCCCTCTCCCTCAGTTCCAGGGTTCCCCTACCCGTCTGCGGCAGCGGCAGCCTCCACGGCAGCAGCGTTCCGTGGTGCCCACCTTAGGGGCCGGGGAAGGCCAGTGTACAGCGCGGTGCGTGCGGCGATGCCACAGCCTGCCCTCCCTGCCTACCCTGGGTAAGGGATTCAACTACAGAACCCATCCTCTGAACGGACACACTTAACATGACATTTATATACGTTCCTTCAGTAAATTCAGTAGTTTACTATAAATACCAATAAGTGTAATGTCATTAGTTTGGTAGTATAGACACAACCTCCCTCTGAGCAGAACAATAATTTGATCCTCTGTGTCACACTGCACACAAAGACCAGACACACTTTCTTCCTATTTTTTTATGTTGCAGTAATTCCACTAGATTGACTCACAGAGAAACTGTATTGTTGCATGTTGCTGGGCTGTGCCAGTTGGTTAATGGGGATGCAACTGCTGTCATATTCTGGATATATTTTTTTTAATTAGTGTTGCAGGAAATGCCTCTTCCATATTTAATCCACTACTGCCTGACTTCAAACAAACGACTGTCTGACTTGTCCTCTCAGTCTGTCCAGGACCTTGTCAATGTAAATGGGCCTCCGTTCCCTCTCCCTGGGGGATGCTGATAGAGGATGGTACCCTATAATACAGTCATGTTGATAATACCACTTGGTTCAGCAGTAATGGAACAAATAAATGGTAGTGTATTTCCTCTGCATGCTGCATGTGTGTGAAATAACTGTTCTATCTCTCTCCTTGTGCGTTCACTTTTCCCCTCAATCATCTCCCTGTTTACTTTCTTCCACACTGGCTTTCATTCCTGCCACTTGTCTTGGACCATCTCACTGTACACACCGACCCTTCCATCTCCACTGTCTGCCATCTCCACTGCTCCTGTTCCTCCATCCTTTGTCCCTCCCTATCCCCTCTCTTCACCCCTCTCTTCACCTGCCATCTCCTCTGTCTGCCATCTCCTCTGTCTGCCTTTCTCTCGTAGCGTGGTGTATCAGGATGGTGGGTTTTATGGAGCTGCAGACTTATACGTAAGTAAATTCCTACTCCTCACACTCCCTCACGACTCTCTCTCCTTTCTCTCTGTGCGTTTCTGCATGTGCATAATTAATTGCGCTGCACAGAGCTGCCCAAATGTGACTGAAAAAACCGACTGTTTCATGCACACAGCTCCTTTGTTGAATTATGCTAATCGTTACACTCTGTACTTTACCATTCCACCGCTGCCTGGGATCACACCTGTGGGTCTGAGTTTTCCCAGAAGACAGACTGTAACAGAGGGTGTTGTAGTCTGGTGTTGTAACACGGGGTTCCAACATGGGTAGCCGGGCCGCTCTGTGTGCGCTTGTGTCAGGGCGCGTGTCTGTCAGTGTGCGTGTCTGTCAGTGTGCGTGTGTCCAGGTTGACAATGGCTGTTTCTGTTCTCTCTATAGAATAGTGTTTCAGGACTCTGTCATTAGTAGCAGATTGCCTCAGGTAGGGTCATTACCAAACACAGTGTGTATTTTTATTATCCCTCTGGTGATTATGATCTTTTGATGTTGTTTTGTTTTGAAACGGTAACTTGCTTTTCATTTTCCTACTAACTCACTGACATCTGCACAGGTGGATTGTGGGGAAGGGGTTTGTTACTAAGCTACTAAACAGCGTGTGTTTTTTGCCAGTTTGTTCAAAGAGAACCTGGTCTCTGAAAGGTAGACTGCTGGCAGTGATAACATGAAAGGCGGCAGTTGTATTTGTCTTGAAGTCACTGGCAGAGAGCCTCTTATTTCATACAAACACCAATGTTCCCAGCACCATTTCTTATGATTGGAAGTTACCACATCCATTATGCTGAGTAACATCCATAGCTGGAACAGGTACAGAGATGAGCTGGAAGATACTCTATCTGTGTAGCAGCAGTGCCCTGTGGGGCTGAAATTAAAGACGAGGAGAACACGGTTTCTTATTACTAAAGCCTGTCCCCAACCCCTTCCCGGTCTCGACTCTGGAGCTACAATTACTGAAGCATGCTGATCCACGTCTGCATGCACTACAGTCATAGGCCTACCTTTTCTCTCTCCCCCTTAACTTCTCTCACAGCCCCCCTCCCTCTGTCCTGTCACTAGTTGTACTGCAGGCTTCCAGGGGAATGCTCTGGGTTGTGTTCTGTATGATTAGGTCCAAATGCAGTGGTGTGTTCAAATAGATTTGCATTGAATTGGGGCATGCATGCTGTCTCAATGCCAGGAGGTGACACTGTGAGTGTGTTTGAGTGTGGCATCTCTATTTTCCCCCTCTCGCTTTGTCTTATATGCATATGAGAGAACACAACGATAATATGGATGGTTCGTGTAAATGTTACTTATCTTTCTCTATAATTCTGAATCTTTGATATGCTGCATTATTGACGATTGTCAACAACCTCCAGTGTAATTATTATACTTTTTTTAAACATTTGTTAATACTTCAATATTTAACCACAAATGTTCTAAACTTGGTTGTTGTACTGTGTGATTCTTTAACTCACTCTGCACTTACACAACTCTGCCTCAGTAATGATCCTGTCTACCTCAGCTGTACCATGGTAATAACCTCCATTTGTCCCTCTGTCTCCCAGGGAGGCTATCCTGCCGCTGCCTATCGCTTTGCTCAGCCTACTGCTGTAACCGGGGCAACTGCTGCCGCCGCAGCTGCTGCTTACAGTGACAGGTAAGAATAAGGAGGATCGTCTGAGGACTCGCATCTAAAAACAGCAGCCTCGAAATGCAATAATGTGGCCAGACTTTTACACAATAACATGCTAGGCTATGACTCATAGTAGAATTTATTTTAGTTGTGTTTTTTTGGTGGGTATTTATGATACATGTGATCTTACAAATCTTTTATGTGATTTGTAATATCTCAGCCTATTTATGAGTCAGTGCAAGGTGTGTGTTATATTCTCACTGTAACTATGTGCAGCTGAAATACATATGTGTTGGTATTCCTCTGGGACAGTTATGGGCGAGTGTACACTACAGATCCCTACCACGCTCTAGGTCCTGCTGCCGCTGCCTATGGAGTCGGTGCCATGGTAAGAGCCCCCCAGCCGCAACACTACAACAACAGGCTGGAAACTGAGTTATCTTCACTTTATGTAAATGTAGTTATTTACTTCTCGCACATCTTTTTCACTGCTGTCTGTCGTTTACAAACAGCTACATCTTCCTTTCCTTATTTCTAATTTCTTTTTGTCTCTCTCCCTTTCTCTCTCCTCCAGGCTAGTTTATATCGGGCTGGATACAGTAGGTTTGCTCCGTACTAAACAGCACTCGCACCATGGAATTCCACATTTCTGAACCTCTTCATTTGGAAAGAGCTCCCCTCCATTTTCTACGGGTGGTAGTATTAACCCATGTGTTTTGGAAAAAGGTCATCCACTCAAGATAAACTCAACTGTAACTCGGCTTGCTTCAACTGTCACACTCAGTGACATAGTAATGGACGAATGAAAACTGCCTGTGAATTTCAAGACTGGCAACAATAATTGAAGACAACTGTGGGAAGAACAAGAATGGTTACATAAAAAAACTATTGGACATGGATGGAGAAATTGCTGCCCACCAGTAACTTTTTACACTACATCACTACAAACCTTTGCTCCTAATAGTCTGTGGTAATAATACTCAAATGTAAAATGCACACATATGTACACAGCTCAATGTGTTAGTACGACCTAAAAGTAGGCCATCACTAGCCTGAAATCTTAGGTCCTTTATATGAAACACTACATTGACAAAAACCTGCCCAGTGGTGGACTCCCATCAGTTAAACAATGAACACATCCAAGTTTTTATTTTATTTTTTAGAACCTGTTCAACAAAAAAGTGAATGGCATGAAGAAACGCAAAAGTAGCAAAAAGTCCATAATCTGAACTACAAAAGCAGAGCGACGACGCACGGAAAATGATTAGAGAAATCCAAACAGTCTACCGTTACACCACCAACCCAACTGTAAAAGACAAAAAAACGATAAATGGTGTGAAAATGACAAGGAAAAATAAACAAAATGACTTGTTTTTGTTCTGCATTACCTCAGTTTTTCTTTTCTATAATTGTCTATGAAAAAGCGTTGCTTAAAATGATTATTGTTATATAATGTGGATGCAATGAAATTACATCCACTATCATAATTTTCCCATTTTCCAGTTGATTAATACTGTTATTGCTGGTCTAAGTATTATGATTCTTACTGTAGTTGAAACTATAATGACACGTGTTTTGACCTGTATCCTTACTATTATATACCTACATTGTTTTCATTTTTCCTTTTGAGAATATTGTACAACTCATGTCTGCTCAACACATCTCCTTATACATTTTCTCTTTACTAGACAATATGACATTCCAGGTGTAGCATCAAAATTGTGACTGAAAGGGGTAAAAACATTGAAAGTGTCTAGGCATAGTTAACATGCTGTAGAAACCAGTCATGCAAGCTGGACCCAGCTATTCACAGATAAGAATGGAATTCTTAGGGGTTTGAGGGAACAAACCAGATGGTAGGAAACATATGAGAGTTACAAACACTGCAAGTTGATGTTACTTTTGTTTTCACCATTTTTAATATATATTTTTTGTCAAATTGACACAAATACAGACACGCGAGAAGTGAAACACCGTAATGTTCACCCAATGCAATCTTCCTCCCTCCTAAGTCTGGGAATGTTCTAGTCCAGTATGTATTAAAGTCACTGCCTCGATGCTACTTTAAGGTACAGGAAGTGGCCAACAAAAATATATAAATAGTCTTTGACCTATGTATCTCCATATACTCTGAATATCTTATTGCTATTGTTTGTCTTTTGGTTCCAAAGATTCTCTAAAAGCACATTTGTTGGTCAAGTGTAGACATTTATTATACTTTTTATGATTGTTCTTGCTGTTATTTTAGCTCTTATTCTATTTTATGGTGGGTTCAAAGTGCTCCCTTTCAGTTTGCTGATGGTGGTGTTTTAAAAGCACCGTGTCCTGGGAAATGTCATCTGAGAAGTGGAGAGGGAAGATGGGGGCAAACATGAATTTATTTACATAATTTTATAGCAACAGATTAATAGACTTAAAATCCCCAAAATACATTTCGGAACTGTCACAGTTGGTCTTTTAAAACGGGGCTGCTGAATGTGCCGAGGGGTTTGGATGAAGTGGTCCCAGGCAGATAAGTCAGTGTAAAATGTTGGGTTAAATATAATATTTAGGAGTCCACAGTAGACTTGAGAGGGGAATTTGGCATTTTGATACAGAATAAATGTCAGACTAGAGTGAGTGTGATGGTGAAACAAAGCGTTCTATTCCACACCATTTTAAAGAGCCCCCACATGCCTCCTTTTTCCAGGTGAGTGTGTAGTTCAGGGACAGTTGTAGGGTGGAGGACCCAGGTAGCGAGCTGAGCCATAAACCACCTGTTGACATGATGATTACCATGTTACTAGCTGTTTTATCAGGCCCGGAGGGATGCATACAGCTGCATTAGTTATTCTGTTGAGTATTTATGCCATGATATCATGAGAATAAGAATTTTGAACTTCTCTTAAAAAGTATTAAAAGTATCAGTATGCATGTTTCTGTGAGAAGGACGGGGTCAAAAGTCATTTCATTTGTTGCATGAATCAAAACAATTTCTATGGAAAGGAGGTTATGTGAAATATGAAGACAGGATAGAGAGGGGCTTCACCATAGTCCCCTTGAGTTTGTTTCTAGTTGGGGGGAATAATGATATGTAAAATACTGCTTGTTTTAAATGTATGCCTGGGTTATCTATGTTCTTCTGTGGTCATGGTATCATTTGAATTACCAGTTATATCTCTTATTTTAATTTGGAATGTTGAACCCCTGCAGTTTTTATTTTGAAGTATGTTAAGTAAACCAATGATGTTGTCCCACCATGCACACAGCAGTTCAGCACAGACTGAACTCATGTTGTTTCCAATGCCTCGCATTGTAGCACAAGACTGCTCTATGGCACAGCAACTGACCATTCCTCCATAACCTTCCACTTGTTACCCAGCAGTGGAGACTCCCATGTGCCCTCTCACGGCTGCTGAGATCACCTTAGACCCAGCTGTGTGTCTGACTTACCCCTGCACTGTGCTGAAGTCAACCTAGTGGGAGTTGTTGGACAGGGATTTCATATGAGTTGGAATTGAATGTGACTTTTTTGTTTTCACATGTGCATTGCTAAGCTCATTGATCCAAGTGATATTGTTTTTATTTTCTTCAAGTGACTTGTGTGTTTCTCTTCATTTCAGCCATCTTCATGTTTGCCTTCCATTTCCTGTCATTGTTATTGAATGTACATAATAAACGGTTTGGTTTTTATACTCTTCTTTTCTCAACTCCTTATTTGGGTAAAATGTTTGGTAGATTTTGTTGCCATTGATTATTTTTATGTAATCATAGGGTATGGTTTGGCCACACAGGTCATACCTATTGTTCACTAGTAGTAGAGCTGGTGGCAACTATGCCAACTTGAACTCTAAAGTAGCCAATTTTCTCTAACCAATCTCTCATTGTGTCTAAAGTTAATGAATGTGAATGTCTGGGTTGAGTTTGGAGGAAATCTCATATCCCTGTTAATTGCTCTAATGCACAAGAGGCTAATTGCCAATTTGATGACATGCACGTCCAGATTATTGAAGTAGGACTAATTGAAATGATTACATTGAGGGTAGTTTGATCAGTGAAACAATAAAGCACATGGATCCACTGAATTATGGAGGTATTGACCCGACTGACTCGCCCACTATGAGATGACCCTGATGGCTATAGGCAGGCAGAGTAGAAAGTTATATTGCTCTCATGTCATTCCTAGAGCGCTACAGATCTATCATTCATATCAGTAAACTGCTATTTGCATGGGGAAATTACATGATGGAATGCATTTGTTTACATTTGGTGGCTCAATAATGGTATGAACATTGAGGTAAATTGAATCCCACCAACAATAATTCACATCTTGTACAGTGTCACCTAGTGGTTAAAACAGTACTACCACTCAGTCTAGCTTATGCTTCTTTTTGTGTGAGAATGAATCAGCCCTCTGCTGTTAGATATGACTAACAAATGTACCTTTTAACATTCCATTTTAATAACACTTTTTCAAACGGCACAATATGCATAGCATAACATTGATTTAAACATGTATTTATAAAGTGGGATGTAAAAAGAAATGGCATCCACCTTTACGTAAGATGTTAAGACATGATGACAAGGGTCTATTTTATCGCTGCCAGGTCCTGTCTCCTTCATACATGCCTGGCGCTGCCCCTGCCCATCCCTGCAGTTTCACGCATGCCTGGCACTGCCCCTGCCCATCCCTGCAGTTTGGCACCCTGATACAGACAGATTCACGCCTCCTCCTGCCTGAGACTATTAGACACTGTCTCTGGTGTTTTCAAGCAGCATGTTGCAAAAACACTCTTGTCACATTAGCTCAGATTCAGTAAGCTCATTCTATCTGGATCCTGAGTAAAGAAAAATGTAATTAATCAATTGAGCCTTAGTCACGTAATTATGGAAATCATGTTGCAATGCAGGTTCTATTCAAGACATATACATTTGTAGCTGAACTTCCAAAACATTTCTGGGTCATGTGAGAGTGCATGTATAAATCAAATCAAATTGTATTAGTCACATTCACATATATAGCAGATGCTATTGCGGGTGTAACGTTTTTTTATATGTTAAGCTGTTAGGTTGTCTTTGTCTGTGGGTGTATGTACATGAGAAGCAAAGTGATCTTAATCAGACAGGCCTGGTCCATAGTATACATCATAGGGCTCGCTGATGTTGGTGGTCTGAGGACGAGGGATGGAGTAATCTTTGTCAGGATCTATTTCCTGAAACACAAACATAGTGAAACATTAAAACATTAGTGCAGTAAATAATGGCAATTAGTTGTTCAGCATTACATATACATTGCTTGTAATGGCAAGGGTCATATTATTTTGTAAGATGTTATTTATCTTTTATGAACAATACAAGACATAAACATTCAAATGACAACATCATACAAACATCAACTACATCACACCTGCCCAGATCCACTAGCACACAACCCCCATTACTTTCCTCCACATGGCCTGAAACTGCACCATTTTCTTTCTCTCCGTAGCCCACGCTCTTTCTATATTGAAATAATAAATCATTTGATTTTTCCATTGTGTTAATAATGGCGAATTGATTGATTTTCACGTTTTTAGTATACGTTTTTTCAAGATGAGTGATGAGAAGAGAATTGTCCATGGAAAACAGAAAGGACAACGCCGCACACTGCTGCTCATGCTCCCAGGTGATATTTATTTCAACACTTAAGTTTTCATCAGGCGTCCATGTAAAGTACCTGGATGTGCGTATGGTTTTCAGTTTTTGTTAGAGAATCATCCAAACCACCGGGTATCTCACTACACCCCCATGTGCCATGTCTTGAAATATGCAGAAAGACTGATTAAAAGTACATTTATATTGTAATACTTCTGACAGCCAACTTTCTAGCTCCGCCCACAACTTCTGGACTTAATAGCATTCCCAGAAGGCATCGATTATTGAGTCTGTTAGTTTTACACTTAAGACATGACTCTACACTTGTGCTGTAGAATTTGTGAATTTTGTCTCTTGTAAAATACAATTCTATACATTATCTTATACTGGATTAAGCATATATTTTTGTTAGTTATTCTTTATTACAACATGCTGATTCTCATTCCTATTAATCACCCAGTAAGCCCAGAGCCATTTTGAGGCTTACTCACTGTCATTGAGAATCCAGACTCATATGGTGATTGGAAAACGGGGTCTTGTTTTCTGCCTGGGGAAGAGAACACGATACAATGACTCAATTATCTGCAGATACCATACAGTGAGTCTTAAAGTGACAGATTGTGTAGTTAACCTCATATGTCATATTTTATCCATTGGAGCTAGTCCATATATAATGTAGCTTCCATGCTAACTTATGAGTACTGTACCACCAGTCAATTTTCTGTGTTTCTAATGTTATGTTGCTGATTAACTAAACGTAGACATGCAGTACAGTATATTTCCCTGCTTTACTCCTTTCCAGTGCTACTGTTTCTCACTTCTCCGTTCCTCACCGTCGTTCTCAAAGCTTCTGTTCTCCCTCCCTTCTTTCGGGCTCCCCAGCCCTGGCAGGTTGGCGTTGGGACTGGTCCATCCGCCAAAGTCTAGGGGGCCCTCCTTGGAGCTGGCCTCCCACCTGCAGAGGAGAACCACTTGGGCTAGTCCATGGCCCAGCAGCAGGACCCAGCCGTTGGCCACTAGGGCTATACTCAGCACCGGGTCATCCCACTGTGGCCGCCGGCCCATCTCCATGTTACCCCGGGTCAGCAGGGCGATCCACACCACCCAGATGGCAGCAGACACCAGCAGGGTGAGGCAGAGCAGTGTGGCCTGGACCTGGCTCTGTCGGTGGCTGCCCCCGCTGTAGCTGTAGGTGAGACAGGAGCGGCAGAGGCAGCATAGGGAGAGGACCAGGCCGGTGGCCAGCAGAACCAGGACGTAGATGAGCAACATGACAAACTCCCCCTGGGAGTACTGGCAGGGCTGGCCGTCCCGCAGCAGCACGATGATCAGCCACTCTGTAGCGATTACCACCTGGAGGGTGAAGAGGGCCAGGGCCACCCCAGCCTCCCCCCAGCCCCGGGCCACAGAGAAGCCCAGCAGGGCCAGGCAGCGAGCCAGCAGGCAGGAGAAAGCCAGGGAGAACAGCACCCCGAACAGGAAGAGGCGCGTGGGGCATGTCTGGGTGGTGAGGCGGATGACGAAGGCAAAGGTCAGGGCAAAGACCCCCGCCGTGCTGAGCAGGAACAGAGCCATGGAGGCTACGCTCCCCCCGATGCCCCTGCGCTGGCGGGACGACACACACATCCACAGGGTCCAGAACAGCAGCCCCACCAGCAGTCCTGAACTGACCACAAAACCCAGTGAGGCCAGGCTCTCCACCACGATACCCCACGCCGCCTGACGGTCACACAGGTAGGAGTACACGGGGTCGAGATCCGCCCCACACCCCAGGATTGCATCCTGGGAAGTGGAGTTTGAGGAAGAGTTGCGCTGGAGGAAGGAATTGGTGCCTCGGTTGATAGTGGATTTTACAGTGGGATTGTTAGTGGTGGTATTGGGGATAGCATTAGAGCTAGTGGCAGCAGTGGGAGGGATGGTTTGGTTGAGGGTGCTGGCATTCAGTGTGGTCTGACATGTGCTGGGAAGTGGGACATTGAGTAGTAGCATGAGAAAAATAGATTTGTGTATCTGGAATGAAAAGACCATCCTTGTGTTTTGTTTTGTCTGCATGTTGTTGTCCTTCCTCTCTGGTTTTCTGTTTTGATGGTATACTCCCTGCTCAGATGGGCCTTTGCTACCTGGAAAAAGTAGCATCCATGAGAGCATGTATTTTGACTCTGAATATCTTTATTTATAGAGCATAGCGGTATTTAGGACAATCAAATCAATTAAGGTGCTTTTGAATAAAGATGCGAGAGAGAGAGAGAGAGCAGCCAGAGGGAAGGGAGCAGCCAGACCACAGACATGCCAGGACAGGGAAATAACTTTGTGTACACGGTAAGAATAGAGGAATTAGGAGTGATTTCATTAGGAACAGGTTCTAGATACTCTACATCAGGGATGTACAACTTGGAGGGAGTCAGGGCCACAGAAGATCTGAACTCATCATGAGGGGTCGCAGTTGCTCGCGGGTCTGCGTACCCACATTGTTTTACAGATCATTTCCTGCAATTCTACACATTTTTCCATAGGGTGGAGAGAAATGTTTGCAGTTTTTAATATTATATCTGAGTGACTGACTAACATAATCATATCATAGCATTATACTGTTTTTTATACGGGACAGTTTAGATAGCTGGCCGCAAAACTAACTTAGGGATCTAAAAAATGTTAGCTGACATGGGCTAATTGAGTGACTATCAGTGCTTTACATGACAAGAGAATAACTGCTGATGCACAACCACATTTCCAAATTGCACCTTGTATATTCCACTATTTTAACTCGCAGCAGTAAATTGAAACCCCAACTGATTTTATAATAAATAAATTGGGACGTCCTGTTGCCCATCCCTGCTCTCCCACAGAGGACAAATATAGACTACATTAACTCATAAAGTCGTGTGAAACCAGGAAAGAGGGCAATAGGGAGTGAGCGTGACAGTAAAATACAAATGAAATGGGGGGTTGACACACTGAGATTGGAAGTGAGAGGGAGTGAGATAAAGAAGCCAGAGATATACTCTCCTGATAGTTGATTGTCACTTCCTCTAGTTCATAACAGAGCCCTTGTTTCAGTGTCAGAGATTCAAATATGACATTGAATATGCTTATCCCTGGGTAAATATGGCCCTGGCCACTTTATTTAACCTTTAAGGATAACTCTGTTTTGCACAGAGGGCAGGAGATAAAACCTCTAAAAGTCACTAAAACATCTCTATCAAGTCTATCTTTATTGATTATTTCAGGAACATGTTTATGTGACTGGTAATTTGTTACATAACATAAACAAATATTGAATAAAACAGTGGTTTTGAATGTTTTTCCATTGATTGGGTTGTTGAATTGGTTGACAGTAACAACAGTCTAAACAATAATGATTAATTGTCATCCAACAACAGGAGACATGAAGGCATCGCTGCTTCAACTGCTTACTTTTAATCTTGTGAGCAACATTTTTACTTTAAAACAACAAACTCTTCCTGTGGCAAAACAGGTGGCAAAAAAATTGGTAGGATATACCTCCATTCAAGCTACAACTTTCGAACTAACAAAGACGAGTAACATTGATTGATTTACCCTTTATCCGGAGGCTGCAGTGCATCCACCTCTGTGGTTGGTGGTTATTTCTCTCCTACTTGTAGTTCCACTTGAGATTTGCAATAAACTCTCAGCTGATGCATCAGTAGACAGTCATCTATGTATGAACGTGCCTCCTAACTCAAGGATGTTCCCATATCTTTTACAGGCAGTGAAAGAGGGAGGGAGGGAGGGAGGGAAAGCAGGAAGAGAGGAATGAGAGAGGGAGGAAATTATTTTGGAAACGAAAGATCAGGTTTTTTTTTCACCTCACCCACATTTACATCTAGTGGTGAAGCGATAGGAGAGAAGTTTGGACTGACCCACCCCTGACTTCCCCTCCTCTCACTGTCTTTTTCTTAGTCTGTCTCACAAAACAGCAAAGTATAGGTGGGGCTCGAATCCCTGGAGGCTATGGAACATGCACTGACACACACACACACACACACACACACACACACACACACACACACACACATATATATATATATATATATATATATACAGTATCAAGGAAATGCTAAAGTTGAACATCTAGCTATGAGAGTTGACCACATGATTGGAAATTATATCCATAGGCAAAGATCTGAATGCCAGGTCATCATAAATAATCACACTGCTGGTTGCTATGTTACAGAGAGAGGTTAGAGGTGAGGGGGAGGGTTTCCACTAATTACTACAACCACAAACTCAAAATGGGTTATTCATTCAAACAAAAATGTGCTTTTTGGTTTTAATTTAAGGTTAGGTTTAGACATAAGTGTGGTTATGATTAAGGTTAGGTTTAAAATCTCATTTTTGTAGAAATGGACATGGTTTATTACTTTGTGGCTGTAGTAACTAGTGATGACCAAGGAGGAGGAAGGAGGAGGCTGAATAACACAACTGACTCATCTAACTGTCCCTGAGACTAACAGTAACCACTTAGACATAAGCTCACAACATTGATACCCCTCAGGTGGTGTATGTCAGGGAGGGAGAATGCCTTCCAATGGGTCTCTGTATGAACAAGCCCGTGCTGAGCTCCTGGGTTCAAGTCTGTACAGGCAAGGACGTTCTGTAAGGTGTGTGTAAATGGAGCAGTGGGGATAAACACTGAAGCTTTCATAGAGACAGACACAAAGGCCGGGATAGTTTGTCTGTTCACAGTATAGGATTTCCATAAGCTTCAGGGACCTAGGCGAAGAATATACAGTATCAGCAGACTATCAAGAGTTACTAAATAAATATTAAAGCACAGACACAGACTGACCTATGACCACAGGGCATCAACCAAAACAATGTAGCAACACAAATGGCAAAGACGTTTTGAGAAAGATATTTGGGGGACTGTGAAATAAAGGAGTTGATTTCGCCATCCTTTCGTGTGCTAAGGGATTGTAACACCCAGGATATTGTCTGGAATATTCCAAGAGTGGCATACTGTATTATTCTTACTCAATATTTGTGGTTGGTATGTCATGGAAATGAGACATTGTTGTGTGAGACACTGGTGACAGTTGGATGTGTTTCTGAGATAAGGACATGTACAGTATGTTTGGGAAAAACCTAACATAGTAACCGGTTGTGAGAAATATATACAGTACCAGTCAAAAGTTTGGACACACCTACTCATTCAAGGGTTTTTCTTTATTTTTTACTATTTTCTACATTGTAGAATAATAGTGAAGACATCAAAACTATGAAATAACACATATGTAGTATGTTACTACATATCATGTAGTAACAAAAAAGTGTTAAACAAATCAAAATCAATTTTAGATTCTTCAAAGTAACCACTCTTTGCCTTGATGACAGCTTTGCACACTCTTGGCATTCTCTTAACCAGCTTCATGAGAAATGCTTTTCCAACAGTCTTGAAGGAGTTCCCACATATACTGAGCACTTGTTGGCTGCTTTTCCTTTACTCTGCGGTCCAACTCATCCAAAGCCATCTCAATTGGGGTTGAGGTCATGTGATTGTGGAGGCCAGGTCATCTGATGCAGCACTCTATCCCTCTCCTTGGTCAAATAGCCCTTACATAGCCTGGAGGTGTGTTTGGGGTCATTGTCCTGTTGATAAACAAATGATAGTCCCACTAAGCGCAAACTAGATGGGATGGCGTTTCGCTGCAGAATACTGTGGTAGCCATGCTGGTTAAGTGTGCCTTGAATTCTAAATAAATCACAGACAGTGTCACCAGCAAAGCACCACCACACCTCCTCCTCCATGCTTCAGGGTGGGAACCACATACATGGAAATCATCCGTTCATCTACTCTGCGTCTTACAAAGACACGGCGGTTAGAACCAAAAATCTCAAATTTGGACTCATCAGACCAAAGGACAGATTTCCACAGGTCTAATATCCATTGCTCGTGTTTCTTGGCCCAAGCAAGTCTCTTCTTGCTATTGGTGTCCTTTAGTAGTGGTTTCTTTGCAGCAATTTGACCATGAAGGCCTGATTCATGCAGTCTCCTCTGAACAGTTGATGTTGAGATTAGAGGTTGACCGATTAATCGGAATGGCCGATTAATTAAGGCTGATTTCAAGTTTTCATAACAATCGGAAATCAGTATTTTTGGACACCGATTAGGCCGATTTTTTTTGGTTGTATTTTTTATTTAACTAGGCAAGTCAGTTAAGAACACGTTCTTATTTTCAATGACGGCCTAGGAACGGTGGGTTAACTGCCTTGTTCAGGGGCAGAACGACAGATTTTTACCTTGTCAGCTCGGCGATTCAATCTTGCAACCTTACATTTAACTAGTCCAATGCTCTGACCACCTGCCTCTCATTGCACTCCACGAGGAGCCTGCCTGTTACACAAATGCAGTAAGAAGCCAAGGTAAGTTGCTAGCTAGCATTAAACTTATCTTATAAAAAACAATCAATCAATCAATCATAATCACTAGTTAACTACACATGGTTGATGATATTACTAGTTTATCTAGCGTGTCCTGCGTTGCATATAATCGATGCGGTGCACATTCGCGGAAAAAGGACTGTCGTTGCTCCAGCATGTACCTAACCATAAACATCAATGCCTTTCTTAAAATCAATACACAGAAGTATATATTTTTAAACCTGCATATTTAGCTAAAAGAAATCCAGGTTAGCAGGCAATATTAACCTGGTGAAATTGTGTCACTTCTCTTGCGTTCATTGCACGCAGAGTCAGTGTATATGCAACAGTTTGGGCCGCCTAATTTGCCAGAATTTTTACGTAATTATGACATAACATTGAAGGTTGTGCAATGTAACAGGAATAGTTAGACTTATGGATGCCACCCGTTAGATAAAATACGGAACGGTTCCGTATTTCTCTGAAAGAATAAACGTCTTGTTTTCGAGATGATAGTTTCCGGATTCGACCATATTAATGACCTATGGTTCGTATTTCTGTGTGTTATGTTATAATTAAGTCTATGATTTGATAGAGCAGTCTGACTGAGCGGTGGTAGGCACCAGCAGGCTCGTAAGCATTCATTCAAACACCACTTTCGTGCGTTTTGCCAGCAGCTCTTCACTGTGCTTCAAGCATTGCGCTGTTTATGACTTCAAGCCTATCAACTCCCGAGATTAGGCTGGTGTAACCGATGTGAAATGGCTAGCTAGTTAGCGGGGTGCGCGCTAATAGCGTTTCAAACGTCACTCGCTCTGAGACTTGGAGTAGTTGTTCCCCTTGCTCTGCATGGGTAACGCTGCTTCGAGGGTGGCTGTTGTCGATGTGTTCCTGGTTCGAGCCCAGGTAGGAGCGAGGAGAGGGACGGAAGCTATACTGTTACACTGGCAATACCAATGTGCCTATAAGAACATCCAATAGTCAAAGGTATATGGAATACAAATGGTATAGAGAGAAATAGTCCTATAAATACTATATTAACTACAACCTAAACCTCTTACCTTGGAATATTGAAGTCTCATGTTAAAAGGAACCACCAGCTTTCATATGTTCTCATGTTCTGAGCAAGGAACTTAAACGTTAGCTTTTTTACATGGCACATATTGCACTTTTACTTTCTTTTCCAACACTTTGTTTTTGCATTATTTAAACCAAATTGAACATGTTTCATTATTTATTTGAGGCTAAATTGATTTTTATTGATGTATCATATTAAGTTAAAATAAGTATTCATTCAGTATTGTTGTAATTGTCATTATTACAAATACATTTTTAAAAATCGTCCGATTAATCGGTATCAGCTTTTTTTTGGTCCTCCAATAATCGGTATCGGTATCGGCGTTGAAAATTCATAGTCGGTTGACCTCTAGTTGAGATGTGTCTGTTACTTGAACTCTGTGAAGCATTTATTTGGGTGTCACTCCCTGACCTTAGTTATCTATGTTTTCTTTATTATTTTGGTTAGGTCAGGGTGTGACTAGAGTGGGTATGCTAGTTTTGTATTGTCTAGGTTTTTTTGTAAGTCTAGGGTATGTAGGTCTAGGTGATGTGTAGGTTTATGGTGGCCTGATATGGTTCCCAATCAGAGGCAGCTGTTTATCGTTGTCGCTGATTGGGGATCATATTTAGGTAGCCATTTTCCCTTTTGTGTTTGTGGGTTCTGATCTATGTTTAGTTGCCTGTCTGCACTATCCATATTAGCTTCACGGTACGTTTTGTTATTTTGTTCATTTTGTTCAGTGTTCGTTCTTTAAATAAATAAGAATGTACGCTTACCACGCTGCGCCTTGGTCTCCTCCCTACGACGGCCGTGACATTGGGCTGCAATCTGAGGTGCAGTTAACTCTAATGAATTTATCCTCTGCAGCAGAGGTAACTCTGGGTCTTCCTTTCCTGTGGCGGTCCTCATGAGAGCCAGTTTCACCATAGCGCTTGATGTTTTTTGCGACTGCACTTGAAGAAACTTTCAAGTTCTTGACATTTTCCGTATTGACTGACCTTCATGTCTTAAAGTAATGATGGACTGTCATTTCTCTTTGCTTATTTGAGCTGTTCTTGCCATAATATGGACTTGGTCTTTTACCAAATAGGGCTATCTTCTGTATACCACCCTACCTTGTCACAACAAAACTGATTGGCTCAAACGCATTAAGAAAGAAAGAAATTCCACAAATTAGGCACACCAGTTAATTGAAATGCATTCCAGGTGACTACCTCATGAAGTTGGTTGAGAGAATGCCAAGAGTGTGCAAAGCTGTCATCAAGGCAAAGGGAGGTTACTTTGAGAATCTCAAATATAAAATAGATTTAGATTTGTTTAACACTTTTTTAGTTACTACATGATTCCATATGTGTTATTTCATCGTATTGATGTCTTCACTATTTTTCTACAATGTAGAACATAGTAAAAATTAAATAAAATCCGTGAACGAGTAGGTGTGTCCAAACATTTGATTGTTACTGTACATTTGTTAAAGTTTCAAACTACAGTCTGCTATGGTGGAACAATGTAGAAAAAATATGGTTGAATTGTATGCTTATGAATGTTCATTAAAAGAATTTCAGTTGTTCGTGAAAAGTATAACATACTCAGATTTTCATTTTACACCCCATCATGGAAGGGGTTGTATTTTCTCATATTTTCTCAGAGATGACAGAAGAGCAAAGGACAACATGAGTATTGAAAATAAAAACTTTAATGGATCTATCAGGACATACAATCACACATTCCGTCATATAAATGTGTTTGTGTGCGTAACACATCGATGTATTTATATTTTGTTTGGTGGCGTACCGTACACTAAGAAGGGGGCAGTGTGGCACCACAGGGATAACAGGGAATGCCTTCACCATAATGATCTATGACAAAGCATCACACACCCTCCTCCCTGGTCTCATCCCTTTCGTTTCCTGTGTGTTCACAGTAGCACGCCTTATCAACAACAAGTAAAAAACACAATGCAAAAAAGAGAGATTGGGGTAAAAAGGGAGGGTAACGAAGGTAGAAACATTGGAAACAGAGACATATTTACAGTTCTGTAGTAGACTATAATCAAGTACAAGCTAGTCATAGCTAGTCTTTGCTTGCGTCCATTTCTGTGTTTAATGGTTCCCAGAGGAATTGCGGGACTAAAGGGATCTGAGTGATTACAAAAGGAAAGAGGGAAGGGGGAGCCGAGGTAGGCTATTGTAGAGAGGGGTGGGGGTGGTCTTGTCGTATCACATCAAGTATCTCTTATGTCCTGTATAAAATACAGTATAATACTATTATATGATAATAATACAAATAAACAGTTCAGTGTTCCGTCTGCCCACCGTATGTGGTCTTTCAGGCCGCAGTGCCTGACCACAACAGACTTAAGAACAGCGTGGAGTGACGAGACGACTTTAGGGGGATGGCCTTATGGTGGCGCGCCAGACTAACACAGAGGGAAGGGTCAAGAGCGGAGAGGTTAAGGGAAGGCAGGAGGCAGTAGTCTTAGATGATTCCATATTTGGCCAGATCACTGAGCTCCATGTCGCCGTAGGCCTCCCATGGGCAGACCACTGCTATGTCTAGAGAGAATGAGAGAGGGAGAAATAATTAGTATTGATTGTCCAGTTGATGAAAAAGGGCAAGGAACACTTGTTGGTTGTCTTGGTTGTCGATATACAGTGCCTTCAGAAGGTATTCCACATGTTGTTGTGTTACAGCCTGAATTGAACATGGATTAAAACACACAATACCGCATAATGTCAAAGTGGAATGATGTTTTTCAATTTTTTTTAACAAATTAATTGAATTCAAATCTGAAATGTCTTGAGTCAATACATTTTCTTGGATGGACTCACTCTGTGTGCAATAATAGTGTTTAACATAATTTTTAAATGACTACCTCATCTCTGTACCCCACACATAAAATTATCTGTATGGTCCCTCAGTCGAACAGTGAATTTCAAACTCAGATTCAACTTCAAAGACCAGGGAGGTTTTCCGATTCCTCATCACAAAGGGCACCTATAAAATAATAAAAGCAGACATTGAGTATCCCTTTGAGCATGGTGAAGTTATTAATTTCACTTTGGATGGTGTATCAATACACCCAGTCTTTACAAATAAACAGGCGTCCTTCCTAACTCAGTTGCCAGAGAGGAAGGAAACCGCTCAGGGATTTCACCATGAGGCCAATTGTGACTTTAAAACGGTTATAGAGTTTAATGGTTGTGATAGGAAAAAACTGAGGATGGATCAACAACATTGTAGTTACTCCACAATACTAACCTAATTGACAGAGTGAAAAGAAGGACCTCTGTACAGAATAAAAATATTACAAAACATGCATCCGGTCTGCAACAAGGCACTAAAGTATAAATGTGGCAAAGCAGTTCACTTTTTGTCCTGATTACAAAGTGTTATGTCCAATACACCACATTACTGAGTACCACTCTCCATATTTTCAAGTACAGTGGTGGCTGCATCATGTTATGGGTATGCTTGTAATCTTTAAGGACTGGGGAGTTTACAGGGTAAAAAGGAAACGTAATGGAGCTAACCACAGGAAAAATCCTAGAGGAAAACCTGGTTCAGTCTGCTTCCACCAGACACTGGGAGATGAATTCACATTTCAGCAGGACAATAACTTAAAACACAAGGCAAAATCTACACTGGAGTTACTTACCAAGAAGACAGTGCATGTTCCTAAGTGTCCAGTTATAGTTTTGACTTAAATCTGCTTGAAAATGGTTGTCTAGCAATGATCATAGCTAAAATGTTTAAATAATAATGGGAAAAGATTGTGCAAAACTCTGAGACTTACCAAGAAAAACTCACAGCTGTTATCGCTGCCAAAGGTGATTTGAACATGTATTGACTCAAGGGAGTGAAAACTTATGCACGTATACTTATTTTCATTACATTTGCAAAAATGTCTAGAAAGATGTTTCTCTTTGTCTTTGTGGGGTATTGTGTGTAGATGTGTGAGAAAAAAAAAAGATTTAATCCATTTTGAATTCAGGCTGTAACATAACTAAATGTGGGATAATTCAAGGTGTATGATACTTTCTGAAGGTGCTGTATACTGAAAGTAGAAATACAAATATATAGATGAACAAACATGACTACTGATGATTGCAGATGGAATATCAAAATTACCTGTGCCAAGACCCTCCATGCCGGGGATGTCATCACCAAATCTGCAATTGACAAGGAAACATGTTTGTATCTTACAGACTCTAGAATTTGTCTGTCTGTATACATGTTTGAGAATGTGAGAACACTAAGTGCTTGTTAGTGTGAATATGTGGAACGGTTGTGTGTGGTTTTTGTGTGTATCTGTGATGACAGAGAGATTCTCACCCTTTCTGGCCAGGCTTGGGGGCCTTGCTCTTGAATGTACGGGTTTGCCTCTGCTTGAACTTGGGGGGTCCCTTCTTGGGGGTGGTGGGGCCAGCTGTTCCAGCGGGCGTTGCCAAGGCACTTCCTGCAGGGGGAGCTGTGTTCATTTCTGCTGAGGTCTGACACAGAGAGAGACAGAGATTGTTACAAGACTGTACATAATATAACATTTGAAATGTCTGTATTGTTTTTACATTTTTGTGAGTGTAATGATTACTCTTAATTTGTGATTGTTTATTTAATTTTTGTTTATTTCACTTGCTTTAGTAATGTAAACATGCTTCCCAAGCCAATGAATCCCATTAGAAAGAGAGATGGTGAGCTGTTATAGCGTTGGCCAGAAAGTCTATAATTTCCCTCTATCATGTATTATCCTCACTCCCATTTTCTACGTCTATCTTGGCTAGTTTTACTTCACTTCAGGTCTGTCCACCCCCCCTCTTCTTCTCTACTGCTGTCTTTCTGCTAATCTCTATCTCTCTGCCAGGCTCCCTCCAGCCACTTTACTGGTAATCAGAAAAGATTAGGGGGATTTGGCTAAACAGCCAGATTATCTCTGATTCCATATAAAACCCAATTTGATGAATTGCCTTCTTAAATCCCAGGAATGTCCTCTGTGTCACACGCAATTGCTTAGATCACAAAGGGAGGGGGGAAATCACCTCCTTAATTTCTCAGTCCCCATAATATATTTTTCAAAACATCTTTCCCATTTGGGTTGGTACATTGTCTTGACACTGGCCACTCTCCTTTCTTAGCATGGACATCTTCTTCTTTTTGGATGTCTGATTTTACATGATCAATTATTTTGACCTGACTAAAGTATTGAATTGACTAGAATTTATATACATGCATATAGCATTGTAACAGTATTGTAAATTATATCTTCACTACTGTGCATCTGATTTAAGATCCCATTGGCCTTTGATGTCGTCAGTGAAAAAAAGGTTGATCCTTATGACTTAGTAAGGATGTCGGGACGGACGTCAATTAATGATGGTATTGAGACCGGCAGTGGCTGGCCTGCCAATCTCTTTAGTGGCTCAGACACTATACTGGCCACACTCTGTCCTTGTTCCTGTTCTTCTTCATCCGTTTAAGCAGTATCCTCCTAATCTGTCTCCTGAGTACCCCTTTCCCCGAACCTGGGAGCTCCATAATCCTGTTAACATAATGACGTGGATGGAGCTCACTTTACCAGGACACGGTATGTAACTCAACAGATGCTGCACCTGCATGAGTTTACAGATTTGGCTCTCCCTATGCTGCTGCCTAATGCCCATCCAGAGTGGATAGAGATCTGTAAAGCTGTGCAAAAGCATCTGTTGTTGTGATTTCCGTCTCTGCTTCTAACAGGTGAGTTTAGCCTCTCTCTCTAGGAATGTGGTGTCTGCTCTCTCTCAGATATCTGCCTGCCACTGGATGGAGTTTTGGATGCACATTGAAAATCCTGTCATTGTTTTACAGCTTTTTAGATGTTGCACTGCGGTTTTGAAAATGCCCCCTAATGAGCAGAATTAACAGGTCAACTGTTTCTAGTTCAACTGTTTCTGCAGGTCAACTGTTTCTACTGTCACATCATTTATCAATTGATTGGCACAAATGTTTTCCCACCTAGTTCCCACTGCTCTATTATAAAAAAATCTCACTGTTCCAATATCAACACTAACATACCACTGAGTGTGAAGCAATGCATTGGGCATGCCTTCTTGATGGTATTCTAGTACGGACATTGGAACTTGCTGCCAATGATTTTAGAGTCAAGATGCACATGTTTGTAGCTATGTTGACTTCTGTCTACCACACACATTGATTCCTCCATGCACTGTGTCCATAATCCATTGTTTCACTTCCCAATCTGAATGCACACTCATTGCTATCATGCTAGAATTCTCAATTGAGCAGTTGAGCTACAATTACAAATGCATGTACATTCTGCATCATGGCTACAGGTGTTAGATTTGCATGAGTCAATCAATCACAATCTTAGATGTTCCTGCTTGATACTCTTAGAACTTTTACTTTATACTTCCTTTACAAGTCATTTGTACTTATACTATAGCACTAATGTATTCATCTATATTAGCAATAAGTAATTAAGTAGTAATGTATTATTTCTAAGGAATAATAAAGAAAAGTAGCAATAAGGAGGCCCCCCGTAACTACTCCCAAGGTCGTTGCTGTAAATGAGAATGTGTTCTCAGTCAACTTACTTAGAAAATAAGGGTTAAATAAAAATAAATAAATACATAAAAAGTCTCTGCCTCACCTAATTTCACAAATGTTCCAAGGAGCTTCTGTCTCGAAATGAGAGCTACTGCTGCATGTCAGTCCAAGAGCAAAATGAACACAAGGAACCGGCCTTCATTTAAATACCCGATTCTTAATCCTGGAGTCTCCTGGTTTCCAGTCACATGGTCTCCAAAAAGGTCAGCCAGCTCCTTCACCACCCTCACCCCACCTCCATTCCTGGACATCAGAGGGGGTGGGGACATCAGTGAGGCAGGTCAATATGGTCGTTTTTAACTAACTTATCCAATTAAGCCTTGGCACGCCTGTGTCAAGCTTGTCAAAGGAGTCGACATTGTCTGTATGTGGTTGCGTTCCTGGTCCATGTGATGGGTCTTTAAAGAGTCTGCGTTGTCACTGTGATGGGTCTTTAAAGAGTCTGCATTGTCACTGTGATGGGTCTTTAAAGAGTCTGCATTGTCACTGTGATGGGTCTTTACAGAGTCTGCGTTGTCACTGTGATTGGTCTTTAAAGACTGTGTTGTCACTCATGATGTTCCTTGATCCTTGTGATCAGGTGGTACGGTTAGACCACTATCTTCTCCTGACAACTATTTTGTTGCTTGAGTGGGATATTTTACCTAAGATACACCGATAGCTCTAGTAAAATAAAAAATAGCACACACAAACACACCTGAAAAATAAAGAACATTTCCTGACTTGTCATGTAGGTTAGGGGTCAATTTACTAAAGTTATTTTACTTGGTGATAATCAGTGTGTCTGTATTTAGTATATTTTTGCAGGTGGCATTCTTTAACAGTCCTGTTACAGCTGGTATATAGGCCTACCTGTAATTTACCATCAGAAATAACATCAAAACATTTCTGATTATTAAACCAACATTGAAGCCAATAGCAAAAAATAGCAACATTTTTCAGAATGGATTTTTTTTGTGGATAAAATGAATAATGTATCAATCCCATTACTCATAATTGGCTAGACAATTTTTTCCAAGTTAACTGAAAACCAAGTTAGTCGTCATGTCCGTCTTGCAGTATTCGGTATATACGTCAGAGCATTGAGGAAGTACTGAGAATCTGCATTGCGTAAGATCATCCTTTTCTAGTATGTGACTACATACTGTGAGTCCAATACTTTTAGCTATATATCCAATCACCACGCAGCATCTTACTGTATCAAGGACATTCAAACAATAAGTGATTTTTATGAATGTTTCAGAGCACATAGTTCTGAAATTTGTTTTAGAGCAAATACAACAAACTGTAACAGTAGATAATTCCCAAATCACTACAGTTTATACTCTAGAGTCTAGACAGTACAATTTAAGTGTAGCACTACTTGTGATCATTACACACCATCAAACTCTTTTTACCCCATTCATTTCTTCAGTGCTATTTGTATTAGTAATAAAGTGCAGCATGAATCAAAACCTCTGTATGGGGAGAGGGTGTAGTGTTGTATTTTACTTTTCCTTGTTGAATATGTGGTAAAAATGTTAATGTCCATGGGGAATAATTAGATGGGAAGGTGCCCATTTAATGGGGAAATGTACTTACTACGACTGTGATATGTGGTTCTCAACTAGCTATCTTAATAAGATGAATGTACTAACTGTAAGTCACTTTGGATAAGAGCATCTGCTAAAGGACTAAAATGTCAATGTAAATTAACCGTGACGGTGTTGGCAAAATCCACATCGTCACAGGAGGCAACCACAGAGCTCTGACGTGCAATGACGTTGACCTTGAGGTCTGGCATGGTGAAGTGGCCAAATATGGACCTACAGTTAATGGGGACATTCTGGATTAGAGATTTAGGACCCGTTGGTACAGGACAGACCAAGCAGTGCAGACCAAGGGCCCTTAAAGGAAGCTGACGCTATTTCATATACAGTACTTCATCACGTACCTGATAATGGAGGTCTGGGGACCAGTATTTAATTAATTGGTGAATTGGTAGCAAAGTTGACAACATGCCCTTATCGGTCCTGTGTCTCATAAGAGATATTTAATATAATTTGGATCTTTTTTTGTTATGAATGACTCTTGGATATGTTGACCCAGACCCCTGGTTTTGAGGGCAGGCCAGTTATAGAAACCCTTATCTGAATGACTCAGAAGCATGGATATGGATCAGCCTCTCAGACAGTACCTGGGTTGATGAGGCTAGGACTAGATCATTTCTTGACCCCTTTAGAGAGATCTTGATTCTATGTTCAATTATTGACCTATGACAAAAACAGCTAATATCCTGTAACTACATACAGAACATTGGATAAACAGAATATTGCGTTTTCTGTTGATACATTGTGAAGACACCACTTGGTCTTTCACTTTGTTGTCTGTGCACAGATGAAATCAATGTCGATGAAACATCTAGAATAGAAATAGCATTAGTCTACGTCAGGAAGATATAGCTCAAGAGGTTATTTAAGTACAGTTGATGTGATTAGGGATCTCCTAGTGATGACCCGTCTGACAGACAGTTAAAAGACAATTAACTGTTGACAACCATTTTTCCATAAACAACACTGACATTTAACTTTAAAAGCAACAGAAAGTCAAAACATGGTGTTAGTATTAGTAGGTCAATATGTAAATATTTTAAGACCACAGGCCCAGCCTTTTCTTTATGTGCGCTAACAGTAATACTTGGATAATTGGATTACAGGGGTTAAGAAATTAGCACTGACTTACCTGGATGGGGTTTGACTTTACTATAGGCAGTACATAGAAAGACAAATACACAGTATGCATTCTACATGAACTGTCTTGGTGTGTACAGTCGGAAGTTTACATGCACCTTAGCCAAATACATTTAAACTCTGTTTTTTCACAATTCCTGACATTTAATCATAGTAAAAATTCCCTGTCTTAGGTCAGTTAGGATCACCACTTTATTTTAAGAATGTGAAATGTCAGAATAATAGTAGAGAGATTTATTTATTTCAGTTTTTATTTCTTTCATCACATTCCCAGTGGGTCAGAAATGTACATACACTCAATTAGTATTTGGTAGCATTGCCTTTAAATTGTTTAACTTGGGTCAAACACTTTGGGTAGCCTTCCACAAGCTTCCCACAATAAGTTGGGTGATTTTGGCCCATTCCTCCTGACAGAGCTGGTGTAACTGAGTCAGGTTTATAGGCCTCCTTGCTCACACACGCTTTTTCAGTTCTGCCCACAAATTTTCTATGGGATTGAGGTCAGGGCTTTGTGATGGCCACTCCAATACCTTGACTTTGTTGTCCTTAAGCCATTTGCCACATCTTTGGAAGTATGTTTGTGGTCATTGTCCATTTGGAAGACCCATTTGCGACCAAGCTTTAACTTCCTGACTGATGTCTTGAGATGTTGCTTCAATATATCCACATAATTTTCTTTCCTCATGATGCTATCTATTTTGTGAAGTGCACCAGTCCCTCCTGCAGCACCCCCACAACATGATGCTGCCACCCTCGTGCTTCACGGTTGGGATGATGTTCTTCGGCTTGCAAGCATACCCCTTTTTCCTCCAAACATAACAATGGTCATTATGGCCAAACAGTTCTATTTTTGTTTCATCAGACCAGAGGACATTTCTCCAAAAAGTATGATCTTTGTCCCCATGTGCAGTTGCAAACCGTAGTCTGTCTTATTTTTGGGGGTTTTGGAGCAGTGGCTTCTTCCTTGCTGAGCGGCCGTTCAGGTTATGTCGATATAGGACTAATTTTACTGTGGATATAGATACTTTTGTACCCGTTTCCTCCAGCATCTTCACAAGGTCCTTTGCTGTTGTTCTGGGATTGATTTGCACTTTTCGCACCAAAGTACATTAATCTCTAGGAGACAGAACGCGTCTCCTTCCTGAGCGGTATGACGGCTGCGTGGTCGCATGGTGTTTATACCTGTGTACTATTGTTTGTACAGATGAACGTGGTACCTTCAGGCGTTTGGAAATTGCTCCCAAGGATGAACCAGACTTGGAGGTCTACAATTTGTTTTGAATGATTTATTTTGATTTTCCCATGATGTCAAGCAAAGAGGCACTGAGTTTGAAGGTAGGCCTTGAAATACATCCACAGGTACACCTCCAATTGACTAAAATTATGTCTATTAGCCTATCAGAAGCTTCTAAAGCCATGACATAATTTTCTGGAATTTTCCAAGCTGTTTAAAGGCACAGTCAACTTAGTGTATGTAAACTTCTGACCCACTGGAATTGTGATACAGTGAATTGTAAGTGAAGTAATCTGTCTGTAAACAATTGTTGGAAAAATTACTTGTGTCATGCACAAAGTAGATGTTCTAACCAACTTGCCAAAACTATAATTTGTTAACAAGAAATTTGTGGAGTGGTTGAAAAATAAGTTTAATGACTCCAACCTAAGTGTTTGTAAACTTCCTACTTCAACTGTATATGTATACAGATTGTGTGTTATGTTAAAGCCCTTTGTGCTGTGCTGCATTGAGTACATTGCATACACGCATTCATTCAATATGTTTCTCCTCCCTCAGTTAGTTTTGATGGACGTCTGGAGAGTGTCTCCCAGACACTGAGAAAAACACACCGTTTCTTAATATGGTCCAGACTGGGAGGACCTGACCTACGGCTGGGCGATATATTGAATGAATTCGATTAATTTGAATGTATGTTTTTGCGCGATATTCCAAATGCCTGTATCGCAGAATCGATATATATATATTTTTTTCGTTTTTATTAGCGTTTATGTCCGATAGTTCTCGTGTTGTGTTTTTGGTCTCGTCCCGTTCGCTCCTTCTGTGTTGAGCACCTTACCATTTAAACCAGAGATCTGGATATAATGACGAGATGCTAATGTCTCCACCCTAACAATGGCAGTCATTGTCCTAAAGGAGGGAAGGCAGGCGACAAGCTTGGTTAAAAATAAGCGCATATAAATTCATTGGAGTTATTTTGGACAGATTTTGGAGAGAGTGAAACCTATCGCTTCGCCTCTTTCTCTCACCCACAACAACGAAGATAAGAGATCACTTCCTACTCTCTGACACATAGTTTCAACTCGCTATTTGCATTTGAGGTTTGGTCCAACAGAATCGGTCATATTGACACTGAAACACATGGATACATTATTTTACTGTAATAAAGGAGAAGTTAACCTTTCGAACCATACACTGTTTATGTTTAAACTCCTCAAATTTCGAACAGAGCACGGATGTACCAGTGGACATTTATTCTGGAAAAGTAATACTCAGTTTGTCGCGCGCGCATTACGGTACCACGTATCGCTAGCAGCATTTTTGTCAAATAAAGATTGTTATACTAGTTGTTTAGTATGTGTTTAAAAATGTACAATAATCATAAAACAATTATATTTGTCAACTCGTTCTCATTCTGAGAAATAAGGTAGGCCACTTGATTTCAACATCTGAATAAACTGGACAGGCTAGCATGCTGTTCAAACAGTTGGAGACGGACAGAAGGGTGTGTTCATAACAATTCAACTGTTTAGCCTTGTTAGCTGAATTCAAAGCTTGTGATTATACCTAGATCAAATTTGGCTAAACTTGAAATAAAAATATTAGCTGGCTACTCACTAGCGCGTGGGCTTTTGCTTGAGAGATTGTTTATGAGACCGGTGTACATTTTCTATAATGCCTGCTGCATTATTAGTGAATGTGCAGTATGTATGGTTCTGGTTAAATTCTTAACAAAAAGGCACTTTTTATAGACAGACCTGAAAACCAGATCAGTGATTATTGCACAAAAAAGCAGGTACAACTATTTTGATCAAATCAAATCAAGTTTATTTTATATAGCCCTTCGTACATCAGCTAATATCTCGAAGTGCTGTACAGAAACCCAGCCTAAAACCCGAAACAGCAAGCAATGCAGGTGTAGAAGCACGGCGGCTAGGAAAAACTCCCTAGAAAGGCCAAAACCTAGGAAGAAACCTAGAGAGGAACCAGGCAATGAGGGGTGGCCAGTCCTCTTCTGGCTGTGCCTTGTGGAGATTATAACAGAACATGGCCAAGATGTTCAAATGTTCATAAATGACCAGCATGGTCAAATAATAATCAGGAGTAAATGTCAGTTGGCTTTTCATAGCCGATCATTAAGAGTATCTCTACCGCTCCTGCGGTCTCTAGAGAGTTGAAAACAGCAGGTCTGGGACAGGTAGCACATCCGGTGGACAGGTCAGGGTTCCGTAGCCGCAGGCAGAACAGTTGAAACTGGAACAGCAGCAAGGCCAGGTGGACTGGGGACAGCAAGGAGTCATCATGCCCGGTAGTCCTGACGCATGGTCCTAGGGCTCAGGTCCTCCAAGAGAGAGAAAGAAAGAGAGAAGGAGAGAATTAAATTATTAGTGGGTTTTATGGTTGTGGAAGGCATATATTCAGCCTATGTATAATTTTACAAGCTCTGAATTCAAACATTATTGCTGACTGTTTTAAATGCAGTGTATTTGACATTTTAATTGTACAACAAAGCTTATTTAGAGAAAACACTTTTTTTTAAATGTAGATATACAGTACCAGTCAAAAGTTTGGACACACCTACTCATTCTTGGGTTTTTCTTTATTTTCACTATTTTCTACATTGTAGAATAATATTGAAGACATCAAAACTATGAAATAACATATGGAATCATGTAGTAACCAAAAAAAGTGTTAAACAAATCAAAATATGTTTTATATTTTAGATTCTTCAACGTAGCCACCCTTTGCCTTGATGAGAGATTTTTTACCCTCGTGGCATTCTCTCAACCAACTTCACCTGGAATGCTTTTCCAACAGTCTTGAAGGAGTTCCCACATATGCTGAGCACTTGTTTGCTGCTTTTCCTTCACTCTGCAGTCCATCTAATCCCAAACCATCTCAATTGGGTTGAGGTCGGGTGATTGTGGAGGCCAGGTCATTTGATGCAGCACTCCATCACTCTCCTCCTTGGTCAAATAGCCCTTACACAGCCTGGAGGTGTGTTGGGTCATGTCCTGTCAAAAAAACAAATGATAGCCCCACTAAGCGCAAACAAGATGGGATGGCATATCGCTGCAGAATACTGTGGTAGCCATACTGGTTAAGTGTGCCTTGAATTCTAAATAAATCACAGACAGTGTCACCAGCAAAGCACCATCACCCCTCCTCCATGCTTCACGGTGGGAACCACACATGCAGAGATTATCCGCTGTTTCTCACAAAGACACAGCGGTTGGAACCAAATATCTCAAATTTGGACTCATCAGACTAAAGGACAGATTTCATTCGGTCTAATGTCCATTGCTCGTATTTCTTGGCCCAAGCCAGTCTCTTCTTATTGTTGCTGTCCATTAGTAGTGGTTTCTTTGCAGCAATTCGACCATGAAGGCCTAATTCACGCAGTCTCATCTGAACAGTTAATGTTGAGATGTGTCTGTTACTTGAACTCTGTGAAGCATTTTTTGGGCTGCAATCTGAGGTGCAGTTAACTCTAATGAACTTATCCTCTGCAGCAGAGGTAACTCTGGGTCTTCCTTTCCTGTGGCAGTCCTCATGAGAGCCAGTTTCATCATAGCGCTGGATGGTTTTTGCGACTGCACTTGAAGAAACTTTCAAAGTTCTTGACATTTTCCGGATTGACTGACCTTCATGTCTTAAAGTAATGATGGACTGTCATTTCACTTGTCTTATTTGAGCTGTTCTTGCCATAATATGGACTTGGTCTTTAACCAAACAGGGCTATCTTCTGTATACCACCCCTACCTTGTCATAACACAACTGATTGGCTCAAATGCATCAAGAAGAAAGAAATTCCATAAATGTACTTTTAACATGTTAACTGAAATGCATTCCAGATGACTACCTCATGAATCTGGTTGAGAGAACGCCAAGAGTGTGCAAAGCTGTCATCAAGGCAAAGGGTGGCTACTTTGAAGAATCTTAATTTAAAATATATTTAGATTTGTTTGACACTTTTTTGGTTACTGCATGATTCCATATGTGTTATCTTCACTATTATTCTACAATGTAAAAAATAGTAAAAATAAAGAAAAACCCTTGAATGAGTTGGCGTATCCAAACTTTTGACTGCTATTGTATATCGTTAATCGCCCAGAAGTTTGAAAAAACCAAGATATGAGTTTTTAAGCGATATTGCCCAGCCCTAACCTGACCACAAGCTAACATTTAAAAGCAGTCACAGGTGTCTCTAACTCATCTGCCGACATAGGTCTAGTGTAGTCAACCAGTTTATACTCTTGATATCCATTATCTTATACACCAATTTATATGGCACTAGTCAATTATAAGGCTGGAATCTTATGCCACTGTTCCTCTTTAGTGGATTTTTTTTGTGGAAGACAGTGTTGGCGCAACCTGCCGCACAAAACAAATGAAGAAGAGGAACTGGGTGCACTGGTTTGTTTTTATTTAGTCTCATGTTCATTATGTGTGTAGTTTATAACATTGCCAAATGGGACAGAGAACCTACATGGATTATGCCTTTTAAGTAAGCCCTGTATCATACAGTATATCCTTTTCAATAGGTATCAACTTCAACTGTATCAACCAATATCAACATATTAGACTGTCTGGAAGAGAGGAGCTTTGTTTCAGCTCACCCAGTTCTAGACTAAAGGTGTCTGGACAGATAGACCATGTGAGATGTGTGACACTGCATATAATCCTTCGTATTCCCCTTAATCGCCAAGCAACCCTGAAATAGAATACCAACACTGACCTGTCACCTTATTGACACATTTCGTAACTGGCACACTTCCTAGAGAGAGAAAGAGAGAATTGCCTTTATTAATAATGCTGACATTTTTTATCATATAAAAAGGAATTTAATACCGTGCCTTCAGAAATTATTCATACACCTTGACTTATTCCACATTTTGTTATGCTACAGCCTATTTTTAAAACGGATTCAATCATTTTTTTTCTCACCCATCTACACACCATAATGACAAAGTAAAAAACATGTTTTTAGAAATGTTAGCAAATAATGAAATATATCATTTACATAAGTATTTGCACCTCTGAGTCAATACTTTGTAGAAGCAAATTAGGACGCAATTACAGCTGTGAGTCTATCTGGGTAAGTCTCTTCGAGCTTTCCACACCTGGATTGTGCAACATTTGCCCATTATTCTTTTCAAATTCTTCAAGCTCTGTCAAATTGGTTGTTGATCATTGCTAGAACGCCATTTTCAGGTCTTGTCATAGATTTTTAAGTAGATTTAAGTCAAAACTGTAACTTGGACATTCACTGTCTTCTTAGTAAGCAACCCCGTGTAGATTTGGCCTTGTGTTTATGGTTATTGTCCTGCTGAAAGATTAATTCATGAAAATATGGAGAGGGGTACTCAGTAATGTGTTGCATTTTTCACAAACATAACACTTTGTATTCAGGACAAAAAGTGAATTTCTTTGCCACATTTTTAGCAGTATTGTGCATTGTGCATTGTTGCAAACAGGATGCATGTTTTGGAATCTTTTTTATTTTGTACAGGCTTCCTTCTGTTCACTCTGTCAGTTATTTTAGTATTGTGGAGTAAGTACAATGTTGTTGATCCATCCTCAGTTTTATCCTAACTCTGTAACTGTTTTAAAGTCACCATTGACCTCATGGTGAAATCCCTGAGCGGTTTACTTCCTCTCCGGTGAATGAGTTAGGAACGACAACTGTATCTTTGTAGTGACTGGGTGTATTGATACGCCATCCAAAGTGTAATGAATAACTTCATCATCTACCAATAGGTGCCCTTCTTTGCGAGGCATTGGAAAACTGCTCGACTGAGGGACCTTATAGATAATTGTATGTGTGGGGAACAGAAATGAGGTTGTCAATCAAAGATCATGTTAAACACATATCCATGCAATGTATTATATGACTTGTTAAGCAAATGTTTACTCCTGAACGTATTAAGGCTTGCCATAACAAAGGAGTTGAATACTTATTGACTCAAGACATTTCAGCTTTTAATTTTTTATTAATTTATAAACATTTCCAAAAACATATTTATGTGTTATTGTGTCTAGATCAGTGACACAACATCTCAATTTAATCCATTTAAAATTCAGGCTGTAACACAACAAATGTGGAAAAAGGTAAGGGGTGTGAATATTTCCTGGCACTTTATGTTTGAAGCTTTTAGGCTATTTTCATGTACATTTATCCCAATAAATATATAAAAGAAAATAACTAGCAATTTTTCATTCAAAAACTAGATTGTTTAAATATTTTATTAAATCAATGAAGCTCCTTTTCGCTTTGTAGTGTGGAATCCCAAAATCCTCACCCCCTTCAGTTCTGGACAAAATCTCTTGCTACCATGGCAACAACCAAATTATCAGGATTTGCTGTTTTAGTCCTTGAAGGTATATGTCCCTAGAGTTGGAAAATGTGCAGCAATGAGAGCTCGTTCTTTCATTCCTCCATCCCATACATTTTTCCAATAGGGATTATAACCTATGAGAAACTATGTCAGTATACAACAAGTTATTGCTCACATAAACCCTTAAATCATATGTAATTTGAAAGAATTCTATGTAGTGAAGCAGATATAAGCTAAGGTTTCAACATCCTAATGTCAATGGCACAAAAAAATGTGTCTGATGGATAACTGTGGATCTAAACTTTCCAATGATATATGATTAAAAGGTATACGTGAGCAATAATTTGTTGTATACTGACATTGTCATAGGTTAAAATCCCTATCGGAGAAATGAATGGGATGGAGGGATGAAAGAAAGAGTGATAACACAGAGAAAGCTCCCATTGCTGCACTGCTATCACACATTTTCCAACTCAAAGGACATTTCAAGAAAATCACTATGAGATATCGTCAACCCAAGTGAGCCTGACCAACCCCCCTGGCTCATGGATTATTTGTCATTTGTTTGCATTATAATTTTAAGCACTGCAGTGCACCACAGCTCCAGAATTATACACATTGTTGTTAAAAATCCCTTGTCGCGCAGACAGCGTCTTCACATCTTTTTCATTCTTATCACAATATTGGACTGATTTGTATGTGGGCGTGGATCAGATATTGTGTTGCCTATATTTTGTCAGTAGTAGGCGAATCAACATAATTGTATCCAATTTAAAATCACTACAAACATGCTAGATGCAAGTCACCAATGCTTTAACCCCATTAGGTTGTCTTAAAAAAATATATATATATAACTGAAAAATTAAAGATGCACTTTGTAGAAATCGCTGCGCCATTTCCTGGTTGCTAAAGTTCTAATAGTCCGCCTAATTTCAGTTTGTGACAGAACAAGCAAGTATAGTGTAGAGAATCATTGTACCATCTAAACCGCTATAAAATATATTTTCCATAACCAAAAATTATTGTATTTTCAGCTGTTTGAAGCTGGTGTACAAACCCGAAAGTAAAAGAAGTGAAAACAAAATTTAAGACTGGGAAGCAAAGAAATAGTGCACAGAACAGATCTAACGCTTCTTAGACTTGCTTTCAAAGAGAATGACACCTCTATAACTTACATTTCTATGTGAATTTGTTTGGGTTGCCCAAAAAGTGACATATTGCAGCTTTAAAAGCCACTGTTAGAGTTATTATTTAGCTTACGTTGATTATGAAGCTGTAGTATCAATATAAGTTATCACTATAGTGTCAATAATCCTCCCAAATGTATGTGTCTTGTCGTTATGTAATTCTTAATCGTGTCATTGAACCAGTTCAGACACCAGTGTAACAAGTTGACTCTATGGGAGAATCACAATAATTAATAATTAATTCATGACAAGGTCACAAATTATTTACAGAATGGTCATTCAAAAATGTTTAATTAGACTAAAACTGTATTTGACAAAATTCTGCACTTAAGTTGTTAGTTGCCAGTTGTGTTAATGTCCATATTAGGCTGTGTGAATGACACCTGCAATATTGAATTCATTCATTTGTCAGGGAGCATGTGACAGTTTTCACAAAAGTGCACAAATTTCATACATTACACAGGATTTAGCGCAAGCTCATTTTGATGTGCAGCCCCTGTTGCTCAAATGACAGAATGACAAAGACATAGATCTACTGTGATTGATACAAGATACACTGGAACAATAGAAATAGGCCTACTGTGAATGATACAAGATACACTGGAACAATAGAAATACATCAACACAACCTTTAAAAAGGAATATATGCAAATAGATCGTTTCACATACGTTTTTATATCATCAATTTAGATTCAAATTGGAAACGGTTTCTGGCTGTGATTTTAAGGTACTGTATAGCCTTGCAGTTGCCATTGTGATTCACATTGTGTCTTCAGATCCTACTTTGTCTCCTTACCGCATTGAAGGCCTAGCAGAAGAGATTCACTTGATGTATAAATACCACTTTTCTCTGACCAATTATAGCTACTAGGTACTTGGAGTCACAGAATCCTTTTGGGGTTTTAACTCTCCAGTGAGAGTGGACGTGTGTGACATGTTCATTTGTGTGCAGTAATGTGAGGGTTTGCAAATAGCTGTGCTGCTACCAACATTTTGAATTACAAACAGGGAAATCTACATTGAGATTCAGGTTGTCATACACTGAGATTTCATGAACATGACCTTGGCTTTGAAGTTAGAAATCAACCGCAAATTGATAAAAAATGAGAGAGGGAAGAAGCGGGAGATTAAAGATACAGAGGGAGAAGATGAGAAATAGATAGGAGTGAGTCACTGCAGTATGCCGTTTGGATCAGCTTGGGATCTGATAGCATGCTTGTTTTAAAGGGCACTTCACAAGGGGACTGTCTTATCATTCAACGCCCAATCCATCTCCTACACTCCCAAAATAACAAGAACCACTTCTTAGCATCAACATGGTAACCATGACTGGTTGAACAGAAAGAACAATACTTAGGAAATCAGTGTGACCCTAATCTCAAGGGAAGTCACACAGTGCATGGATGAGGCAGCACAGAAAGGTGTCGATTCTAGAAACATGGAGAAGGGGAGAGAATGGAAGAGAATTGAAGAGAAAGCGTGATGGAGGGGTGAAGTTGAAAAAGGTCAAGTTGAAGAGATGAGATAGAGCAAAATAGATAGAGAGCAGCAGTTGTAATCTGGGCTTTAAGGCTTTCTATGGGTATTAAAGCCAGGGCACTTATTAGATTGGACTGAGTGTTTCCCCTCAGCGCAGGCACTAATTGGATATGACAAAATCAGGGCCCTCACGTCAGATCAGTGGTGGAAAAAGTACCCAATTGTCATACTTGAGTAAAAGTAAAGATATCTTAATAGAAAAAGACTCAAGTAAAAAAGTGAGTCACCCAGTAAAATACTGCTTGAGTAAAAGTCTAAAAGTATTTTGTTGAAATATACTTAAGTATCAAAAGTAAATGTAATTGCTAAAATATACTTAAGTATCAAAAGTAAAAGTAAAAGTATAAATCATTTCAAATTCTTTATATTAATTCTTTATATTATATATATTTTTAATTTACAGATAGCCAGGGGCACACTCCAACACTCAGACATAATTTACAAACAAAGGATTTGTGTCTAGTCAGTCCACCAGATCAGATGCAGTAGGGATGACCAGGGATTTTCTCTTTAAGTGCACAAATTAGACAATTTTCCTGTCCTAAGCATTAAAAATGTAACAAGAACTTTTGCATGTCAGGTAAAATGTGTGGAGTAAAAAGTACTAGGAATGTAGTGAAGTAAAAGTTGTCAAAAATATAAAAAGTAAAGTACAGTTACCCAAAAAAACTACTTAAGTAGTACTTCCAAGTATTTTTTACATAAGTACTTTACACCACTGTGTCCGAGAGCCTGGACCTGTGACAGAGAGATGATGTGCACACCATATGGAAACGATGCAAAGCCAAGCCATGTATACACGGTGGGCTAATGATGCTTTCTAGCCACAAATAGGCTCTTAATCCAAGCTATGAGAAGAATATGAGAGAAAGGGTTTCTCTGTGTGTCTGTGTGTGTGTGTGTGTGTGTGCGCGCGCTCGCTTGTGCGTGCATGGATGAAGGTATGCATACATGTTAATTCAATTAACGGCTCTCTGCAGAGCAAAGAACATTCAAGGTGAACAACACTAACACTGCATGTGCCTTGTAAATTGGTTCATCGGTTGTAACAAATATAGTAGGTATTTATGAGAGAGAAGAGAGAATAGAGAGAAAGAATGAAACAGAGAGAGAGAGTATAAAAGTGGGTAACTTTTGATGAGAACCAGAGAAATAAACAGCATGAAAGACGTTATTCAGTGTGGCAAAAGTTCAAAGGCAGCGCTGAGAGGCTTTCACAGTAACATACCCCAACATGAAGAAACAGAACACTGAGGGGGAAATTATGCCTTTCATTTGATCTGATATGATTTCTCATGTTGCAGTCTCATTTAATTTTATACACTTGAGGTTCCCTGTCGTCTCCTTACATTCTGCTTTTACATCTCTGAGGTTTTCTCATGTAGTCTAAGACTTTGGCTACCCTTTAAATGTGGTAAAAAATGCATTCATTTGGATTGAAATGAGAGATTTATACTAAAATCCTACTTCAGAGCCATATTCAGTTTAAACAGACCAACCTAACCCACCAATAAAATATAACTTTAATGAGAAATAAGTTAATTTTGGTAACATTTCTGATCATTGAACATTACAGCAAATAGTCAATGTATTTACTTGCTATATGTAGACTTTTACTCTTCAATCTAATTGGTTACAGATTTTGTTATTTTCCATGGTACACATCCCCAGATGTTGGGTTCAAAACATAATGACTGGAACTGAATTGAACCCGCTATAGCATAAACACTGGGTATACAAAACATACTTTTTCATGACATAGACTGACCAAGTGTAACGTTTTCTTCCAGGGGTGAAGGAGAGGACCAAAGTGCAGCGCGGCTAGTGTTAAACATGTTTAATAAAGAACAAGTGAAACACTACAAACAACAATACAAAATAACAAATGTGCAAAAACCGAGACAGACCTATCTGGTGCAGACAATCACAGAGACAGGAAACAAACACCCACAAAATCCCAACACAAAACAAGCCTCCTATATACGATTCTCAATCAGGGACAACGATTATCATCTGCCTCTGATTGAGGATCATATTAGGCTGGACATAGAAACAGACAAACTAGACACACAACATAGAATTCCCACCCAGCTCACGTCCTGACCAACACTAAACAAGCAAAACACATAATAACTCTGGTCAGGACGTTACACCAAGTGAAAACTATGATCCCTTATTGATGTCACTTGTTAAATCCACTTCAATCAGTTTAGATTAAAGGGAGGAGACAGGTTAAAGAATAATTTTAAAGCCTTGAGACAATTGAGACATGGATTGTGTGTGTGCCATTCAGAGGGTGAATGGGCAAGACAAAAAATGTCAGTGCCTTTGAACGGGGTATGGTAGTAGGTGCCAGGAGCACCGGTTGGTGTCAAGACCTGCAACGCTGCTGGGTTTTTCACACTCAACAGTTTCCCATGTGTATCAAGAAGGGTCCACCACCCAAAGGACATCCAGCCAACTTGACACAACTGTGGAAAGCATTGGAGTCAACATGGGCCCGCATCCCTGTGGAACACTTTCGACACCTTGTGGAGGACATGCCTCGGTTAATTGAGGCTGTTCTGAGGGCAAAAGGGGGTACAACTTAATATTAGGAAGGTGCTCTTAATGTTCGCTATACTCAGTGGATATAACCACGCCCACATGACTTATTCTGAAAACTGGAAGAGGGGGGTCTACCTGGAGGGAGTTTTACAGTACCCAAGACCATTACGTCATTTAATTTGATCAAGGGAAAAAATAGATTTCACAAGTGGGTTCAGTTGAATTGTGAGAGCGTTAATGCATGCTCCTCCCTCAAACACAGACACAGGTCATTGGATGACTATTCAAGCCCAACTCTTTGCAAAACAATTACACATACAATGTGCCATATGTCTAAATACTTTACATCAACAAAATATTTCTTAAAAGTCCACCTTTCGTTCTCCAGCTCAAAGTCCTTCAGATGGGTCTGTCTCTTTAAAAACAGAGGGAAATGGTTGACAGGACTTGTCAAGTGTCATTATCAAATCCTGTATCCAGGGTATTTCTTGGCTCGCCATTCACTCTTTCCTGGTAGTGTTGTCTGCTACAGCACAGGTTCTTTCTAATCCAAACAAAGAAGCTATAACGACCCAACAACTTCCACATTTAAGCTTCAATGTAATAAAAAATGCTATGTTTACTTTTAATCTGTGGCAGACAATACCTGCAGTGCAACAGTAAACAAATCAGGAGAAAACAAACTCCGTGAACCTACAGCAAAGATTTTCCAAAGACCTTTGTAGGCACAGTAAGTCTTGCGTAATGTTTGCGAAGTCTGCCCACGAGAGATTATAGACACAGTCACAGCTAAGCATACCCTTAGCATACCCCTATTACACATGTATCTCTTACTGAATAGAACACACCAATGAACGAATCATATATACAGATAATATTATGCTATTCTATTTACTTACTGCATATGTCATTTTTTATAAGCAGGTCAGACAACACTGGGTATATTTATCCCCCTGTCATTCAGGCTTTTTGTGTGTTAAGTGCAGGGTTGGGTAGGTTACTTTCTAAATGTAATCCTTTACAGTTACTAGTTACCTGTCCAAAATTGTAATCAGTAATTTAACTTGTGGATTACTCAAACTCAGTAATGTAATCTGATTACATTCAGTTACTTTTAAATTACTTTCCCCTTTAAGAGGCATTAGAAGAAGACAACAAATGTATGTTACCAATTGAACCACATCTATTGCAGGATAAATGTTAAAGTTTACATAGCTGGCCATATATGGATGTTACATTTTACTTTATGGCTTGGTTATGTAGGCTTCTTCTAACCCATCACTTTCTACTATATATAATAATACGATTCAATTATATCCTTACATTAAAAACCAAAGTCTATCAGAATTCCTGTCATTCCAATAAATGTTATACCCCTTGATCTTCAAGAATAGGACTTGGAAATATGGAAGCATAGATTAGCCATAATGTTTTACCTGAGCACCAAAATGAAGGACTTATTAGCCAGCCCTACTCTGTTGTTTAGGATTTTGTTGTCATGGTGAACTGATTGGGCTCATTGATTCGAGTTGAAAAATGAATGCTGTGCTCATGGAATGGCATGCTTTGATCAATAATAAATTATATCCGTGTCACCTCAGACTACACCACTGCTGTCATCCTTACCTCCAAGAGTTTATTCAAATTGGATAATCTTTGGATGCTGACAGCAGTCGTACCATTGGAAGACATAGCTTGAACTGTAGCCTACAAAAGCCTATTCCTGCTCTTTTCCCACGATCCATCAAACACATTTGGTGTGTCGTCATAGTGGTCTTCGACTTGTGGTCAGACTCGCTCGGGTGGAACAAACTTAAATGTGCGCCTTTTTTCAATGCTGATTTGAATGTCATTAACAAAGAAGTGTCAAAGATTTGTTTGTCATAAACATCCTTTCTGAATGTAATCCTTGAAGTAATCATCCAGTTTTTCAAAAGTATCTGTAATCCGATTACAATTTTTTTGCTTGTAACGTTACGGATTACAGTTACCGTGTTTTGCAATCCCTTACATGTAACGGACTCCCCAACCCTGGTTAAGTGGATGTTCAGACTGTTGGCTCATGGAGCGTAGAGTCTATATTGAACTTCCCCAGATGTCCTCCTCCTCCCATACTTCAGTCCAGCCTTGTGGTTCAGTGGTCTTGGTCTCACTCTCAGTGTCACACGCACACAGTTGAAAATGTACAGATAGATGGAGCGAGAGAGTGAGATAGAGGGTGTGTGTGTGTGTGTGAGAGAGGGCGAGAGAGAAAGAGAGAAATGTTGCTGAGAGATGAAATGAGGATAGAGAGAGAGAGAGAGAGAGAGAGAGAGAGAGAGAGAGAGAGAGAGAGAGAGAGAGAGAGAGAGAGAGAGAGAGAGAGAGAGAGAGAGAGAGAGAGAGAGAGAGAGAGAGAGAGAGAGAGAGAGAGAGAGAGAGAGACTAAAACGTGACAGGGAGTGATGGGAGGCAAAGCATCAGATGGTGAAAAGAGAGGAAAACGGGGAATAACCTTTAAGCCACTCTCAGATTGTCACTTACAGCTGTTTACTGATAGCTGAGAAAAGGATACACAGGCAATTAGGGAGAGGTTGGGAAACACTCATAGTGAAAGCGAGAGACTGGTATGGAAATACTCATAGGAAAACAGTGATATACAGTTCATTATTCCTAGTTGCTGTCATTATTATGTTGCTATACCATTCATCTCTATTCTGTTTCTCTCTCTGTAACCATATGTTTGGCACAGGACCTTTCTGTCGCTGTGGCAATGAGGCTTTGTAGGCATGGGCCTCCAAGTGCCAAGCCCTGTTGGCTGGTGATCTTCCTGGCGAGGGTAGGGGAGTTGGAGCTGGAGGCTGGAGGGTGCATGCGGACAGGAAATGAGGCCGCAAGCGAGGAATTATGGGATTGGCAAGCACCCCAAAACCACCGTAAATGAAAGAGGCTCAGAGCAAAAGGGATGGTGTTGAAATAGCCTGCATACTGTACAAATCTGTTCTGTGTGTATCTGCCTAAGATCTGAGATCTGTCTCTGATCTAAATACATTTTATTTTACAACTAATTTATATTTCTCCCAAATTTTACTGTTATTCTATTTTTGTAAACATTGCTATACAATGTCCAAATGTTCATGTCCTTCATCGACTTTACTCATCTGTGGCATCCTTGTTCAAAGTAAAACCTTGTCAACAGAAGGACGCTATGGGACTGTTTGCAAAAAAGGTTCCACTGACCACATGCAGACACCGCCCACTATCCACCTGCAGAGAGCAGACTAACTCTACTGAGCAGGGACTGTAAACGGCGTTATACCGTACATTGACTACAGCTAAGAGATTAGGGAAAAGATGATCAGGGCTTTGCGGTGTCATATAGTTCAAATGCAGCCCATAGGTTTATGCTGTCTAATTCACAAGTGAATATGGCCTGAACATAGTTCATCTCCATGGGTTAACTAACTCACTGATTACATGTAAAAATGCTTGTGCTCTGTGCTCTGTGTATCTGTCTGTCTGTGGACTGGCTGTGTGTCACTTGCTGGTTCCATTCTGTGTTGGCGTGTTGTGTTAGTGGCTCAGCACATGTTATTACACAGACCTCAACAAACCACAGACAGACAGAGGGAGTGAGGGGAGGGGGCGACAGAGAGGGGGCGAGAGAGAGTGTCAGAGGGCAGAGAGTGCACCAAAGGTGGGAGGTAAATTAAATTGAATCTGAGACTGATCAAATATAGATGAAAAGCAAGAAATCATAGGAAATATGAAAGCGCAAAAGTGTCCCAGTAAAAAGTACAGGTGTTTAACTCAGACGTGATGAGGGGTAGAAGGACTAGGATTATTATAAAACCTGTTATACCCTACATAGACAGAGAAATTCAGCTATAAAGTTCAAGTATAGATTCCAAAAAAGAGAAGACAAACTGAGCTCAGAGTTGGTTGTGGATAATTAGTGGGGAGCCTATAGCCAAAGGGAGAGGAGAAAAGTACGGTTGTGTTGAGGCAGGAAAAAGAGAAAGAAAGAGAGAGGGAGTGAATAAGATTGAGAATTATTTATAGATGAGCAGACTGTTGCATTTAAGTCTTTGTGGTTATGCATAACAATCACCATGGGGATTTTGTTTGAGGAAATGCTTCTAAAACAGATTGCAAAGGGCAGAGTTTGCCTGTTCACTGCTTTCATGTCATTGCACTCAAAGCCATGATTCTGTATGTGAATGTGCAATTTTATGTACAATACCAGTCAAAAGTTTGGACACACTTACTCATTCAAGGGTTTTCCTTTATTTGTATTATTTTCTACATTGTAGAATAATAGTGAAGACATCAAAACTATGAAATAACACATATGGAATCATGTAACCAAAAAAGAGTCAAACAAATCAAAATATATTTTATATTTGAGATTCTTCAAAGTAGCTACCCTTTGCCTTGAAGACAGCTTTGCACACTTTTGGCATTCTCTCAACCAGCTTCACCTGGAATGCTTTTCCAACAGTCTTGAAGGAGTTCCCACATATGCTGAGTACTTGTTGGCTGCTTTTCCTTCACTCTGCGGTCCAACTCATCCCAAACCATCTCAATTGGGTTGAGGTCGGGTGATTGTGGAGGCCAGGTCAATCTGATGCAGCACTCCATCATTCTCCTTCTTGGTCAAATAGCCCTTACTCAGCCTGGAGGTGTGTTTTGGGTCATTGTCCTGTTGAAAAACAAATGATAGTCCCACTAAGCGCAAACCAGATGGGATGGCATATCGCTGCAGAATGCTGTGATAGCCATGCTGGTTAAGTGTGCCATGAATTCTAAATGAATCACAGACAGTGTCACCAGCAAAGCAACCCACACCATCACACCTCCTCCATGCTTCACGTGGGAAACACACTTGCATAGATCGTCCGTTCACCTACTCTGCGTCTCACAAAGACATAGTGGTTGGAAACAAATATCTCAAATTTGGACTCATCAGACCAAAGGACAGATTTCCACCGGTCTAATGTCCATTGATCGTGTTTCTTGGCCCAAGCAAGTCTCTTATTATTATTGGTGTCCTTTAGTAGTGTTTTTTTTGCAGCAATTCTACGATGAAGGCCTGATTCATGCAGTCTCCTCTGAACACTTGATGTTCAGATGTGTCTGTTATTTGAACTCTGTGAAGCATTTATTTGGGCTGCAATCTGAGGTGTGCAGTTAACTCTAATGAACTTATCCTCTGCAGCAGAGGTAACTCTGGGTCTTCCTTTCCTGTGGCGGTCCTCATGAGAGCTAGTTTCATCATAGCGCTGGATGGTTTTTGCGACTGCACTTGAAGAAACTTTCAAAGTTCTTGACATTTTCCGGATTGACTGACCTTCATGTCTTAAATAATGATGGACTGTTGTTTCTCTTTGCTTATTTGAGCTGTTCTTGCCATAATATGGACTTGGTCTTTTACCAAATAGGGCTACCTTCTGTATACCACCTCTACCTTGTCACAACACAACTGATTGGCTCAAACACATTAAGGAAAGAAATTTCACAAATTAACTTTTAACAAGGCACACCTGTTAATTGAAATGCATTCCAGGTGACAACCTCATGAAGCTGGCTGAAATAATGCCAAGAGTGTGCAAAGCTGTCATCAAGGCAAAGGGTGGCTACTTTGAAGAATCTCAAATATAAAATATATTTTGATTTGTTTAACACTTTTTTGGTTACCACATGATTCCATATGTGTTATTTCAAAGTATTGATGTCTTCACTATTATTCTACAATGTAGAAAATAGTAAAATAAAGAAAAATCCTTGAATGAGTAGGTGTGTCCAAACTTCTCTGCATGTGTCTCTGTGTGTTTACTGTTCGCATTTTACACCATATGTTATCCTGTCTTGTGTCAGTGTATCTCTGTTACAGTGAATGTGTGTGTTTGTGAATGTACCAAACGTGTGATTAAATCCACGTACAGGATGTGGTTAAGTATTCTTGTGACTGTACTGTCTGTTAGGTATTTGATATGTCTGAGTGTGTATGTACGTACGTCAAACTGCTGACAGGGTAGAATGAGTGTTGGCATTGTGCAGGACAGTTTGTTGGCACTGAGGATATTGTGCCAACATTGGCACTGAGGAAGTGTAGTGGAACTGAGGCAAGAGAGACTAAGATTACTTAAAAAGAGAAAGTTGGATAGTGATCTCAGACAAGGAATAGAATCAGATTAAACTGTGGAATGCAGACAGAACTATACTCGTACGCACATACTGTATGCACACACGCACACACACACTTACTTTTCAAAGTCTACTTCTCTCATTGACTGACCCCACTCATTGATACAATTAACCCCATCCTTGAATAAACCTTAACAGCTTGCACATGTATCCTATACACAGACATGCTGTCACGTTGACAAATCCAAACCGTTGTCTAGCGAGCCCAAACAGCCAGGAACACCACAATATTATGGTAAATATTATGAAAACAAGTATCATAATTGTTGACAAAGCTGCACAGAGATATTGCTGTAATAAAGAGTTTTTCCTCCTTGATTTTGTATAATTCACAAAGGGCGTATGCAAGAGAATGTAGAGCAATTAATTTCAAAGGGAATGGCAGACAAAACACAATGAATTAATTCAGGAAATAATTTAGAATTGGTGTTTAAGTAATAATCCGTTGGGCGGTGGAGAGAGAGAGAGATGTTTGGATTTGGCAATGTTCAGCTAGCTGCCTGTTCCTCCTTCCCACTGACAATTAGAGGAGATGTGTTTGTTGCTGAGATGCGAATGCTGAATAAACATACTTTATTGGCCAAGCAAGAGGAGAAATAGCACACACCAAAGAACAACTCTGGCATAACAAGTACCTGTCATGAATGCATATTCTACAAGAGCCAGCTGAAATGTTAAACCTGAAGAGCATATACTTTACAGTTCTGATGAACTGAAGAGGTAACTTACCAAACTTTCACTACACCCGGCACAAGGCCCACACAGGCTTGTCACAGGCCAGCTAGGGACAGGGACAGTAGTGGGACCATTGTTGGCTCATAGGGAGACGGTCTTGAGTAATGTCTGCATACGTCCAGTCTCGTAAAATCCCCCACTGGCTGACGTACTGGTGGAGCTACGGCATGACATCACACTGTTGTTTACTGTTTGTATTTCCTCATTTTATTGAGTCATTTTCTAAATGTGTCTGCAGCTAAATGTGTCTACTGTCCTCTAATAACTTGAGACAGTGAATCATAGCAACGACTATTACAAAAATATGTTGGAAAAATAGCTGCAAAAACACAAGTGTTGGCCAAGATAGGCTTTACTATAGAAGTTTGGTATGGGTTTGGGTTTGGGTTTGGAGTGAATGTTAGCCAGTGTTTTCGTGGGTTCTGTTTTCCCACTAGCCAGCAAACCAACTGATAGAGCCACAAAGTACACCTATACCTGTTAGACAGCTTCAAATAGAGAGAAGACTGTCTTGAGTGTGAATGTTTAGGGACCTGATGTTTTGGGTTACGGTAATCCAATTTCCACATTGAGTGTGTGGCATTGTCAAGAAAACAATTTCTCTCTCCCTCTCCTTATGGATGGCACTGTTCCATACAACACTCCTTCCGTGGCCTCCAACGGCTCTTAAACGCTAGTAAAACCAAATGCATGCTTTTCAACCGTTCGCTGCCCGCACCCACCCGCCTGACTAGTATCACCACCCTGGACGGTTCCGACCTAGAATATGTGGACAACTATAAATACCTAGGTGTCTGGTTAGACTGTAAACTCTCCTTCCAGACTCATATTAAACATCTCCAATCCAAAATCAAATCTAGAATCGGCTTTCTATTTCGCAACAAAGCCTCCTTCACTCACGCCGCCAAACTTACCCTAGTAAAACTGACTATCCTACCGATCCTCGACTTCGGCGATGTCATCTACAAAATAGCTTCCAATACTCTACTCAGCAAACTGGATGCAGTCTATCACAGTGCCATCCGTTTTGTTACCAAATCACCTTATACCACCCACCACTGCGACCTGTATGCTCTAGTCGGCTGGCCCTCGCTACATATTCGTCGCCAGACCCACTGGCTCCAGGTCATCTATAAGTCTATGCTAGGTAAAGCTCCACCTTATCTCAGTTCACTGGTCACGATAACAGCACCCACCCGTAGCACACGTTCCAGCAGGTATATCTCACAGATCATCCCCAAAGCCAACACCTCATTTGGCCGCCTTTCCTTCCAGTTCTCTGCTGCCAGTAACTGGAACGAATTGCAAAAATCGCTGAAGTTGGAGACTTTTATTTCCCTCACCAACTTTAAACATCAGCTATCTGAGCACCTAACCGATCGCTGCAGCTGTACATAGTCCATCTGTAAATAGCCCACCCAATCTACCTACCTCATCCCCATACTGTTTTTATTTTATTTACTTTTCTGCTCTTTTGCACACCAGTATCTCTACTTGCACATCATCATCTGCTCATTTATCACTCCAGTGTTAATCTGCTAAATTGTAATTATTCGCTCCTATGGCCTATTTATTGCCTACCTACTCATGCCTTTTGCACACACTGTATATAGACTGTCTTTTTTTCCTACTGTGTCATTGACTTGTTTATTGTGTTATTGGCTTGTTTATTGTTTACTCCATGTGTAACTCTGTGTTGTTGTCTGTGTCACACTGCTTTGCTTTATCTTGGCCAGGTTGCAGTTGTAAAGGAGAACTTGTTCTCAACTAGCCTACCTGGTTAAATAAAGGTGAAAAAAATATATATACAGTGGGGAGAACAAGTATTTGATACACTGCCGATTTTGCAGGTTTTCCTACTTACAAAGCATGTAGAGGTCTGTAATTTTTATCATAGGTACACTTCAACTGTGAGAGACGGAATCTAAAACAAAAATCCAGAAAATCACATTGTATGATTTTTAAATAATTAATTTGCATTTTATTGCATGACATAAGTATTTGATCACCTACCAACCAGTAAGAATTCCTGCTCTCACAGACCTGTTAGTTTTTCTTTAAGAAGCCCTCCTGTTCTCCACTCATTACCTGTATTAACTGCACCTGTTTGAACTCGTTACCTGTATAAAAGACACCTGTCCACACACTCAATCAAACAGATTCCAACCTCTCCACAATGGCCAAGACCAGAGAGCTGTGTAAGGACATCAGGGATAAAATTGTAGACCTGCACAAGGCTGGGATGGGCTACAGGACAATAGGCAAGCAGCTTGGTGAGAAGGAAACAACTGTTGGCGCAATTATTAGAAAATGGAAGAAGTTCAAGATGACGGTCAATCACCCTCGGTCTGGGGCTCCATGCAAGATTTCACCTCGTGGGGCATCAATGATCATGAGGAAGGTGAGGGATCAGCCCAGAACTACACGGCAGGACCTGGTCAATGACCTGAAGAGAGCTGGGACCACAGTCTCAAAGAAAACCATTAGTAACACACTACGCCGTCATGGATTAAAATCCTGCAGCGCACGCAAGGTCCCCCTGCTTAAGCCAGTGCATGTCCAGGCCCGTCTGAAGTTTGCCAATGACCATCTGGATGATCCAGAGGAGGAATGGGAGAAGGTCATGTGGTCTGATGAGACAAAAATAGAGCTTTTTGGTCTAACTCCACTCGCCGTGTTTGGAGGAAGAAGAAGTATGAGTACAACCCCAAGAACACCATCCCAACCGTGAAGCATGGAGGTGGAAACATCATTCTTTGGGGATGCTTTTCTGCAAAGGGGACAGGACGACTGCACCGTATTGAGGGGAGGATGGATGGGGCCATGTATCGCGAGATCTTGGCCAACAACCTCCTTTCCTCAGTAAGAGCATTGAAGATGGGTCGTGGCTGGGTCTTCCAGCATGACAACGACACGAAGCACACAGCCATGGCAACTAAGGAGTGGCTCCGTAAGAAGCATCTCAAGGTCCTGGAGTGGCCTAGCCAGGCTCCAGACCTGAACCCAATAGAAAATCTTTGGAGGGAGCTGAAAGTCCGTATTGCCCAGCGACAGCCCCGAAACCTGAAGGATCTGGAGAAGATCTGTAGGGAGGAGTGGGCCAAAATCCCTGCTGCAGTGTGTGCAAACCTAGTCAAGAACTACAGGAAACGTATGATCTCTGTAATTGCAAACAAAGGTTTCTGTACCAAATATTAAGTTCTGCTTTTCTGATGTATCAAATACTTATGTCATGCAATAAAATGCAAATTAATTACTTAAAAATCATACAATGTGATTTTCTGGATTTTTGTTTTAGATTCCGTCTCTCATAGTTGAAGTGTACCTATGATAAAAATTACAGACCTCTACATGCTTTGTAAGTAGGAAAACCTGCAAAATCGGCAGTGTATCAAATACTTGTTCTCCCCACTGTATATTTAGATTGTAAAAAGACAGAGGGTGATAGGTGAAAACAGGACAGCAATTGCGTAAGAGAGAGTAAAAGAGAGGGAGAGAGAGTAGAGAAAAGACAAGAGGAGAGAGGGGGAAATATACAGCTAGTTTAGAGTAAAGAAAGACAAAGGGAAAAAAGAGCGAGAGATGGTGAAAAAGCATGGACACCGCTGTCAATATTTCCATGCTCTCACTCTCTCCGTTTCTTGCCTACTCTCTCTTTCTGCCTCTGTCTTTCTGTCTCTCCCCTAGATGTTTTGAAAAAAATATCTAAATCAAACAAGACTATCTTGGCACTGTAATGAGCTGGCAGTGTTCCAAAGCTCTTAAATCAATATAAATACCAGTGAAAGCAAGACAAAAATAACATAAATACACATATATGCTCCCTCTCATGTTTGTCTTGTTGCATTCCTCTCTCTCTTATGATCCCTCTCCCTTTTCTTTCAATTTACATTTACATTTAAGTCATTTAGCAGACGCTCTTATCCAGAGCGACTTACAAATTGGTGCATTCACCTTATGATATCCAGTGGAACAACCACTTTACAATAGTGCATCTAACTCTTTTAAGGGGGGGGGGGGTTAGAAGGATTACTTTATCCTATCCTAGGTATTCCTTAAAGAGGTGGGGTTTCAGGTCTCTCCGGAAGGTGGTGATTGACTCCGCTGACCTGGCGTCGTGAGGGAGTTTGTTCCACCATTGGGGTGCCAGAGCAGCGAACAGTTTTGACTGGGCTGAGCGGGAACTGTACTTCCTCAGAGGTAGGGAGGCGAGCAGGCCAGAGGTGGATGAACGCAGTGCCCTTGTTTGGGTGTAGGGCCTGATCAGAGCCTGAAGGTACGGAGGTGCCGTTCCCCTCACAGCTCCGTAGGCAAGCACCATGGTCTTGTAGCGGATGCGAGCTTCAACTGGAAGCCAGTGGAGAGAGCGGAGGAGCGGGGTGACGTGAGAGAACTTGGGAAAGTTGAACACCAGACGGGCTGCGGCGTTCTGGATGAGTTGTAGGGGTTTAATGGCACAGGCAGGGAGCCCAGCCAACAGCGAGTTGCAGTAATCCAGACGGGAGATGACAAGTGCCTGGATTAGGACCTGCGCCGCTTCCTGCGTGAGGCAGGGTCGTACTCTGCGAATGTTGTAGAGCATGAACCTACAGGAACGGGTCACCGCCTTGATGTTAGTTGAGAACGACAGGGTGTTGTCCAGGATCACGCCAAGGTTCTTAGCACTCTGGGAGGAGGACACAATGGAGTTGTCAACCGTGATGGCGAGATCATGGAACGGGCAGTCCTTCCCCGGGAGGAAGAGCAGCTCCGTCTTGCCGAGGTTCAGCTTGAGGTGGTGATCCGTCATCCACACTGATATGTCTGCCAGACATGCAGAGATGCGATTCACCACCTGGTTATCAGAGGGGGGAAAGGAGAAGATTAATTGTGTGTCGTCTGCATAGCAATGATAGGAGAGACCATGTGAGGATATGACAGAGCCAAGTGACTTGGTGTATAGCGAGAATAGGAGAGGGCCTAGAACAGAGCCCTGGGGGACACCAGTGGTGAGAGCACGTGGTGCGGAGACAGATTCTCGCCACGCCACCTGGTAGGAGCGACCTGTCAGGTAGGACGCAATCCAAGCGTGGGCCGCGCCGGAGATGCCCAGCTCGGAGAGGGTGGAGAGGAGGATCTGATGGTTCACAGTATCAAAGGCAGCCGATAGGTCTAGAAGGATGAGAGCAGAGGAGAGAGAGTTAGCTTTAGCAGTGCGGAGCGCCTCCGTGACACAGAGAAGAGCAGTCTCAGTTGAATGACTAGTCTTGAAACCTGACTGATTTGGATCAAGAAGGTCATTCTGAGAGAGATAGCAGGAGAGCTGGCCAAGGACGGCACGTTCAAGAGTTTTGGAGAGAAAAGAAAGAAGGGATACTGGTCTGTAGTTGTTGACATCGGAGGGATCGAGTGTAGGTTTTTTCAGAAGGGGTGCAACTCTCGCTCTCTTGAAGACGGAAGGGACGTAGCCAGCGGTCAAGGATGAGTTGATGAGCGAGGTGAGGTAAGGGAGAAGGTCTCCGGAAATGGTCTGGAGAAGAGAGGAGGGGATAGGGTCAAGCGGGCAGGTTGTTGGGCGGCCGGCCGTCACAAGACGCGAGATTTCATCTGGAGAGAGAGGGGAGAAAGAGGTCAAAGCACAGGGTAGGGCAGTGTGAGCAGAACCAGCGGTGTCGTTTGACTTAGCAAACGAGGATCGGATGTCGTCGACCTTCTTTTCAAAATGGTTGACGAAGTCATCAGCAGAGAGGGAGGAGGGGGGAGGAGGGGGAGGAGGATTCAGGAGGGAGGAGAAGGTGGCAAAGAGCTTCCTAGGGTTAGAGGCAGATGTTTGGAATTTAGAGTGGTAGAAATTGGCTTTAGCAGCAGAGACAGAAGAGGAGAATGTAGAGAGGAGGGAGTGAAAGGATGCCAGGTCCGCAGGGAGGCGAGTTTTCCTCCATTTCCGCTCGGCTGCCCGGAGCCCTGTTCTGTGAGCTCGCAATGAGTCGTCGAGCCACGGAGCAGGAGGGGAGGACCGAGCCGGCCTGGAGGATAGGGGACATAGAGAGTCAAAGGATGCAGAAAGGGAGGAGAGGAGGGTTGAGGAGGCAGAATCAGGAGATAGGTTGGAGAAGGTTTGAGCAGAGGGAAGAGATGATAGGATGGAAGAGGAGAGAGTAGCGGGGGAGAGAGAGCGAAGGTTGGGACGGCGCGATACCATCCGAGTAGGGGCAGTGTGGGAAGTGTTGGATGAGAGCGAGAGGGAAAAGGATACAAGGTAGTGGTCGGAGACTTGGAGGGGAGTTGCAATGAGATTAGTGGAAGAACAGCATCTAGTAAAGATGAGGTCAAGCGTATTGCCTGCCTTGTGAGTAGGGGGGGAAGGTGAGAGGGTGAGGTCAAAAGAGGAGAGGAGTGGAAAGAAGGAGGCAGAGAGGAATGAGTCAAAGGTAGACGTGGGGAGGTTAAAGTCACCCAGAACTGTGAGAGGTGAGCCATCCTCAGGAAAGGAACTTATCAGGGCGTCAAGCTCATTGATGAACTCTCCAAGGGAACCTGGAGGGCGATAAATGATAAGGATGTTAAGCTTGAAAGGGCTGGTAACTGTGACAGCATGGAATTCAAAGGAGGCGATAGACAGATGGGTCAGGGGAGAAAGAGAGAATGTCCACTTGGGAGAGATGAGGATCCCAGTGCCACCACCCCGCTGACCAGAAGCTCTCGGGGTGTGCGAGAACACGTGGGCAGACGAGGAGAGAGCAGTAGGAGTAGCAGTGTTATCAGTGGTAATCCATGTTTCCGTCAGTGCCAAGAAGTCGAGGGACTGGAGGGAAGCATAGGCTGAGATTAACTCTGCCTTGTTGGCCGCAGATCGGCAGTTCCAGAGGCTGCCTGAGACCTGGAACTCCACGTGGGTCGTGCGCGCTGGGACCACCAGGTTAGAGTAGCAGCGGCCACGCGGTGTGAAGCGTTTGTATGGTCTGTGCAGAGAGGAGAGAACAGGGATAGACAGACACATAGTTGACAGGCTACAGAAGAGGCTACGCTAATGCAAAGGAGATTGGAATGACAAGTGGACTACACGTCTCGAATGTTCAGAAAGTTAAGCTTACGTTGCAAAAAATCTTATTGACTAAAATGATATAGTACTGCTGGCTGGTGAAATAGGCTAGCTAGCAGTGGCTGCGTTGTTGACTTTGTTTGAAAGTGTAGCTGGCTAGGTAACCTCTAACTGGCTAGGTAACCTCGACAATTACTCTAGACTACACAATTATCTTGGATACAAAGACGGCTATGTAGCCAGCTAAGATCAAACAAATCAAACTGTTGTACTGTAATGAAATGAAATGTAATACTACCTGTAATACTACCTGTGGAGCAAAGCGGAATGCAACTACTCGCTCCAAACCAAACCGGAAGTGCGTATCGTAGAGGGAGAGGCAATAGAAGTGTTGTTTCTTGTATTATTGTCTTTTGTGTCTTTAGAGGACTGCTTCACCTTAATGTCCCCTTTCCCTTTTCTTCTGTCCTTATTTTGTCCCACTTTGTCCCTTCTTTGTCCCTTCTTCTCTTCTGCCAACTAGACACTCCTTGTTAGCTAGCTAGCTTCTTTCAGGAATGTCCCTAGCAACTGCCTAGCAACAGGTAAACAACTTAGCTAGCTAAGAAAACGGTATAATTTTATGAAAAATTGTTACTTTTTCAAAAGCCTTTCTTCTTTGTTTGCTGCTTGTTTGGTCTCCTATTCAGTTTGCAGTTTTCTTTTGAATTATTATTTTTTCGATGTACTTTACTCTAAAAAAACATTTAAATTTCAATATTTGTATTTTTAAATAAGTAAATTATTTATATTTATTATAAGTAAATTTCAATCTCTCTCCTTCCTGTTGATGTTTGTAGAAGGAAATAGGATCTTTAATATTGCCATTAGATATTCAACTTCAGCACGACTGCACGTGCCCAGTGTTGCAACCCTAATATGACCACATCACTAACCCTGTATGAACCAGAGCGCCAAACGTCTGTTTGACAACCTGTGCCTACGCCCCTGCCTTCATTTTGACTGTGCCTTCGGAAAGTATTCATACCCCTTGACTTATTCTACATTTTGTTGTGTTACAGCCTGAATTCAAAATGGATTAAATAGATGTTTTCTCTCTCGCCGATCTACACACAATACCTCACAATGGCCGAGTGAAAATGTTTTAAGAAATGTTTGCAAATTTGTTGAAATTAAAATACAGAAATAGTCCATTTATATAAGTATTCACACCCCTGAGTCAATACTTTTTAGAAGCACATTTGGCATTGATTACAGCTGAGTCTTTCTGGGAAAGTCTCTATTAAAGGGTGTTTCACACTTGGTCCCTTTCAGCCAATTGTTGTGAACTTAGTGCAGTTTGCTTAACTTTGTGTGCAGTGAAAACACTCCAAAGGAACTCAGACCACAAAAATGAGCCCCCGAAGAGAACCCAACTGAGAGTTCAGTTCGCTTGAATTCCGGGGTCCTGTTCTCCTTTTTAGGGAAATGTGAACACAAAGCTCCACAGGTTCGCTTGTAATTAATCCCGCATCACACACTAACCTACCCTGCCATAGCCACTCACATTGCTGCCACAAAAGAAAGAAAATAATGATGCGCATGTTCGCGGAAAATATGTGCGCTGTTTTTGGATATTGATTAGCGATTGTCAAGGATGCACAGATATTCCAAAATATGTGTGGAGTTTTTAGTTCAGATTATTTGTTTTGGATATGTGATCTGTAGGATAAGAGAGCTTCATAAACTGTTTGTTTGATTGCGGGGTTTGAATAGCATAAGAAGACAAAAACATAACGTTACTTGGTAAAAATCACAAGGTTCAAAATCTATTCTAGCTCTTAAAGGGGCAGTAGCCTACATTGGGTGTACATTTTTCAATTATAGCATTATTTAATCTGCATTTATTATTCTGCTATTTATTCTGTTGCCAATAATATTTGCATATTAATAGTATCTTGTGATTACACTTATTATGTCTCACCTTTTAACAAAATGCAATCTATTAGCTTCCAAAATGTAAGTAGGTATATGGTAGAGTATATCTAGCTGTCCAATAACACATTCTGATGTGGAATGGCTTATCCTGCACTTTGTAAAACCCACAGTGCATTGAGGGAATGTTGGAAAAAGATCTTGGTTCCTTTCTAAACATAGCAATGAAAATGCAGAGAGGAATTGGACCACAAAATAGGTGAAGTGAACTGGAAAATAGTTCAAATCAAATCAAACTTTATTGGTCACATACACATGGTTAGCAGATGTTAATGTGAGTGTAGCGAAATGCTTGTGCTTCTAGTTCCGACAGTGCAGTAATACATAACAAGTAATCTAACAATTCCCCAACAACTACCTAATACACACAAATCTAAAGGGATGAAATAAAAATATGTACATACAGTGGGGCAAAAAAGTATTTAGTCAGCCACCAATTGTGCAAGTTCTCCCACTTAAAAAGATGAGAGAGGCCTGTAATTTTCATCATAGGTACACTTCAACTATGACAGACAAAATGAGAAAAAAAATCCAGAAAATCACATTGTAGGATTTTTTATGAATTTATTAGCAAATTATGGTGGAAAATAAGTATTTGGTCAATAACAAAAGTTTATCTCAATACTTTGTTATATACCCTTTGTTGGCAATGACAGAGGTCAAACGTCTTCTGTAAGTCTTCACAAGGTTTTCATACACTGTTGCTGGTATTTTGGCCCATTCCTCCATGCAGATCTCCTCTAGAGCAGTGGTGTTTTGGGGCTGTTGCTGGGCAACACGGACTTTCAACTCCCTCCAAAGATTTTCTATGGGGTTGAGATCTGGAGACTGGCTAGGCCACTCCAGGACCTTGAAATGCTTCTTACGAAGCCACTCTTTCGTTGCCCGGGCGGTGTGTTTGGGATCATTGTCATGCTGAAAGACCCAGCCACATTTCATCTTCAATGCCCTTGCTGATGGAAGGAGGTTTTCACTCAAAATCTCACGATACATGGCCCCATTCATTCTTTCCTTTACACGGATCAGTCGTCCTGGTCCCTTTGCAGAAAAACAGCCCCAAAGCATGATGTTTCCACCCCCATGCTTCACAGTAGGTATGGTGTTCTTTGGATGCAACTCAGCATTCTTTGTCCTCCAAACACGACGAGTTGAGTTTTTACCAAAAAGTTATATTTTGGTTTCATCTGACCATATGACATTCTCCCAATCTTCTTCTGGATCATCCAAATGCTCTCTAGCAAACTTCAGACGGGCCTGGACATGTACTGGCTTAAGCAGGGGGACACGTCTGGCACTGCAGGATTTGAGTCCCTGGCGGCGTAGTGTGTTACTGATAGTAGGCTTTGTTACTTTGGTCCCAGCTCTCTGCAGGTCATTCACTAGGTCCCCCCGTGTGGTTCTGGGATTTTTGCTCACCGTTCTTGTGATCATTTTGACCCCACGGGGTGAGATCTTGCGTGGAGCCCCAGATCGAGGGAGATTATCAGTGGTCTTGTATGTCTTCCATTTCCTAATAATTGCTCCCACAGTTGATTTCTTCAAACCAAGCTGCTTACCTATTGCAGATTCAGTCTTCCCAGCCTGGTGCAGGTCTACAATTTTGTTTCTGGTGTCCTTTGACAGCTCTTTGGTCTTGGCCATAGTGGAATTTGGAGTGTGACTGTTTGAGGTTGTGGACAGGTGTCTTTTATACTGATAACAAGTTCAAACAGGTGCCATTAATACAGGTAACGAGTGGAGGACAGAGGAGCCTCTTAAAGAAGAAGTTACAGGTCTGTGAGAGCCAGAAATCTTGCTTGTTTGTAGGTGACCAAATACTTATTTTCCACCATAATTTGCAAATAAATTCATTAAAAATCCTACAATGTGATTTTCTGGATTTTTTTTCCTCATTTTGTCTGTCATAGTTGAAGTGCACCTATGATGAAAATTACAGGCCTCTCTCATCTTTTTAAGTGGGAGAACTTGCACAATTGGTGGCTGACTAAATACTTTTTTGCCCCACTGTATATGGATGAGCGATGCCGAGCGGCATAGGCAAGATGCAATAGATGGTATAAGATACAGTATATACATATCAGATGAGTAATGTAAGATATGTAAACATTATTAAAGTGGCATTGCTTAAAGGGACTAGTGAGTCTCTTTGTAGGCAGCAGCCTCTCTGAGTTAGTGATTGCTGTTTAGCAGTCTGATGGCCTTGAGATAGAAGCTGTTTTTCAGTCTCTCGGTCCCAGCTTTGATGCACCTGTACTGACCTCGCCTTCTGGATGATAGCGGGGTGAACAGGCAGTGAACAGGCAGTTGAGTCCTCATTCAAAGGCAAGGACAGTGTGAATACAACGAGAACTGAGATCTAGCCCTTTTTTTACCCCAGAGTTCACTTTAAAGAGGGCTGAGATAGGTTATTTTAAAGAGGACTGATATAGGTTATTTTAAAGAGGACTATATGTGAAAACCCTAATTAGAGATTTCCACACCTGGATTGTGCAACATTTGCCCAATATTATTTTCAAAAATGTTCAAGCTCTGTCAAATTGGTTGTTCATCATTGCTAGACAACCATTTCCAGGTCTTGCCATAGATTTAAGTCAAAACTGGAACATTCACTGTCTTCTTGGTAAGCAACTCCAGTGTAGATTTGGCTTGTTTTAGGTTATTGTCTTGCTGAAAGGTGAATTGTTGGAAAGCAGACTGAACCAGGTTTTCTTCTTGGATTTTGCCTGTGCTTAGCTCCGTTCTGTTTCTTTTTTATCCTGAAAAACTCCTGTTATGAGAATTTTGTTATCAATGTTCATAAACTTCAATTAATCTACTCAGTCTGCAACCCAGAATTTGTAAGGTTCTGGTTTAAATGAAACAGATAGTTCCCAGCTTACAATAGTCAAAATGTTTATTCACGAGAGCACTCATCCATTTTATACCTTGCTCCTTACTTACGCACATACTTCCACACAAACAGTAGATATCCTACTGTTAAAAACGTAAAAAATGTAAGTGTTACTTACAGCTTAAAGTTTTTTTTATTTTTTATTTTTTATTTCAATACTAAATGGAAATTAGTTCCCGGCTTTAGTGTTTAGTGTTTAGCACGAGCAGTAGGTGAGTTGTATCCTTCTCCAGAGTTCTCACCACTGTGTATCACTACCCAGCCGACAATTCCATTCCCCCGAGATTAGGGAAACCTTGAGAAGTACTCCCTGTCCTATCATAAGTTTCTCAGAGTTCTAGCCAGGTCGGGTCAAACACAGTTTAATTGTTCTCTGTATTTTCTTAGGCACACACATACACACACATTTCTCTCCCTCACAGGTCTCTTCTGAGCCTAGTTGGACTTACGTTTAATACTTTAATTATTCCTTAAACATACTACATAAACTATAATCCCTAATAGTTAGGTTTCAGGGTGGAATTATTTAATCATTATCTTTAAACATATAAATTATTTTATCAACTCCCCAGTCCTGAACGATTAGAAGCATACCCATAACATGATGCAGCCACCACTATGCTTGAACATTTGGAGAGTTGTACTCAGTAATGTGCCACGTTGTCTTGCAAACAGGATGTATGTTTTGGAATAATTGTGTTCTGTTCAGGCTTCCTTCTTTTCACTTTGTCAATTAGGTTAGTATTGTGGAGTAACTACAATGTTGTTGATCCATCCTCAGTTTTCTCCTATCACAACTGTTTTAAAGTTACCATTGGCCTCATGGTGAAATCCCTGAGCGGTTTCCTTCCTCTCCGGCAACTGAGTTAGGAAGGATGCCCGTATCTTTGTAGTGACTGGGTGTATGTGTCATGTTTTGTCTTTGATCATCATGTCTTGTCCCTGTGCTTCCCTCTGCTGGTCTTATTAGGTTCTTTCCCTCTTTCTATCCCTCTCTCTCCTCCTCCCTCTCTCCCTCTCTATCGTTCCGTTCCTGCTCCCAGCTGTTTCTCATTCTCCTAACGACCTCATTTACTCTTTCACACCTGTCCCCTATTTTGCCCTCTGATTAGAGTCCCTATTTCTCCCTCTGTTTTCCGCTTCTGTCCTTGTCGGATTCTTGTTTGATGTTTGCTGTTCTGTGTCCTTGTTCCGCCCTGTCGTGTTTTTGCCTTCTTCAGATGCTGCGTGTGAGCAGGTGTCTATGTCAGCTACGGCCTGTGCCTTCCTGAAGCGACCTGCAGTCTGTGGTCGCGTCTCCAGTCGTTCCTCTCTACTGACGAGAGGATTTCAGTTTCCTGTTTTGGATTTACCTTTGATAATATCCAGGAGAATCATTGTTTGTTTTATACTGGAATAAAGACTCTGTTTCTATTACGTCGCTTTTGGGTCCTCATTCACCAGCATAACAGAAGAATCCGACCAAGAATGGACCCAGCGACTACGGATTCTCGCAACACTGCCGTCGAGATCCAGGGAGCAATGCTCGGCAGACACGAGCAGGAATTGTCTGCTGCTCGTCATGCCGTTGAGACCCTGGCCGCTCACGTCTCCGATCTCTCAGGACAGTTTCAGAGTCTTCGTCTCGTGCCACCAGCTACTTCCTGGTCTTCCGAGTCTCCGGAACCTAGGGTTAATAACCCACCATGTTACTCTGGGCAGCCCACTGAGTGTCGCTCCTTTCTCACCCAGTGTGATATTGTGTTCTCTCTCCAGCCCAACACATACTCTAGAGAGAGAGCTCGGATCGCTTACGTCATATCACTCCTTACTGGTCGGGCTCGGGAGTGGGGCACAGCTATCTGGGAGGCAAGGGCTGAGTGTTCTAACGTTTATCTGAACTTTAAAGAGGAGATGATACGGGTTTTTGATCGTTCAGTTTTTGGGAAGGAGGCTTCCAGGGCCCTGGCTTCCCTATGTCAAGGTGATCGATCCGTAACGGATTACTCTATAGAGTTTCGCACTCTTGCTGCATCCAGTGACTGGAACGAGCCGGCGTTGCTCGCTCGTTTTCTGGAGGGACTCCACGCTGAGGTTAAGGATGAGATTCTCTCCCGGGAGGTTCCTTCCAGCGTGGACTCTTTGATTGCACTCGCCATCCGCATAGAACGACGGGTAGATCTTCGTCACCGAGCTCGTGGAAGAGAGCTCGCGTTAACGGTGTTTCCCCTCTCCGCATCTCAACCATCTCCTTCCATCGGCTCAGAGACTGAGCCCATGCAGCTGGGAGGTATTCGCATCTCGACTAAGGAGAGGGAACGGAGAATCACCAACCGCCTTTGCCTCTATTGCGGTTCTGCTGGACATTTTGTCATGTCATGTCCAGTAAAAGCCAGAGCTCATCAGTAAGCGGAGGGCTACTGGTGAGCGCTACTACTCAGGTCTCTCCATCAAGATCCTGTACTACCTTGTCGGTCCATCTACGCTGGACCGGTTCGGCTGCTTCCTGCAGTGCCTTGATAGACTCTGGGGCTGAGGGTTGTTTTATGGACGAAGCATGGGCTCGGAAACATGACATTCCTCTCAGACAGTTAGGGAAGCCCACGCCCATGTTCGCCTTAGATGGTAGTCCTCTCCCCAGTATCAGATGTGAGACACTACCTTTAACCCTCACAGTATCTGGTAACCACAGTGAGACCATTTCCTTTTTGATTTTTCGTTCACCTTTTACACCTGTTGTTTTGGGTCATCCCTGGCTAGTATGTCATAATCCTTCTATTAATTGGTCTAGTAATTCTATCCTATCCTGGAGCGTTTCTTGTCATGTGAAGTGTTTAATGTCTGCTATCCCTCCTGTTTCTTCTGTCCCCTCTACTCAGGAGGAACCTGGTGATTTGACAGGAGTGCCGGAGGAATATCATGATCTACGCACGGTCTTCAGTCGGTCCAGAGCCAACTCTCTTCCTCCTCACCGGTCGTATGATTGTTGTATTGATCTCCTTCCGGGGACCACTCCCCCTCGGGGTAGACTATACTCTCTGTCGGCTCCCGAACGTAAGGCTCTCGAGGATTATCTGTCTGTTTCTCTCGACGCCGGTACCGTGGTGCCTTCTTCCTCTCCCGCCGGAGCGGGGTTTTTCTTTGTTAAGAAGAAGGACGGTACTCTGCGCCCCTGCGTGGATTATCGAGGGCTGAATGACATAACGGTTAAGAATCGTTATCCGCTTCCCCTTATGTCGTCAGCCTTCGAGATTCTGCAGGGAGCCAGGTTCTTTACTAAGTTGGACCTTCGTAACGCTTACCATCTCGTACGCATCAGAGAGGGGGACGAGTGGAAAACGGCGTTTAACACTCCGTTAGGGCATTTTGAATACCGGGTTCTGCCGTTCGGTCTCGCTAATGCTCCAGCTGTCTTTCAGGCATTAGTTAATGATGTACTGAGAGACATGCTGAACATCTTTGTTTTCGTTTACCTTGACGATATCCTGATTTTTTCACCGTCACTCGAGATTCATGTTCAGCACGTTCGACGTGTACTCCAGCGCCTTTTAGAGAATTGTCTCTACGTGAAGGCTGAGAAGTGCGCCTTTCATGTCTCCTCTGTCACATTTCTCGGTTCTGTTATTTCCGCTGAAGGCATTCAGATGGATCCCGCTAAGGTCCAGGCTGTCAGCGATTGGCCCGTTCCTAAGTCACGTGTCGAGTTGCAGCGCTTTCTCGGTTTCGCTAATTTCTATCGGCGTTTCATTCGTAATTCCGGTCAAGTGGCTGCCCCTCTCACAGCTCTGACTTCTGTCAAGACTTGCTTTAAGTGGTCCGGTTCCGCCCAGGGAGCTTTTGATCTCCTCAAGAAGCGTTTTACATCCGCCCCTATCCTTGTTACTCCTGACGTCACTAAACAATTCATTGTCGAGGTTGACGCTTCAGAGGTGGGCGTGGGAGCCATTCTGTCCCAGCGCTTCCAGTCTGACGATAAGGTCCATCCTTGCGCTTACTTTTCTCATCGCCTGTCGCCATCGGAACGCAACTATGATGTGGGTAACCGCGAACTGCTCGCCATCCGCTTAGCCATAGGCGAATGGCGACAGTGGTTGGAGGGGGCGACCGTCCCTTTTGTCGTTTGGACTGACCATAAGAACCTTGAGTACATCCGTTCTGCCAAACGACTTAATGCACGTCAAGCTCGTTGGGCGTTGTTTTTCGCTCGTTTCGAGTTCGTGATTTCCTATCGCCCGGGAAATAAGAACACCAAGCCTGATGCCTTATCCCGTCTCTTTAGTTCTTCTGTGGCTTCTACCGACCCCGAGGGGATTCTCCCTGAAGGGCGTGTTGTCGGGTTGACTGTCTGGGGAATTGAGAGACAGGTAAAGCAAGCACTCACTCACACTGCGTCGCCGCGCGCTTGTCCTAGTAACCTTCTGTTCGTTCCTGTCTCTACTCGTCTGGCTGTTCTTCAGTGGGCTCATTCTGCCAAGTTAGCTGGCCACCCCGGCGTTCGGGGTACGCTTGCTTCTATTCGCCAGCGGTTTTGGTGGCCTACTCAGGAGCGGGACACGCGCCGTTTCGTGGCTGCTTGTTCGGACTGCGCGCAGACTAAGTCAGGTAACTCTCCTCCTGCCGGTCGTCTCAGACCGCTTCCCATTCCTTCTCGACCTTGGTCTCACATCGCCTTAGACTTTATTACCGGTCTGCCTTCGTCTGCGGGGAAGACTGTGATTCTTACGGTTATCGATAGGTTCTCTAAGGCGGCACATTTCATTCCCCTCGCTAAGCTTCCTTCCGCTAAGGAGACGGCACAAATCATCATTGAGAATGTGTTCAGAATTCATGGTCTCCCGTTAGACGCCGTTTCAGACAGAGGCCCGCAATTCACGTCACAGTTTTGGAGGGAGTTCTGTCGTTTGATTGGTGCTTCCGTCAGTCTCTCTTCCGGGTTTCATCCCCAGTCTAACGGTCAAGCAGAAAGGGCCAATCAGTCGATTGGTCGCATATTACGCAGCCTTTCGTTTCGAAACCCTGCGTCTTGGGCAGAACAGCTCCCCTGGGCTGAGTACGCTCACAACTCGCTTCCTTCGTCTGCTACCGGGCTATCTCCATTTCAGAGTAGTCTTGGGTACCAGCCTCCTCTGTTCTCGTCCCAGCTCGCCGAGTCCAGCGTTCCCTCCGCTCAGGCTTTTGTCCAACGTTGTGAGCGCACCTGGAGGAGGGTCAGGTCTGCACTTTGCCGTTACAGGGCGCAGACTGTGAGAGCCGCCAATAAACGTAGGATTAAGAGTCCTAGGTATTGTCGCGGTCAGAGAGTGTGGCTTTCCACTCGTAACCTTCCCCTTACGACAGCTTCTCGCAAGTTGACTCCGCGGTTCATTGGTCCGTTCCGTGTCTCTCAGGTCGTCAATCCTGTCGCTGTGCGACTGCTTCTTCCGCGACATCTTCGTCGCGTCCACCCTGTCTTCCATGTCTCTTGTGTCAAGCCTTTTCTTCGCGCCCCCGTTCGTCTTCCCTCCCCCCCCCCCGTCCTTGTCGAGGGCGCACCTATTTACAAGGTACGGAAGATCATGGACATGCGTTCTCGGGGACGTGGTCACCAGTACTTAGTGGATTGGGAGGGTTACGGTCCTGAGGAGAGGAGTTGGGTTCCATCTCGGGACGTGCTGGACCGTTCGTTGATTGATGATTTCCTTCGTTGCCGCCAGGGTTCCTCCTCGAGTGCGCCAGGAGGCGCTCGGTGAGTGGGGGGGTACTGTCATGTTTTGTCTTTGATCATCATGTCTTGTCCCTGTGCTTCCCTCTGCTGGTCTTATTAGGTTCTTTCCCTCTTTCTATCCCTCTCTCTCCTCCTCCCTCTCTCCCTCTCCCGCTCTCTCTCTCTATCGTTCCGTTCCTGCTCCCAGCTGTTTCTCATTCTCCTAACGACCTCATTTACTCTTTCACACCTGTCCCCTATTTTGCCCTCTGATTAGAGTCCCTATTTCCCCCTCTGTTTTCCGCTTCTGTCCTTGTCGGATTCTTGTTTGATGTTTGCTGTTCTGTGTCCTTGTTCCGCCCTGTCGTGTTTTTGCCTTCTTCAGATGCTGCGTGTGAGCAGGTGTCTATGTCAGCTACGGCCTGTGCCTTCCTGAAGCGACCTGCAGTCTGTGGTCGCGTCTCCAGTCGTTCCTCTCTACTGACGAGAGGATTTCAGTTTCCTGTTTTGGATTTACCTTTGATAATATCCAGGAGAATCATTGTTTGTTTTATACTGGAATAAAGACTCTGTTTCTATTACGTCGCTTTTGGGTCCTCATTCACCAGCATAACAGTATGGATACACCATCCAAAGTGTAATTCATAACTTCACCATGCTCAAAGGGATATTTACCAATCTACCAATATGTGCCCTTCTTTGCGAGACATTGGAAAAAACGTCCCTGGTCATTGTGGTTGAACCGTTGTTTGAAATTCACTGCTCGACTGAGGGATCTTACAGGTAATTGTATGTGAGATGAGGAGATGAGGTAGTCATTCAAAAATCATGTTAACACTATTATTGCACACAGAGTGAGTCCATACAACTTATTACATGAGTTGTTAAGCACATTTTTATTCCTGAACTTATTTAGTCTTAGTTATTGACTCAAGACATTTCAGCTTTTCATTTTTTATTAATTTGTAAAAATGTTCAAAAACATAATTACACTTTGACATTGTGGGTATGGTGTGTAGGCCACTGACAAAACATCTACATTTGATACATTTTAAATTCAGGCTGTAACACAATCACATGTGGGAAAAGTCAAGGGGTGTGAATACTTTCTGAAGGCACTGTATCCGTCCGGCTCTTCACCTTCTGTTTGTTTCCCTTTGGGCAGGTCTGGTTTCACAGAGTTATTCCTAGAACATTCCAACTTAAGTGAGGTTACATAAGGAAACCTTAAGTGAGATTGCATAAGGGATTTATATTCTCATCTGAGCTGAAATCTAAAGAGGTTATTACATACAACCAACTATAGAACTATACTCAAATAGCCTTAGATATATGATTAGTATAATAAATGCATCACCCCACTATGCAGTTAAGAACAGTTTTGGCAGTCAAAAACATGAAAGAACAAGGACTGGCACTACAGTAAAAATTCTACATTACATTTTCGTAAAGTGTTGATGATAAATAGTGGAGTCAGTCCGTGTGGAGTTTGTGTGTTACTTGCTCTTTTCATACCATGCTGTCATGTTGGTAAACAGCAGTAAATATTGTCAGGTAGCTGTGATAGAGCAGGTAACTCCGCTACTGGCCTTCCTCTCTATTCCTCTCCTCCATCCCTCTCTCGTTCTCTGTTACCACCCTCTCTGTTTTGCTTCATTCCACTCCACCTTTCCATAATCTGCTTTTCAGCGAACGTGTGAGTATGTTTATAGAAGAGAGAGGGAGAGAGTGAGTTAAGTGTGGTCTGATTGAGGAGGTGGAATGGGCTGATAGTAAGAAGAAGGGAGGAGAAAGAGAGAGGGAGGGCTGAGAAAGAGGGAGTAGGGGGAAACAGACGGGTGGGGGGAGAAGAGGTATAAAAGCCTTGCTATACAGAATAAAGAAATATCCCCAGAGAGAAAGAGAGAGAGAGATTGTGAAAGAGACTTTACCAACAGAGTTGACACCATAACTACCTTCTTAGGGTAAGTACAACTATCTCATAGGTTTATAGCTACATAACAATATATTATCCACAATATACTAAAAACAAGATATACATTTGATATTGGTAACTTTGACATAACTCTAACAGAAATCCCATAAAGGAGGTTAATGTTTAGGTGTAAATACTGGCTGTCACTTTTTGCAGCCTATAATTAGGTGTAACTGTAAATAACAAAACATACAGACTTTGATCCATTAAAATAGTGATACAGTGAGATGCATGGGTACAGCCTTCAGTTTGTTTGATGTGCTACTGAGTGCTGAGTGAATAGGGGTCATTAGCCTGGTGGTGCAGTTCTGTGGGTTCGTAGCATCCTGCATGGTAAAGGATTTTTTCCAGTGAGGTGAGCACATTCTAGCCTGGGGCGAGGTCTCAGGGCCTACTGTGTGCCCGCCAGGCTGCAGACGCGCATAAAAGGCTGCAGACGATGCTGTCAGCACCTCACTAACACAGACACACACCCACTCCTTGATATCCTCGTAACCCTTTTGCCTGTAAGGTCTGTGAGCTCCCTCCCTGTGGGCCAGCTGTGCCCCATGCCTGGGGGGTGACGTGTGCCGTTGGGTATGTAAAGGAGGGGCGTTGCACCAGGTTGTTATCCAAACCCTACAAACACAGGAGGCGACAGAGAGGGTCTGCCATGGGGCACATGGATGTGGGTGAATGTGGGGGTTTTTGTTCAGAAGGTTGGGGTCTTGTTGACATCTGGGATGGCTATTTGTACAGGTGTCAGAAACCTGGCAAGGTCACTGTGTGTGTGTGTGTGTGTGTGTGTGTGTGTGTGTGTGTGTGTGTGTGTGTGTGTGTGTGTGTGTGTGTGTGTGTGTGTGTGTGTGTGTGTGTGTGTGTGTGTGTGTGTGTGTGTGTGTGTGTGTGTGTGTGTGTGTGTGTGTGTGTGTGTTTGGTTTTCGCCAGACATAATGGGATCCGTCCAAAACGTTGACTCAGGTTTGCCAAAAAAAACCTGGAAGCACCTGGATGATAATCAAGACTCTTGGAAGAATGTTCTATGGACAGATGTGTCAAAAGTATAACTTTTTGGACGACATGGGTGCCATTATGCCTGGTGAAAACCAAACACTGCATTCCACCGTAAGAACCTTACACCAACGGTCAGCATGGTGGTGGTAGTGTGATGGTTTGGGGATGCTTTGCTGCCTCAGGACCTGAACGACTTGCCTTAATAGAAGGAACCATGAATTCTGCTAAGTATCAGAGAATTCTACAGGAGAATGTCAGGCCATCCGCCTGTGAGCTGAAGCTGAAGTGCAGCTGCGTCAACACACAATCAAATCTACATGAAAATGGCTAAAAAGTAACACATTTGAAGTTTTGGAATGGCTTACTCAAAGTCCAGACCTAATCCCAATTGAGATGTTGTGGCAGGACTTGAAACGAGCAGTTCATGGTTGAAAACTCACAAATGTCGCTGAGTTAAAGCAGTTCTGCATGGAAGAGTGGGCCAAAATTCCTTCACAGCGACGTGAGAGATTGATCAACAACTACAGGAAGTGTTTGGTTGGAGTCATTGCAGCTAAAAGTGGCACAACCAGTTGTTGAGTGTTAGGGGGCAATTACTTTTTCACACAGGGGCACTCACTGGGTGTTGCATAACTTTATTTATGAAATAAATTAAATATGTATGTAAATGTTTTGTTATTTGTTCACTCAGGTTGCCTTTATCTAATATTAGGTTTTGGTTGAAGATCTGATAACATTCAGTAACATAAATATTCCAAAGTAGAGAAAATGAGAAAGGGGTAAATACTTTTTCACACCCTCGTATGCCCATAGAAACTCTGTCTGTACTTCCTGTCTGTACATCACGAGGGACCCTAAAATCCAGTCACACAAAAATAACATTGGTTTTGGGAATTTGTTTTGCCCTCTACTCTAGAAATACATAAATGTATAGGCCTATATATTACTATTTTTGTTGACATTGAGAAATAGTGTGTAGTCAATGGATTTATGGCTGCGTTAACATGTACATAAACCCACATACAGACCCATGTAGAATCTTTACCACCAGTTCACTTGTTTATAACTGTCACAGTCCCTAACGTACAGTAACGTCATGCGCTCCATGCCTTCTTTCTCTCATGGTGGTGGTGGTATTATGACACATTTTAACATCAGTCTTCTCTCCAACAGACCAAAAGACCGACAGACAGCCAGAGTGAGGATGAGGACTCTCCTCCAGTGTGTGGCCCTGTGTGTCATTATCTCTCTCTGCGTCTGCTACGGTACATTTCAACAAATCAACACTACGTCAATTCAGAATCTTTTTAGTAAACCTGGTGATCTACATTGATAAGTCACTAATAACTTTCCTCTTATTTTCCACAGATTCTCAAGAAAGCACAGAATCCTTTGAAGGTGATTGACCTTCAGATTCTTATGGCAGTAAAACATTCCCACACATTTGATGTATTATAAAAGCACTATATTTGTACATTTTTTATTTTATTTAATCTGATTTAGAATTCCAGACTAACTAGGCCATTCAGTGAATTCAATATGATTTTGTCAATGAAATCTGTATGCCCGCCCCTGTTGAGATGGGGGTAATTTCTTTTAATAAAATGGTTTTATTTAATTCCATTGCATTCCAGATGTGTTTGTCAGTCCATACCGAGCCAACTCATTCATCAACCCACAGAGTCCACAGAGGGGAAGTGCCTACAACACTCCATCAAGAGGCAGCACTTACAGGAGGTACCACACACACAATCACTGGCCTACACACAATACCCCATAATGTCAAAGCTGAAATGTCTTGAATCAATAACTATTCAACCCCTTGTTATGTTAAGCCTAAATAAGTTTAGGAGTAAAAATGTGCTTAACAAGTCATGTAATAAGTTGCATGGACTCACTCTGTGTGCAATAATAGGTTTTAACATGATTTTTGAATGACTACCTCATCTCCTTACCTCACACATACAATTATCTGTAAGGTCCCTCAGTTGAGCAGTGAATTTCAAACCCAGATTCAACCACAAAGATCAGGGAGGTTTTCCAATGCCTCACAAAGAAGGGCACCTATTAGTAGATGTTGTTTTTCTGTTTTTAAAGTACACATTCAATATCCCTTTGAGCATGGTGAAGTTATTAATTACACCTTGGATGGTGTATCAATACACCCAGTCACTACAAAAGATACAGGCGCCCTTCCTAACTCAGTTGCCGGAGAGGAAGGAAACCGCTCAGGGATTTCACAATGAGGCCAATGGTAACTTTAAAACAGTTACAGAGTTTAATGGCTGTGATAGGAGTATCTGAGGATGGATCAACAACATTGTAGTTACTCCACAATACTAACCTAATTGACAAAGTGAAAAGAAGGAAGCCTGTACAGAATACAAGTATTCCAAAACATGCATCCTGTTTGCAATAAGGCACTAAAGTAATACTGAAAAACAAAGCAATTAACTTTTTGTACTGAATACATAGTGTTATGTTTGGGGCAAATCCAATACAACACATTACTGAGTACCACTCTCTGTATTTTCAAGTATAGTGGTGGCTGCATCATGTTATGGGTATGCATGTAATCGTTAAGGACTGGGGAGTTTTTCAGGATAAAACATTTACGGAATGGAGCTAAGCACAGGAAAAAAATCCTAGAGGAAAACCTGGTTCAGTCTGCTTTCCACCAGACACTGAGCGATTAATTCACCTTTCAGCAGGACAATAACTTAAAACACAAGGCCAAATCTACACTGGAGTTGCTTACCAAGAAGACAGTGAATGTTCCTGAGTGACCAAGTTACAGTTTTGACTTAAATCTGCTTGAAAATCTATGGCAAGACTTGAAAATGGTTGTCTAGCAATGATCAATAACTCTTTTGACAGAGCTTGAAGACCTTTGAAAAGAATAATGGGCAAATATTGTACAATCCATGTGTGCAAAGCTCTTACAGACTTACCCAGAAAGACTCACGGCTGTAATCGCTGCCAAAGCTGATTCTAACATGTTTTGACTCAATGATGTGAATGCTTATGTAAATTGATATTTTTGTATTTAAATGCCAATATATTTGCAAACATTTCTAAAAACATGTTTTTAGAAAAATATCAATTTAAACCATTTAAAATTCTGGCTGTAGCACAACACAATGTGTAAAAAGTCACTGAAGGCACTGTAGGCCTCTGTGTTCTTTGTTTATCTGTGTTTCATAATGGTTGACTGTGATTGTAGTTGACTTGTGTCTGTGTTTCAGAACAATGAAGTCTCCAGCGGAAAGGCGCTCAGAGACATGTGAAGACTACTCTCCCTGTCGCTTCTTTGCCCATCGCTATGGTTACCAGCTGGCCTATCAGAGATATTTTGGAGCCAGGAATCCAGGCACGACGGGGAGCCGTGGATTCTGATTCCCTGTCCATCTTATCATAGCAATTATTCCTGCTATTGATTTACTGTACGCTCATTCAATACACTCTGACATTACGTAACAGGATATTGGTTCGGTGATGTAACAGTAAAAGAGATGTGACAAATATATGAAAACATATCAGTAAATCAATTACGAATATAGTGAGTAATATTCTTGCGTATTTATATAATTCAAGCTCCATTTATTGTATAACTTTATGGCCTACTCACAATCACCACACCCTCAAAGAATAACTGCTTTCAGAAATCTGTTTGTGAAGATTAGCTTCACACCCACCTCCATTGTTCCCTTTTTCCATCCACACTAAGACAACAGTCTTTGTCTAACCCATATGTATATATATGTATTAAAAAGTGTTTTTGAAGAGTTTCTTACATTCATTGTCTAAATCCTATGGGGTCACGATATTCCTCAGAGGGGCTTAGTAACCTTACTTGTGGGCTACAGAATCCCACCTCATTTGGTTCCACGTGTTGCCAGATTTCAGCTGAATAGGATTTTGAATAGGGAGCAGATGTGTGAACGCTAATAGCTGTCCCAGTTTGACCAGTGTGGTAGCAACAAATCAGAAAAATGTAGTGAGGAAACAATAAAAGCCAAGGGAAGCTACATCTTTGCACCAGCATGACAACGTTTGCTCCTGTTTTTAAACTGTAAGTGTAAATGATGTTCAAAGTCAGTTACTATTTGTTTGATTATCCAGTAGTTTGTATGGCCTCATCTTCCACTTTTGGAATGTAAATTTATATATTTTTGGTAATTTTTCCCCAAATGTTTGTAAATGGGAGCATCAATGGTATCAATAGAAAATGTTCATTTCCAGGTCACATACAAAAATAAGTAGTCAGCTGGTCACTGTTTTTGTAGACAAGATGCAGCTCCTTAACCTACCATAAGAACCAGAGGTCATCTGAACACAGTGAATGTCAGTCTCTAGAAGACGAGAGAGACACAAGCATCACACTGGATCTGGCCACGGCACACCCACGAACAGTGGTGTAAAGTACTACTTAAGTCGTTTTTGGGGTATCTGTACTTTACTTGACTATTTATATTTTTGACAACTTTTTATTTTACTTCACTACATTCCTAAAGATAATATTGTACTTTTTACTCCATAGATTTTCCCTGACAACCCAAAGTCCTCCCTACATTTTGAATGATTAGCAGAACAGGAAATTGTGAAATTCACTCACTTATCAAGAGAACACGTGGCCATCCCTACTGCCTATGGTCTGGCGGACTCACTAAACACAAATGCATCTTTTGTAAATAACGTCTGAGATTTGGAGTGTGCCCCTGGCTATCCGTACAATGTAAAAACAAGAACATGGTGCCGTCCGCTTAGTTTATTATAAGGAATTTGAAATGATTTATACTTTTACATTTGATACTTAAGTATATTTTAGCAATTCAATTTACTTTTGACACTTAAGTACATTTAAAACCAAATACTTTTAGACTTTTACTCAAGTAGTATTTTACTGGGTGACTTTCACTTTTACTTGCGTAACTTTCTATTAAGGTATCTATACTTTTACTCAAGTGTGACAATTGGGTACTTTTTCCACCACTGCCCACGAATGGGCAATCACATTGATGTTTTTTGTGTGATTCCGCAGAACCAAAATGTTCATAATTAAGGCTTTGCTAGGATAGATTTCTGAACTTTGTCCCTACATGGAGGAATGACACCAGCACTGACCCAGACGCTGAAATTACACCCCGAATTGTCAAGGCCACTTCAGTGGCCCAGAAGTCCGACATGGAAAGAAAGTGAGAGAGCAAAATATAGAGGGAGATTTCCCTTAAGGATTGAGGTCTATACATAACGCTACATTCTGCAATGCTGTCAAGCAATAATGTGCTACTTATTAAGAAGTGGAACATGAGTGAGGAAAAGGCAACGAGTAATAGAATAGAATGGAGCAGAATATAATAGAATGGAGCCGAATATAATAGAATGGAGCAGAATAGAATAGAATGAAGCAGAATAGAAAAGAATGGAGCAGAATAGAATGGAGCCAAATAGAATAGAATTTTGTTCTACTTCAGTAGTTGAACAATTTATGTGTTTTAGTTTTTATATGCCTATCAATGCTCCATACAGGCAACCATACCATGTGTATTACTGGTGAATGAATATACAATCAACAATCAATCTAAAAATTTGCTGTCAGTTTCTTCACTGTGGTTTGCTATAAAAAAGCAAAACCTCTGATCAAAAGTCTGTCACAAAATGACGGATGGCGTTTTCTCTTCTTGTTCAAATAGTATCATATGGTTTTATCAACCAGTAGTTAGTGGTTTGAATAGGATGTCGTGTGGGCATGCTGTAAAACTCGGACCTCTTGAGGTTGTCTGGTGGTACTGCACATTTAAAGGAGTGTTGTCTTTATACAGTGGGGTCTAAAATTATTGACACCCTTGACAAAGATGAGCAAAAATGACTGTATAAAATAAATAATTCAAATACTGAGCTATATTGTATGCAAAAAAAAATTGGGACATTTTCAATCTCTATTTTCATGTCATCCAACAAATGTAAACGCCTGGAGTTTGCTAAACAGCATTGTCACTTGTATTGGAATCAGTGCTATGGTCAGATGACATGAAAACAGAGCTCTTTGGCCACGTACACCAGTGGTGGGTTTGGCGTCGAATTGAGAATGCATTAGCAGAAAAGAACCCCATACCAACTGTAAAATATGGTGATGGATCATGAAGGTTATGGGGCTATTTTGCTTCCACTGGTCCTGGGGCCCTTGCTGAGGTCAACGTCATCATGAACTTTACCCAGTACACAGACATTTTAGTCCAAAACTGGTTTCCTCTGCCAGGAGGTTGAAACTTGGCAGCAAGTGGATCTTCCAGCAAGACAATAACCCCAAGCACATGTCAACATCCACAAAGAAATGGTTAATTGGCTACAAAATCAACATTTTGGAATAGCCATCTCAGTCTCGAAACTTGAAATCCATAGAAAACCTGTGGTTTGAATAGAAGAGGGCCGTCTATAAGCACAGATGAAGAATATCAAGGATCTGGAAGGATTATGTATGGAGGAATGGTCTAAGATCCCTCCCAACATGTTCTCCAACTCATAAAATAAAATGCCTCTGCCATTATCCTAGCAAGGTGAGGTATTGAAAGGTATTGAAAACAGGGATGTCAATCGTTTTTAACCCTACCTTTTTGAGAAAAAAAGTATTACTTTAAACAAAATCTCTTTCTCTGAAGAATTGTATTAGCATTGGTGTAAAGTACTTAAGTAAAAATACTTTAAAGTACTACTTAAGCAGTTTTTTTGGGTATCTGTACTTTACCATTTACATTTTTGACAACTTTTACTTTTACTACATTCCTAAGGAAAATAATGGACTTTTTACTCCATACATTTCCCCTGACACCCTAAAGTACCTGTTACATTTCAAATGCTTAGCAGGACAGGAAAATTGTCCAATTCACACACTTATCAAGAGAACCCCCCTGGTCATCCCTACTGCATCTGATCTGGCAGACTCACTAAACACACATGCTATGTTTGTAAATGATGTCTGAGTGTTGGAGTGTGCCCCTCGTTATCCGTTAAAAAATCTAAATAGTGCCGTCTGGTTTGCTTCATAATATAAGGAATGTGAAATTATTCATACTTTTACTTTTGATACTTAAGTATATTTTAGCAATTACATTTACTTTTGATACTTAAGTATATTTAAAACCAAATACTTTAAGACTTTTACTCAAGTAGTATTTTACTGGATGACTTTCACTTTTACTTCAGTCATTTTCTATTAAGATATCTCTACTTGTACTCAAGTATTACAATTAGGTACTTTTTCCACCACTGTCTATTAGTATAAAATAATAGCATTTCCAATTCTTTTTTGCATACAATTTAATTATTTATTTCATCTTAATCAAGGGTGTAAATTTCGGCCCCCACTGTAGGTGTGGGAGTTATTAGAGACATGTACATATGTTTTTACAACAGTTAAGTATAAAAGGTGTAACACTATTTTTTCATGGGGTTTTTAAAAAACTTTTTTTTTTTAAGCATGACCTCACCAAAAAATATGATGAAGCATAAATGTAGAATGTTTTTTCGAATGTTTAGAATATATGCAAAATGATTTGAGAATTCAGGGTGTGTGTGTGTGTATGTGTGTGTGTGTGTGTGTGTGTGTGTGTGTGTGTGTGTGTGTGTGTGTGTGTGTGTATCTGTTCACTCGTGCCAGTGTACATTTGCTGTTGTTGTGGGTGTATGATACATGATTCCTCAACCAATCACAAACTCAAGATATTGTGAGGCTCATAACTATAAACTGAGTGTGTGTTCATGTACTGGTGAGAGAGACAAGCAAGACAGAACAGTCTAAATCTTATACTTGTTGATCGTCCAGATCGTGAACCAACAGCAAAGAGAAAGATGAAGCCCTTGGCCATCCTTGTCCTCTGTGCTCTGGCATGTGTGTGCCACTCTATTGGAGGTAAGAGCAGAGATAGAGCGACAGCGTTAGTCAAGGTTTTGCACCTGTGCAAAATGTGCAACTATTTTTTGAATTTCAGCATACATGGAATAAGGAAAATAATCAAATAAATAATGAAACTTCATATAAATGTTAAAGAATAAATAAAACATGTACATGTTGTAATTGTGTTTTCAGATCGAGATGATTAATCATGAACAATACTGTTTCCTCTCTACACAGACTCCTCTACCTCCACTGCCTCAAAGCCTGCTAGTGAGAAAAGAGTGGGTAAGAGACATCAGTAGGATAATTGGTACCAGAATGGCAGTGGTCTGATTGTGTAAACTGTAATGTTGATGTCCAGTCGTAGATGCACTGAACATGGTTATTCTAAGTGCAGTGTGATTACACTTGTTTATATTTCTCTCGTTTTAAAAAGTGAATATGTTCTATGACCTTACAGGTGTGTTTGTTAAGAAGGACCTAGCCTCCACTTTGGTGCGACAGAAGAGAGCCGGCACTGCCCTTGCAGACTTGTCCCTGACTCAGCTGGAGAGGTACAGTACTGTTCTGTTGTCCCCCGTCTGTCATATGATAGCCTGGCACACAAGGTTGTTTTCTACAAGGTGTCGAAAGCGTTCCACAGGGATGCTGGCCCATGTTGACTCCAATGCTTCCCACAGTTGTGTGAAGTTGACTGGATGTAATTTGGGGGGTGGACCCTTCTTAATACACACTGGAAACTATTGAGTGTGAAAAACCCTACAGTGTTGCCATTCTTGACACAAACCGGTGCACCCGGTACCCTGTTCAAAGGCACTTAAATCTTTTGTCTTGCCCATTCACCCTCTGAATGGAACACATACACAATCCATGTCTCAATTGTCTCAAGGCTTAAAAATCCCTCTTCCCCTTCATCTACACTGAATGAAGTGGCTTTAACAAGTGACATCAATAAGGGATCATAGCTCTCACCTGGATTCACCTGGTCAGTCTATATCATGGAAAGAGCAGGTGTTCTTAATGTTTTGTACACTCAGTGTATGTGTTTTGCTGTTAATCAATGTTTGTATGGGAACAAGCATAATTTCCCCTTTATTTAAGATTCATTTAAGATTAAATGTGCTCAAATATTCAGGGAATTTGCTGTTGTTATCATGGAGTGAAATGTTAATTATATAAGCCTATTTCTTCACACTGGATAATATCCAGATTTTCATCTGGGGTTTTTTCTTCCCCCTTTCTTTTTTCACCTCTTCCTCTTATTTTATGGAAACTGCCCAACCCCTTCGTTCCCAGTCTGAGGGAGGTGTGCGAGCTTAACTACTGGTGTGAGAACATGATGGACACAGCTGGGATCATTGCTGCCTACACCAAATTCTATGGACCAATCCCATACTAGATGTCAACCCACTCCACAAACCAACTTCCATTTTGCAAGGCTTTTTGGAGAGAAATAGTTGTAATGTTCTGAGGATGAAACATCTGAATAAATCTAAATAAATGAAGTATAAATTGATACGGTGTTAGAGGGAGAGCGAGAGAGAAAGAGAGAAAGAGGACAATGAGAAGTTATTAAAATAACTATTTTGGTAATATTCTGTAGTGTAGTACGGTCAATAAAATTATCTAAACAATGTGTCTTTCATTAAATTATTTCATATTACATAACAATATTCTAACAATGTTATAACATGATACATTGTGTGAGATCTGTCATTTCCTTAAGGGAACAAATGAGAAACAGATTAGGCTACACACTAATGGCGACCTGAAGAAATGACCTCTGTGGTATCAAAGGCTGGTAAAGACCTTGATACAAAAATAGTGGAGCAAAAAGTTCCATTGGCTTGACATTACTGACTTTGTTTATTGAAATATTGAAAGAGAAAAGTTACATGTACAGATCTTCAGCACCTTCATGAATATGACAGCTGAAAACATTTAGACTACATTGCATTTGATATTGCATGAACAAACATATCTATCTATCTGTGGTGCCTCTGTCGAAACAAAGACAAGTTCAATTGCATAAATGATCCCAAGGCTGGAGCATTTAACTTGTCATCACTGTCAATAATGTTCGTATTTATGTAAGGTCATCTTGCCTTAAGATTAGTGTAACCTGGCCATTCTACCCAAAAAGATATGTGTAATACAATGCAAAAGGCACTCACCTGCAAGAGAACTTGGTTGAAGCGTAGGCTATTCGTAACAGTAGCAGTAGCAAAGGTAGAATGTTCACCCAAAACTGCAGACATGAAGCAAAGACTTTGAGTGCAAAACTGCAGTCTACTAGGTCAGCCACTGGGGGGGGCTGAGCGTATTTTGTTTGACCTTTTTTTTGGCGTTTTCGGTTTATCTCACACGAGACTTCCGCCCTAGCTCGCGGCATTCAAAACATGGCGGACTGCATTAATTAGCCAAAAGCGTTTATGTCTAAAAGGGTATTACATAAATTAGTTTGATACAGGCAACGACATTTATAGTTGACCATTTACCCGATTGGAAAGTAAGAGAGGGGAAAGCACTGCCCACAGTTTTCACGTGGATAAAGGTAGAGTCAATTCAAGTTCATCGAGCTAGTTGACTGGCTAATTTAGCTAGCTAACGTTATGCTGATGTGAAATTTGCAGACTTTGGTGATATAGCTACCGTTGGTTACAACATTTGCCAGCTAACTAACTATTTAACATTTAAGTAAATTAATATTGGCGAGTATTTGCATCGTCTAAAGCTAGCTAACATTAGAACTTGTACAGCTTTGCTAGCTAATTTAGCTAATGTTGTTAGTTTGGACTAAACGTATACTTCTGACTAACTGCTATTCAAACAATAATTGTCTTGTGACATTGTGCTGGGAGACGAACTTGTATGTACAAGTATGTTTCCCAGCACAATGTCAAAAGGCAAATCTTTATTGGTTTAATCGCAGCAAGAGAGTGAAAGTTATTTATAATAAGGACCTCTCTGAAATGGATGGCCCTCCCTAGAGCAAAATATATTTTACCTAAACCCTCCCTGAACGCAAAAAACGAGTGACCCTCCCCTATACCCAAAATAATAATTAAAACAAAGTGGATAGCAGAGAACATGTCTACCGTTTACTCTCACTTCTTGGACAGAACAGAGCATTAAAGATGAATATTTTTTAAATTACGGGGTAAGAATGAACATATGTGTTCATCTCATCATATTTCTCCAATGCCAAATCAATGTGTCTTGTTTGCAATGAAACTGCCCCTGTTTGCAAATAATAAAATCTGAGACCTCATTAGGAATCTGAGCATGGTGCTTTCCAAAGTTAGGCCTAATTTATGACCCCAGACAGAGTAGACCTACCGACGCAGAAAAATGGAAGCTTTAACTGCTCGCTACTCTTCTTCTGTAGCTCAACCCAACGAGAGGTCAGAAGTGTTTACCTAAAAGCTGTCTGGTTTTAAACATCTTATATTGTATAGAAAGTGAATAACTTAATCAATTGATAGTGACAGAATTAGATTACTTCCCAAGCAAAGGAATTTATTTGTGTTCTTTATGCTAGAAACAATGATATCCCCATATTCATCGGAGTCACGTCTTTCCTGGATATTTTACAGCTTGTTTCTAACATAAAGCATCGCGGACCAAAACACTCGTATAGATCACTTTATATAATCATATTTGTTTTTTCTTTTCTGCCATTTTCTTTAATAAAAAGCAGCCCTATGGCATACCGTCTCATACCCCATCAATTCGAGTCTTGGTTTTAACTTAGCCTACCTCCGTGTCAGTGAAGTGCTGTTATTTAAAGAGTGGATGGAGGAATCGACCAACAAATCTATTGACATAGCAGCCTATAGCCTAAGTGAGTCTGCCAAACATGTAGGCCTACCTCTTATTTCTTAAATAGGCTCCAACACAAAGCCCTCTTGTTGTTAGCAAACTAATTAAAATTAAGAATGTTGAAATGAATTATGCCTACTTTCAGCACAATGAGCTGTCCATTTTCCGATTGATTGTGCCGCTGCTTTGTTTCAGCACCACAATGTAAGTTACTCAAATCTGGCTTATTGTGAGGTCAATAACTCTGATAAATAGGCCTACTTCATCATTAATCAAATCAATTATAGTAGTAGCAAGCTATAAAAGTTGACCTCCGGTCCTCCTCATCTTCTCGCTCTCCTTCTCAAACTGAACTGAACATAGGCTATAGCAGTGTTTCCCAAACCTGGTCCTCTAATACTCCCAACAGTACACTGTTTCGTTGTGGCCCTTGACAAACGCACCTCATTGAGGGCTTGATGATTAGTTGACAAGTTGAATCGGGTATGCTTGTCCAGGGTTACAATATAAATGTGTACTGTTGGGGGTACCGGAGGACCAGGGTTGGGAAACACTGTTCATGCGCAAGAGTACGTTTTTTGGAAGAAGCTTCTGACTCTCCCTCTGAACTGCCACCGTAGGCCTACACAGCACAGCATTGGTTAGGCATCACACAAAACGTTTTTGATCAGCAAGAGCAGAGCAGGCTGGGGCTCATGGTTGGAATATCCATTGCAGTGTGTAATGCAGCCTAGTTTTATTTACACCATCCCAGCAGCTATCTTATATAACTTATAGATTTTTATTTTCTTCTGATTCCAATAAGTTGATACTGTATCTTCCCTGGCAGGGTGAAGGAGACGCGCCATCACCATGGGGCGACGTTCAACCTCCTCCACCAAGAGTGGGAAGTTCATGAACCCCACCGACCAGGCCAGTAAGTAACGTCATACCCTTTCCGTCATCATGTGACCGCTCACATCATACGTTCACCTCAACTTGCGCATGAACACATCAGTGGACACCCATTGTTACTTAAGCTTCAGGGGATCTCATGTATGTGAAAGGAAAATCATTTCAGTGTCTGTTATTGAGCTCAGCAGCACTATGAACAATAGTAAATGCATCAACGTAGAGGAGCTGTCAGGTAACAGTTTCTACATCAAACTTAATGCGGTGCCTTTTCCTCTTCAGGGAAGGAGGCCAGGAAGCGGGAGCTGAAGAAGGTAAGACCTTGGCTGACAAGTTGAATGTCAATGACAGGTTGACTTTGTATTCTGTCTATAAAACTCACTGCGCTCTTCTTTGCTGCGCCACAGAACAAGAAGCAGAGGATGATGGTGAGAACAGCTGTACTGAAGATGAAGGACCCCAGACAGATCATCAAAGACATGGAGAAGCTGGATGAAATGGGTGAGCCATTGCAAACGGGTTTTAAACAAGGTTGTGCATTTATTTGTCTTCCAGAAAGATCTTGCTAATAATTTTATTTTCTCCTGTTCACATCTGTTCTCTATCTGTTTTTTCCTGTGCCAGAGTTCAACCCTGTGCAGCAGCCGCTGCTGAATGAGAAGGTGCTGAGGGACAAGAGGAAGAAGCTACGGGAGACGTTTGAGCGCATCGTACGTTTGTACGAAAGAGAGAACCCAGAGACTTACAAGGAGCTACGCAAACTGGAGCTGGACTATGAGAGCAATCGCGGCAAGCTGTCACTCTACTTCGACTCAGTCAAGGTGTGTATGCTATGCTGATGAACATGTATGAATTGCACAGATAAACCGAGCAGTGCTGAGATCATGTCATAATTGTTGCTGTTGTTCACTACTCACTCTTTCTCTTCCTCTCTCTGTCAACTAGAATGCTGAACTAGTGGAGGTGGATAGCATCCCACTCCCAGAGATGCCCCACGCCCCCTCCAGCATCCTGATCCAGGACATCCCCCTGCCTGGGGCCCAGCCTCCCTCCATCCTGAAGAAGGGCTCCTCGTTTAGGTGGGCAGTCCCCTGAATTTACAGTGCTGTCTCAGTATCATTCCTGTGAACCATACCACAACCCTACCAACTGTTCTGTAATCTCCCTCTTTCTCAGTAAGGGGATCAGTGCCTCCATGTCTGCAGCAGTGGCAGGCGTCCCTCGGTTACCCCCTGGTAGGAAACCCCCAGGTCCCCCACCTGGCCCCCCACCGTCTCAGGTCCTGGCGCTGTACGCCTCACGCAGGGCACAGTTCGCAGCAGATGCAGGTACTGCACACACACCTCACTACTGCATGTTTGTACATGGGATCAGGAGGAATAAATATGCTTCATTCTACTTTCTCATCCAAATCCACCTTTCTCTGCCTACAACCAGATCTGTCCAACCAGGCCTCTGACATGGAGAAAGCCATGGACACTATGCTGATGGGAGGAGAGCGGGACAGTGGGAGCGAGAGCGAGGGAGACGATGGCGAGGAAGACGACAGCGACTCTGAAGAGGACAGTGAAGGAGATAGGGATGAAGGAGGCGAGGTTGACAAGCGGATGATGGTGGACCGGCAGGAGGTCGATAGAGAGAAGGGCAGAGAGGAGGACAGAGGGGACAGACATGCAGGTGAGAGGCGGAGCCTTGTCCGCATATGTGCTTGCTTGATCACCCCAAGTGTGTTGGGTTCTGTCTTCAAGTCTGTGCACTGCTTGGTGTTGTAGTTTAAAGAATGACAACACAGATATGGTGTTTTACACGAGGTTGTGTGATATGTTTTACAGGACGCAGTGTGCGGTTTGCAGACATGCCCCCCTCAGCACCCAGGGAGAAGAGCAAGAAGAAGAGGATTGTGAAGAAGAAAAAGGCCATCACTCCTCTGCAAGCTATGATGCTTAGGATGGCAGGTACTGTATGTCCTTCAGTCTGCACACAACACCACTACCACACTTCAGCAGGACTTGTGATGCAGATGAATGATTGGATTGTTGACACTATTTTGGAGAATGACCTTTAAAGAGGTTTGTATTCGCTTGAGGATGATTTCTCCATGGGAACTAGGTTATACTTTCTTCCTTCATCCCTTTCTCACTCATCCCCCTTTATTATTTGTCTACAGGGCAGTCCATCCCTGAAGATGAAGAGGAGGAAGAGGAAGTTGAGGAGGAGTACACTGACTCTGACTCAGACATCGAGGATAGGGGACCACCAGGCGACAACCAATCTCATCTTATACCCAATCAGCGCATGCCTCCACCCTCTGGACCAATGGGAGGACAGCAACCACCTCTACACATGCAGGGTCCACCAGGAACAGGGCCTCCACCGTTGGGACCACCCCCAGCTCCTCCAATGAGGCCTCCTGGTCCGCCCTCTGGCCTGCCTCCCGGCCCTCCACCCGGTTAGTTGGTTTTATATGTAGTAATGATTGGAGTACAGTGTCATCTTGTGTGACGTTGCTTCATTACTATTAAATTACTTAAACAAAGCACTATGATGTGATATGTCTTGTTTGCCATCCTAAGGTGCTCCCCCGTTTTTGAGGCCACCTGGTATGCTAGGTGGTCCAAGGGGACCGATGCCCCGCCTACTGCCCCCTGGACCCCCACCAGGTCGTCCCCCTGGCCCTCCCCCAGGCCCCCCTCCAGGTCTCCCTCCTGGTCCTCCACCCCGGGGACCCCCACCCAGACTGCCTCCCCCAGCTCCCCCAGGTATGTGTGGATGTATTTTTGTGCCTTTTATAGGAATTACATATGACTTTATCCCTTCTCCTTAAACACGGAACATTGTCAAAACATTTTTTTTTTTTAAACATAACTACAGTTCAGCAGTACGCAAAGTTAACAGTAATAAAAATATATGTCAGCATGGCACATACCTCAAGCTAAAATAAATGTAACATTTATTTTGGGCTGCAAAGCATGGGAATAAAGCAGGATTTTCCCCCACTCTAATCTCCTCTCTTCTTCCTTTCTGTAGGTATCCCCCCTCCACCACGATCTGGCCCCCCACGCCAACTCGCCCCTCCCCTCTCTCTTTTCCCCCCGCCGCTTAACTCCAACATACTCAGCGCTCCCCCCAGCATCGTCCACCGCCAGAAACCCGGCTCCAACCCAGATGGCTCCCATAGCAACCCCAATGCCTCCATGCTGCCCCCTCCTTCCATGCCTATGTCCATGCGCCCAGGGATGCAGATGCCCCCTCCCCCGGGGACAAGTGCCCCGCCGTCGGGCACAAACCCCACCAGCCACCACCATGCACCAACCATCGAGAAGCGGGCCAACATCACCTCGGTCTCAGCCGGAGGCAGCAATCTGGCAACAGGCCCGGGGAGTGGCGGAGCCACCATCTCAGCCAAACCCCAGATCATCAACCCCAAGACAGAGGTCACCCGCTTCGTGCCCACGGCGCTGAGGGTGCGCAGGGATAAAGGGGCCGGGAGCGGAGGAGGGCATATGGAAAAGAGAGGAAGAAGAGAGGAAAGGGTGGGAGGCCAGAAGCAGCAGTCGATGGCTGCCCCCATGGGGTCAGCCAACCCTACTCAGATGGGCCCAGTCTCTCAGCCCAACATGAAGACCAAGGACCAGATGTATGAGGCCTTCATGAGGGAGATGGAGGGACTCCTCTGAGACTGACAAGGGCTGCGGGGTGAAAAGGGTGGGTGTGTTGAGAAGGAATGAACAGTAGGGGCCATGAAGAAAGTGTTAGTGATACCGTCAAGCAGATGCTGTTCAGAAACACATTGGTTCCTCTAAATGAAGCAGAAAGGCTTTGTTTTTCACAATGAGACTAGAATCTCCTCCCTACCAACTTACTGTACATGGCTATGATAATTTGGCTCAATCTTTGTGAAAAAGCTAGTGTTTTTTTATGACTGTCAAATGTTTATTTTATTGTTGAACTGAGAAACGGGATGGATTTCATAGAAAGATGGGGGGGTGTTTTGTCGGGTGTTTGTAGGAAAATCCAAATGAGTGTGTATATGCCTGTCTGAAATGGTTAGACCTGCAACTAAATAAATACTTAAACTCAATTAACTATTTTCAGTCCCAATATTTTTTAAAGCATATTTTCATAAATCAGACTACAAATTAATAAACCACCATGATGAACAGGCTCGTTCAGCAGGATGCAACGTTTTGGATCATTCAGATGGAAGAACTATGTAGGATAAGGAATCACATCAGCTCTATTCATGGAATTTCTATCTGCAACGTTCGACAACTGAATGTAGTCTAAACATAGCAATTAATTTAATTGATTTATGAATTCAGCGGGAACATCAAGTCCCAGAAATCATAGCATTAAATCTTATCCATTTCCGTACATGCGCACTTTAGCGTAGACGGCACGTTGGCAAACAAGCATGGCGGACGACTCGGAGAAAAGTGTTGAGATAAAAATAGATGGTGCAAAGGATGAAGATTCGAGTAGAGATGATGATAACAGTAACGTCAATATCGCTGAAAAGAATGAGCCAGTGAAGACCTTCAAGGATCTGGTGAGTAACGTTAGCTAGCTAAATGGAAATGGTGGATAAGCTTGCCGGCTTGGAAGCGTGCTAACGTTAGTTAACAGCACATCAACAAACCAACCTACCGCTGATAAGTTAGCAAGTTAACTGTCTTTCAACCACCAACATACAGTTCAACATCCTACGGTTCACCAGGTAGAGAGCTGGGTACAGCTGTGAGATGATGTGATGTCATTGACAGACATTTAAAAATGGGGTGCGCATTCAGCCATGCGATTTGTGTAGATGTGTAACATAAACTCCATATTCTAACGCGTTTACATATTTCTGCTATGGCATGCATCTGTTTAATATAGGGTGTAACTGAAGTGCTGTGTGAAGCTTGTGAACAGTTGGGATGGAAGACTCCTACAAAGATCCAGGTAGAGGCTATACCTGTAGCCTTACAAGGTGAGTTAAGTTGGATGGAGGTGGTTGAATGTTCTTGTTTGTGCCATGTATAAAACGGTTGGTAAAGACCTGTCTTCTAGGTGGAAGGTCTCATGTCTGTCTGTACAATCATGATGCACTTTCTTCTCTCCTATCCTAGGAAAGGATGTAATTGGCTTAGCAGAGACCGGCTCAGGGAAGACCGGGGCGTTTGCTCTGCCCATCCTGCAGTCACTCCTCGCTTCCGCTCAGAGGCTGCACACACTCATACTCACCCCCACCAGAGAGCTGGCTTTCCAGATAGCAGAGCAGTTTGAGGCCCTGGGCTCCAGCATCGGAGTCAAGACTGGTACGTGGGCATTGGAAGGAGTAGAAACATATTTGAAGGAACTCAAGTGTCATGTGACTGTTAACTCGCTTGTCTTTTTTTCTGTTTCAGCTGTTATAGTTGGAGGAATTGACATGATGTCCCAATCCCTGGTCCTGGCCAAGAAACCTCACATTGTCATTGGTGAGAAAATAACTTAATCCCTTTCAGTTACATAATATGGTACCATCTTTTAAGTGCATTCCTGGTTGATACTAATCGTGTATGTCATAACAGCCACCCCCGGGCGGTTGATAGACCACTTAGAGAACACAAAAGGCTTCTCACTGCGAGCGCTGAAGTTCCTGGTGATGGATGAGGCAGACCGGATCCTCAACATGGACTTTGAGACTGAGGTGGACAAGATCCTAAAGGTTATTCCCAGAGACAGACGCACGTTTCTCTTCTCTGCCACCATGACCAAAAAGGTACCCACATAATAGCCCCTATTATCTATTCCTTTTAGCTCTTCATTTGAGACTTGTCAGAGTATCCCTAACACCTGGCCTGTCACACTAACCCTTCTATGTCTTTATATTTACCAAGGTCGCAAAGCTGCAGAGGGCAGCTCTGAAGGATCCAGTTAAATGTGCCGTTAACACCAAGTACTCAACAGTAGAAAAATTGCAGCAGTACTACGTCTTCATACCCTCCAAATACAAGGTACTTGAAGTTTGATGTTCTAATGGTAATTGTTCTTGGATAAGTCAGAAGCTGTGTATGGTTAGTGTTGGATTGTAATTTAACTGGCTGTGTCTCCAGGATTGTTACCTGGTGTCCATCATCAACGAGCTGGCTGGGAACTCCTTCATGATCTTCTGCAGTACATGTAACAATGCCCAGCGGGTGGCGCTGCTGCTCAGGAACTTGGGCATCACTGCCATCCCCCTGCATGGGCAGATGAGTCAGGTACCCCCCTTATCCAAACACTACTGTCTACCAACATACTCACTCCAAATATCATACTCTAACACTTCCAAATGTTTTACACATCAGTGGAATCTGCATGTATAGATAATAAATGTCTTTCTCTGTTGGTCAGAACAAACGTCTAGGGTCGCTGAACAAGTTCAAGTCTAAGTCTCGCTCTGTGTTGCTGGCGACGGACGTGGCATCAAGAGGACTGGACATTCCACATGTAGACTGTGTTATTAACTACGACATCCCAACTCACTCAAAGGTATCAGTCTGGCTTGTGTGGATGTTTCTCCCTGGTCTGCAGTCTCTTCAATGTTATCACAAATGAGGGACCCAACCGAGCAACTTTAGTGGCATTTTATCATGTGTGTGTGTGTTTGTACTCAGGACTACATCCACAGAGTGGGGCGAACCGCAAGAGCAGGACGGTCTGGAAAATCCATCACATTTGTCACACAGTAAGGGCCACCTTTATGCTCGCTCTCAACCAATCTTATTAAAATTGGTTACTTCGTCCAAAGATTTTCTTCTCGTTGACATATTGACCTCAGGTATGATGTGGAGCTGTTCCAGCGAATCGAAACTCTGATTGGCAAGAAGCTGCCTGCCTTCCCCACGCAGGAGGAGGAAGTGATGATGCTGGTGGAGAGAGTGAGCGAGGCGCAGCGATTCGCCAGAATTGTGAGTCTCAATCAGTGTCTTTTCAGCAGTGTCGTCATCCATTGTAATAGCTCTGAAGTCAGTCACGATAACCTCTTTCCCTCTCAGGAAATGAAGGAACAAGGAGAAAAGAGGAAGAGGCCCAGAGGAGAAGAGGGGGATGACACAGAGCAGTCCAGTGGCGTGAGGAAGAAAGTAAGAGGTGGCGCTGGTAGTGGTGGCGGAGGGGGGGGAAGAGGTGGAGGAAAAAACCGTGGCGGAGCAGCATGGAGAGGAGGACATTAAAGTTGCCAGTAGAGAAACACAATACTGTACATATTGTCAGATACTATGTCATTTTCTCCTTGATATAAAACATCTATGGTTATAAACGGAGGCCGCTTTCTTTACAACCACCACATCATGGAGACAGGCTATTTAATTACCAATGACTTGTTCAATTTCCTAATCAATATTTCCATTTTGTAATAAAATGTTTATGTAAAATCAAGATCATGTTCAGTGATTTGTGTTCACAATTTGATAATAAAGCTTTGGTCAACATGAATGGAATCCTGATATGAGAACATCTTCATGAATTTGTATAAAATCTTTTGAAAGTAGATTAGCAATGCAAGTGACATGAACAGGGTTGAACTATATTTGTGGAATTATGGCGAAAATAGACTTTAAACCAACAATGACCTATATTTCCCGGAAGATAATGGTACAAATAAGCCCCACCACTTTGAACACAAGATGGGGGGTGTTGCATATCATGATATCTAACCAGTTACTCTGTTGTAGCTTGTTGTAACATTTGTACCATGTCAAATATCACTCCATGCAATACCTAATGAACATACAAAACACTTTAGATCGTTATTTGCATCAACAGCGTGTTAATGACAGAAGGAACAAATACGTGCACTGATCATAATGATTTAATTGAAAGGAAATTAATTAGAACACTTTTTTTTTTCATGTTGAGGGTCCGGTTGAAGATGGTGTCAGGAACAGGTGGAACGATGGACCAGAAATCATTCCTCTGAAAATAGTTGGTTTTCTCTGGGGGTCGTTATTTTTAGCCAATAGGAGGCGAGGGTGCTAGAGACTGCAGTGTGAGAATCCAATTGCGTTTTAGCCGCATCTAGTAGGCGTATGCAGTGCATAGACTTTCATAACTAGATATTATATTCACCTCATGTGGCTTCAGAATAAAACATGATTTGTATTTGTTTATCATTAGACGTCTGTTTGTCAGAGGATATCAACACTGTAGAAAATACAGTACGTAAAGCGTCACAATGAGCTATTGGTCAATATTCATGTCTGCACAACCCATCGTAGGCGGAGTAACAGCGGTCAGATCTGTTCGGTTGAGGGGCCCAACCATAGGGGCAGTGTCTTTGGTGCATACCAAAGCCTAGACAGATGCCTGAATATCAATTGTGTTGTTGCATAAAGTGTTATTAAAGAGGGAGGTCGGTCTATTCGTGTGAACAGTTGTCCTCGTTTCTTCCCTCACAGCACCAGGTAAATTACCAGCTCTTTTAGGAATAATTGTAATTCTACATGGTTACATTAGCAACTTGAAGACTGTGCGGCTGGATAGATTTAGGCTAAATAGCGTAACTGTGGAGGTACTAGCAATGATGTCGCTATTTTACGTTCAGGACTATTACCCAGATACATTACCCAGATACGTTGAATTAAAATATGTTAAAGGCATATATTGCGTTATATTTATTTAAGATTTTAATTGAATGAAATTGAAATTATGACTTTAGAGATGTTGCTACACCAAAATTGACTCCCTTGACCAGTAGAGCTCTCTGCATGATTTCAGATGGTTTTTGTTATTATCAAAGTGGTTTAATGTCAGATAACGTGCACCTATCTGAATCTATGTGATCTATAATAGCGATATAGGTTGTTCAGGGACCAGCTGATCTAATAAATACATGTTTATTGTCTATGTTGATTGTCATGTGTGGCAAGATTGCGTACCATTCACAACACCGTTACACCAGCGCGCGGGATGGCTCTAGTCAAGTCAGCGTAAGACTCGTGTTATTAAACGAGTCAACAATGTAGCCACCCTGTCAGGCAAATCAACAACAACAAAAATACAATTGATTCTGTTTGGCACTTACTTTATTCTGAATACATTTCTTCAACACGTTGAATACTCTACCTGAAGGTGAGGAATTGCTTTCCATGTTTGGCTGCAAACGTCTACTTGGATGAGGAACTTGTGATAAATTATGCTGTAAATAACAATGATGTTGTAGGCCTATTTTGGCGTGTACAGATTCTTTACAATGTAGCAGTAGTTCAATCTTCTTGGTGTAACAGTTGGGATAATGGGACAATTCTCAGAATGCAATGCATTTCTCATCCCTGGATTGAGGTACGTTTTCCCGAGCAATATTCGTGCAGGCTCCACTGTGTCTTAATCTACACAGGAATGCTGTCCGACCCCAGTGCAGCTGTAAGCAAGTGGCTCGGATCTGCTGGCTACATCTAGACTTGAAAAGGGGGTAGCTTTAATGTCACAAAGGAATGCCACCTTGATAAGTGCCATGCCTGAGAGTGCTTAACATTTCATGACAAACATGCATTGCTATACTGAGTCTCTGCCTGTCTCTGCCTCTTCCAGGTGCCACTCTTGCTCTGGTACCCCCAAAATGGCTCATCGAAGTGGGCAGGAGGACCCGGAGCGGTACTTGTTTGTGGACCGTGCTGTCGTCTACAACCCGGCCACACAGGCCGACTGGACAGCCAAGAAGGTGGTGTGGATCCCTTCAGAGCGTCATGGCTTTGAGGCGGCCAGCATCAAGGAGGAGCGGGGAGAGGAGGTGGTGGTGGAACTGTCAGAGAATGGCAAGAAGGCCGTTGTCAATAAGGACGACATCCAGAAGATGAACCCACCCAAGTTCAGCAAGGTGGAAGACATGGCTGAGCTCACCTGCCTGAACGAGGCCTCTGTGCTGCACAACCTCAAGGACCGCTACTACTCTGGCCTCATCTACGTGAGTGGTTGTGTTGTTGTACACTGTTAGAAAAAATGGTTGCAAAAGGGTTAGGATAACCCTTTTTGGTTCCAGGTAGAACCCTTTTGAGTTCAATGTAGAACCCTCTGTGGAAAGGGTTCTACCTGGAACGAAAAAGGATTCTACAAAGGGTTCTCCTATGGGGCCAGCCGAAGAACCCTGTTAGGTTCTAGATAGCACCTTTTTTTCACAATTTTATTATACGTCTATTCACCTAGAAAGCAGATTTAACCATACTCACACATAGTGCACACAACAGACATTGCTCAATAGTTCAATATTTTAGCTGTTTTTCAGCAACTCTGGTGACGCATACCTTAAATGAGACCCAGACCACAGACCATGTATTGGACTCTTGATAATGTTATAATGTTGAGACAGGGTTGTTTGAGATTTTTAATTCTGTGTCCCTAACCCACTCCTTACCAAACACACCCCCTCACCTAACCCCCACACACTGACACAGCCACCGATGGAGCGGAAAATAAAATATATTTTTTAATTACTCCTTCAAACTCCCTGTGTCTGTCTGCTCTGCACACATCAAATCATAAAGGCAGCGGGTATAAAATATACCATGACCTTGCTCACCTACAGAACATAACCTCTGGGGAACTCTGAGGAAATAGGGTCTGACTGAATAAGTACTACATACTTAAACTGCATACTAATTTTGACATTTGATCTAGTAAAATTCCCTTGTCTTTTCTGACTCACGTGTCTGACAACAGCTGATAATCAGATAAATTGACTCGCTGTACCAAAATGAACGAATGGCGGGAGTCAACGCAATCACGCATTAGATTACTAATTTAGAGTACTATTTTAGAAATTGCACATACTATAACACTTTCTTTTTTCGCGTACTATTTAGTACGCTAGTATGGGTATTCGGATACGACCACTGTCTTGTGGCTTGATTGAAGTAAAAAAACACATACTGATCACACTCTATAACCGTTTCCAGATAGTTCAGACCGATGGTAAATTCTCTCTCTGTATCTAGATTACCTGCCATCTTCTTTACTTTCACCTTTATAGGTGACATTTCTACCGTAAACACTGGTGGGTCAGTTTGTTTGTACGACCCCATTCCCTGTGGTTGCCCTGTTTGATCTCTGAGCTGTCTATGGGGCTCTCTCAATGGGGTCCCTGGGTGATTAAATCAAACACATTTGGCCCTGTGTGTGGACTGTGGAGCCCCAGGGCAGGGTGGCAGACTGGGAGAGGCGCTGGCCCACCTCCTGTCACTGCTGCTGCTGTGCTCTATGGCCCAGACTGGCTGCATTAGGTCTGGTTAATTTTTATAGTCGTGAGCCTTTGTCCTCTCACACATGAGCCGTCAGTATAAAAACCTCCTAAAATCCCAGAATTCCATTAGATGATAGCCAGTGTCAATGATGTATATGATGTCACGTATTTAGGGAGATTCTAAAGCTACCCCTTGCTGTTGGTACCCCTTCAATGTTTTCCATTCTGGAGTCCGCTAACTTTTTTTTTTTATCTAAGCACACGTGCAATAAAATCCAACGTCCGAGTTTGCATTGGTTTAAACTGGGTGCTTTCACTGTGTGTGAGTTATCTGCAGCTATGTTTCAGTGCTGATGCGTCTAGTTAATGATGTCCTATATACAGTGTATCGTCCTGATCTTGACCCATTTAGTGACATGCGTTCCAGGAATAGAATGTGGATTGGTTTTCACCAGAGACATGGTGAAGGGGATTCTGGAGGAACTGCAGTCTTTTTGATTTATCTTCTTTACCAGGCTTGATGACGAATTCCACTAGCTAGTAGCTTTATGTTTCTCCATGTTTCTTGAAGGCTCTCTTCATCTGTGTGTTGTTGAATATTGGCCGTAGTGAAAATTAAACTACGCTGACCAAAAATATAAACGCAACACGCAACAATTTCAAAGATTTTACTGAGTTCATATAAGGAAATACGTCAATTGAAAAAAATTCATTAGGCTCTAATCTATGGATTTCACATGGCTGGGAATACAGATATGCATCTGTTGGTCACAGATACCTTTAAAATAAATAGGGGCGTGGATCAGAAAATCTGTCAGTATCTGGTGTGAGCACCATTTAGCTCACGCAGTACGACACAACTCCTTCGCAGAGATTTGATCTGGCTGTTGATTGTGGCCTGTGGAATGTTGTCCCACTCCTATTCAATGCCTGTGCAAAGTTGCTGGATATTGGCGGGAACTGAAACACGCTGTCGTACACATCGATCAAGAGCATCTCAAACATGCTCAGTGGGTGACATGTCTGGTAAGTATGCAGGCCATGGAAGAACTGGGACATTTTCAGCTCCTGGAATTGTGTACAGATCCCTGCGACATGGGGCCGGGCATTATCATGCTGAAACATGAGGTGATGGCGGTGGATGAATGACACAACAATGGGCCTCAGGATCTCGTCACGGTATCTCTGTGCATTCAAACTGCCATCGATAAAATGCAACAAAAAAATGTGTTGTCCGTAGCTTATGCCTTCCCATACCATAACCCCACCTCCACCATGGGGCACTCTGTTCACAACATTGACATCAGCAAACTGCTCGTCATATGCCCGGGACATTTGAAATCGGGATTCATCCGTGAAGAGCACACTTATCTAGCGTGCCAGTGGCCGTCAAAGGTGAGCATTTGCCCACTGATGTCGGTTATGACGCCGAACTGCATTCAGGTTAAGACCCTGGTGAGGATGACGTGCATGCAGATGAGCTTCCCAGAGATGGTTTTTGACAGTTTGTGTAGAAATTCTGCGGTTGTGCAAACCCACATTTTCATCAGCTGTCTGGGTGGCTGGTTTCAGCCGATCCCGCAGGTGAAGAAGCCGGATGTGGAGGTCCTGGGCTGGCGTGGTTACACGTGTTGTGAGGCCAGTTGGACCAACTTTCCTCCCTGCTACACTAACTTCCTCGATGCATACAAAGTCCTTCCCCGCCCTCCCTTCGGCAAATCTGACCACGACGCCATCTTGCTCTTACCGTCTTCTAGACAGAAACTCAAACAGGATGTACCAGTGACTAGAACCATTCAACGCTGGTCTGACCAATCGGAACCCACGCTTCAAGATTCAAGAAAGGTGTGGGAATATGGCTGAATATAAACAGTGTAGTTATTCCCTCCGCAAGGAAATCAAACAAGCAAAATGCCGTTGCAGGGACAAAGTGGAGTCTCAATTCAACAGCTCAGAAACGAGACGTATGTGGCAGGGTCTACAGGAAATCATGGACTATAAAAAGAAACCAGCCATGTCACGGGCACCGACGTCACGCTTCCAGACAAACTAAACACCTTCTTTGCCCGCTTTGAGGATAATACAGTGCCACCGTCTCGGCCCGCTAACAAGGACTGCGCCCCCTCTCCTGCTCCGTGGCCGACGTGAGTAAAATATTTAAACTTGTTAACCCTCGCAAGGCTGCTGGCCCAGACGGCATCCCTTGCCGCGTCCTCAGAGCATGCGCAGACCAGCTGGCTGGTGTGTTTACGGACATATTCAATCGCTCCCTATCCCAGTCTGCTGTCCCCACATGCTTCAAGATGGCCACCATTGTTCCTGTACCCAAGAAGGCAACGATAACTGAACTAAATGACTTCTGCCCCATAGCACTCACTTCTATCATCATGAAGTGCTTTGAGAGACTAGTCAAGGATCATATCACCTCCACCTTACCGGCCACCCTAGACCCACTTCAGTTTGCATACCGCCCCAACAGGTCCACAGACGATGCAATCGCCATCACACTGCACACTGCCCTATCCCATCTGGACAAGAGGAATACCTATGTAAGAATGCTGTTCATTGACTACAGCTCAGCATTCAACACCATAGTACCCTCCAAGCTCATCATCAAGCTGGAGGCCCTGGGTCTCAACCTCACCCTGTGCAATTGGGTCCTAGACTTTCTGGCGGGCCCCCCCCAGGTGGTGAAGGTAGGAAACAACATTTCCACTTCGCTGACCCTCAACACTGGGACCCCAGAAGGGTGCGTGCTCAGCCTCCTCCTGTACTCCCTGTTCACCCACGACTGCGTGGCCATGCACGCCTCCAACTCAATGATCAAGTTTGCAGACGACACAACAGTAGTGGGCTTGATTACCAACAACGATGAGACAGCCTACAGGGAGGAGGTGAGGGCACTCGGAGTGGGATGTCAGGAAAACAACCTCTCACTCAACGTAAACAAAACAAAGGAGATGATCGTGGACTTCAGGAAACAGCAGAGGGAGCACCCCCCTATCCACAGTGGAGAAGGTGGAAAGTTTTCAGTTCCTCGGCGTACACATCACAGACAAACTGAAATGGTGCACTCACACAGATAGTGTGGCAAAGAAATGTGCAACAGCACCTCTTCAACCTCAGGAGGCTGGAGAAATTTGTCTTGTCACCCAAAACCCTGACAAACTTATACAGATGCACAATCAAGAGCATCCTGTCGGGCTGTATCACAGCCTGGTACGGCAACTGCTCCACCCTCAACCGTGAAGCTCTCCAGAGGGTGGTGCGGTCTGCACAACAACTACCTGCCCTCCATGACACCTACACCACCCGATGTCACAGGAAGGCCAAAAATATCATCAAGGACAACAACCACCCGAGCCACTGCCTGTTCACACCGCTACCATCCAGAAGGCGAGGTCAGTACAGGTGCATCAAAGTTGGGACTGAGAGACAGAAGCTGTTTTTCAATCTCAAGGCCATCTGACTGTTAAACAGCAATCACTAACTCAGAGAGGCTGCTGCCTACATTGAGACCCAATTACTGGCCACTTTAATAAATGAATCACAAGTTACTTTAAACAATGCCACTTTAAATAATGCCACTTTAATAATGTTTACATATCTTACATTACTCATATCATATGTATATACTGTATTTATACCATCTATTGCACCTTGCCTATGCCGCTCGGCCATCGTGCATCCATATATTTATAGGTAGATATTCTCATTCACCCCTTTAGATTTGTGTGTATTAGGTAGTTGTTGGGGAATTGTTAGATTACTTGTTAGATATTACTGTACTGTCAGAACTAGAAGCACAAGTATTTTGCTACACTTGCATTAACATCTGCTAACCATGTGTATGTGACCAATAACATTTGATTTGATTTGGTTTTCCAGGAGTGCGTAATGCGGTTTGCCAGTACCCGTGGTTAGTAGAACGGCGATGTCGAGCACCGGAGAGAGGGAAGGGGAGTAGGCGTGACATAAATTAAGAACATGTTTGTGTCAGTGGGAGAGTGCCCCAGCCCCAGGAGGTGACCTCCCCCCACAGTGGGGCATAACCCATCCCCAGCTGTGCTGTACTCTGCTGCCCCAGGCTTTGTGTGTCTGAGCTAGGGTTGGCGTGCAGAGGGAGCCCCCTGGGTAATGTGGCTCTGTGCGTTGTGGTCAGTCCCTCAGTGAGGCCCCAGTACGGCACGGTGGCGTAGCCTTGGCTCCATGTGAAGTCAGGGAGTTGAGCCAGTCCAGTGGGTAACAGGCTAACCGGAACGCTAGCTAGCGACGCTACAACCAGGCCTTTGTGTCAGCATATAATCCCCAGCTGTCAGAAAGCCTCAGCATTCTTTCATGAAAAAGCGTCCGTCTGTCTCCCGCCCACTTCATTGCAATGTGTCTGACTGTCCTGTCTCCTTTCCCGCACTCACTCTCTAATTTACGATTTCTCTCTTTTCTCTGTCCTAATGCTCTGGCCAATGCCAATAACCTTATTCCTGCACTTCTTTAGGTGTTTCAAATGTTTGATTGTTCAAACATTTAATAAACGTATTGCAGTCTTGGCTGTGCTTCTGTACTTGTGGAGGCCAGCTGCCTCTTGGTTGACAGGATGTAGGTGGTATCACTAATGGAAAAAACCCTACTAATTAGCTGTCTTGTCATTCTTGTTTGGCTGATATGTTTCTTTGAGGTTCGAGAACAAGCTTTCACTCGCTATGTGCATGCATAAAGGGTACATTAACTCTCTCTCAAGAGTGGCATTGTGTTCAGGCCTCCCACATAGTCATATCTTGAGTGCTTTGTTGTTGTCATGGCATTGCCATTGCTCCATGGAGAACTCTTTTGCATGTAAACAACTTAGGTGTTACTATGAACTTGGCAAACACACACACACACACAAACACCATGGATACCAAACCAGCACCAGGCTTTTCATGGATCATCATGCAGTTATCAGTGGTTGTTTTTGAATTAAATTATCCAGAAAGAGTGAGCAACAGTTTCTTTATTTGATAAAAAATCTTCTGTTTTGAGAAGGTCTGAGTAGCTTTGTGTTTAAGCTGGTGGTTAAGGTCATGGGTTAAGAGCTATGCAACGTTAGTGCCATGCATTTACAGTATATGCCACAATTCCACTTAAGGCATAGCTCTCTTTCTTTCAGTTTCCCCAGGTATTATTAATATGATTATGTTAAAGCCCATTGCATTATCAAATCAAGATAGTTGAACACCCTGCTATTGGCTTAACTCTTTTTCATTCAATAGCTCTGCGCAAAGAGTATTGATCATATTTCAAAGCATACTTTGAAGGGTTATTAGCTTTTATGAATATGCACTGTCAAGGTCATTCTCCACAGATCAATGGACTAGGCTGTCCTCACCTTGCGGCAGTAGGGGTGCTATTACTTCCAAATGGCAGATGAAGGTGACTGTTATGTCTGCTGTTGCCTGTGTGTTTCTCAGCTGTTACTAAGCCACTGCATCCCTCCCCGGATCTGATTTCACAGTGGAAATATCCCCTTCCCTGGAGCATGGTGCATGGAGAGCAGGATAACCTGACCCACTTCCTCCAGCGGCAGGCCTGGCCTACCACTCCGTCCTCCGCTGAAGAGGCTGCTGCCTCCAACCCCTCCTGAGAGGGAGGGAGAGTGGGGAGGGAAGGGGAGAGGGATTCACATTTTGGTGAGAGGGAGAAAGAGAGGCCTCCTGTGTAACGATCTTCGTCTTCATCGGATGAGGAGTAGGAAGGATCGGACCAAAATGCAGCGTTGTAAGTGTCCATGATAATTTATTATATCAGAACACGAAAAATACTAAATAACAATGACCACTTTAGCCCGGACCATCCAGAGTGCAGGCACAGGTTGAACCGGGCTGTGGGGGAGCACTGGAGCTCTGGTGCATACCACTCGCACCTCTCCCTTAGGCTCAATGCCCACATTCACCCGGCACGGGCGGAGCGCAGGCATAGGGCGAACTGCACCCTCCCAGCGCCCCGGAGACACAGCACGCAGAGCCGGCGCAGGATACCCTGGGCCGAAACGGCGTACCGGAGACCAAACACGCTGAGCTGGCACAATCCGCCCTGGCTGGATGCCCACTCTCGCATGGCACTTGCGGGGGGCTGGCCTATAGCGCTCCGTGCGCTTCACCGCATAACACGGTGCCTGACCAGTACTACGCTGCTTTCGGTAAGCACGGGGAGTTGGCTCAGGTCTATCGCCTGACTCCACCAATCTCCCCGTGTGCCACCCCCCAAAACAGTTTTGGGGCTGCCTCTCGTGCCTGTCGCGCTGCCTTACCTCATATCGCCATCGCTCAGCTTTAGCTGCCTCCAGTTCTTCTTTGGGGCGGCGATATTCCCCAGCCTGTCTCCAGGGTCCCTTGCCGTCCAATATCTCCTCCCATGTCCATTTCTCCAGATATCGCTGCCTCTCGTTACCACGCTGCTTGGTCCTTTCTTGGTGGGTAGTTCTGTAACGATCTTCGTCTTCATCGGATGAGGAGTAGGAAGGATCAGTCCAAAATGCAGCGTTGTAAGTGTCCATGATAATTTATTACATCAGAACACGAAAAATACAAAATAACAAAGTGAATGAAAGAAATGAAAATCGAAACAGTTCTGTATGGTGAAAACACAGACACAGAACACAACCACCCACAAACAAAAGTGGGAAAACAGGCTACCTAAGTATGGTTCTCAATCAGAGACAACGATTGACAGCTGCCTCTGATTGGGAACCATACCAGGCCTAAACATAGAAAACAACACCTAGACATACAACATAGAATACCCACCCACATCACACCCTGACCAAACAAAAAATAGAAACATACAAAGCAATCTACGGTCAGGGCGTGACATCCTGAGTAGACTGTACTGCAGAATGCATTTATTTGCGTTCAGCAACGTAGCTGAATTTGTAACTGGAGACAAATTATGCATCTACGTATAAGGTATTGTAGGTCTACCCAGAGTAATGGCAAAAATGAAACACAAAAACTCTCCTGCAATGTTGACAGTGTTAACTCGCTATTAACACACACTCACATTTAACCTGAAAGTAAGCATAATCAGTATGTTAGGAAAGTGTTATTTTAAATCAATACTGTTGATTATGTTATTATAGAGTTATCAGGAATAAACAAGATAAACATTGTTGTTTCATCCTGGTCTGGTGTCTAACCATCTCGGCCCTGCTGCAGTCTGGTGGGATGCTACAGTAGGCTCTGAGACGATTGCTGTGGGTGCAGCCAGGTAGCTCTGCCTAGCCAGCTGCCTGGGTCCTACACGTCACGGAGGCAATGCCACACTATTAATAGCTCCTGCTTTCAGATCAAGGGAATCCATTTTTAATTAGCTACAAAATGGAGCTTCAAGTTAGAGTTACAGAGGGCTGGCTTTTCCTATTCACCTCCTCTAAGGTTTAGAAGGAGTGAGAGGAGGCTGATAGAATCATTATGCCCTGCTTCTCCACCAACAGGGATTCTTGTCAGCTCAGCTGCCTCACAGACCAGCTCCGATTAACTGAGACCACCTCTCTCTGCTTTCTTTCCCCTCTCTCTATCTCCTTACAGCCTACTCTCTCTCTGTTTATCTCTCTTCCTCTCCCTATGTCATTGTCAGTGTTTGGCAAGGCATTCCCCTGAAAGGGCTGACTGGGCTCCTCTTACATCATGAGCATGCTCTCCAGGGCCGCTTGTCGGTGGCTGGGCTGCTGAGTCATTATCCTTCTGCCTTAATTGCTTGGCTGACTCCTGATTGTTAGACAGGGTTGCATCTTATGGCTCACAAATAGACAACCCATGGGCTTCACCCCTGGGGTTTAGGATAAGGTCTAGTATGCCATATATTTTGGTGGTCTCATAAAAGTATAATTATTTATTATTATATTTCTATTGTGGTCACCTTGGAAGAGGTGAATGGAGCCACTGGGCCTCAGGCATGAAATGAGAGTTCTTAGAATTAGAAGCCTTTTAAACAGAGGCTCTGTCAGTCATGTTTGGTGTGTTATAGATACCTCTGTGTGTTCTATGAACTTACTCTCCCTCTCTCCCGCTCCCCAAAGGGGTTAATTGGCATGGCCAAAGCAGGTGAAATGGATAATAAGAGAAATAAACAATCAGAAATGAACAGTAAACATTACACTCACAAAATATTATAGCCTTGTACAGTTAAAGTACAAAAGGGAAAAATAAATAAACATAAATATGGGTTGTATTTACGATGGTGTTTGTTCTTCACTGGTTGCCCTTTTCTTGTGGCAACAGGTCACAAATCTTGCTGCTGTGATGGCACACTGTCGTACATTTACATTTACATTTAAGTCATTTAGCAGACGCTCTTATCCAGAGCGACTTACAAATTGGTGCATTCACCTTATGATATCCAGTGGAACAACCACTTTACAATAGTGCATCTAACTCGTCGTATTTCACCTAATAGATATGGGAGTTTATCAAAATTTTATTTGTTTTCAAATTCTTTGTGGGTCTGTGTAATCTGAGGGAAATATGTTTCTCTAATATGGTCATACATTTGGCAGCTCAGCTTCCACCTCAAATCAAATTGTATTTGTCACATGTGCCGAATACAACAGGTGTAGGTAGACCTTACCGTGAAATGCTTACTTACAAGCCCTTAACCAACAATGCAGTTTTGAGAAAAATAAGAGTTAAGAAAATATTTACTAAATAACTAAAGTAAAAAGAAAGCAACACAAAAAAAAGAACAAAAACGAGGCTATAATGTGCGGGGGTACAGGTTAGTCGAGGTAATTGAGGTAATATGTACATGTAGGTAGGGGTAAAGTGACTATGCATAGATAATAAACAGCAAGTGGCAGCAACGTTAAAAAAACGCGTGTCAATGCAAATAGTCCAGGTAGTCCTTTTATTAACTGTTCAGCAGTCTTATGGCTTGGGGGTAGAAGCTGTTCAGGAGCCTTTTGGACCTAGACTTGGCCCTCTGGTACCGCTTGCCCTAACCCTATGACTAGGGTGGCTGGAGTCTTTTACAATTTTTAGGGCCTTCCTCTGACACCGCCTTGTATAGATGTCCTGGATGTACTGGGCCATATGCACTACCCTCTAGAGCCTTGCGGTTGGATGCCGAGTAGTTGCCATACCAGGCTGTGATGCAACCAGTCAGGATGCTCTCGATGGTGTAGCTGTAGAACTTTTTGAGGATCTGTGGACCCATGCCAAATCTGCCTACGGCGCCATCTCTCAATAGCAATGCTTACTGGGTCTGTACATAGTCAAAGCTTTCCTTAATTTTTGGTCAGTCATAGTGGTCAGGTATTCTGCCACTGTGTACTCTCTGTTTAGGGCCAAATAGCATTCCAGTTTGCTCTGTTTTTAGTACATTTTTTCCAATGTGTCAAGTAATTATCTTTTTGTTTACTCATGATTTGTTTGGGTCTAATTGTGTTGCTGTCCTGGGGCTCTGTGGGGTCTGTTTGTGAACAGAGCCCCAGGACCAGCTTGCTTAGGGGACTCTTCTCTAGGTTAATCTCTCTATAGGTGATGGCTTTGTTTGTAGAAGGTTTGGCAATTGCTTCCTTTTAGGTGGTTGTAGAATTGAAGGGCTCTTTTTTGGATTTTGATAATCAGCAGGTATCGTCCTAATTCTGCTCTGCATTCTCTCTCTCTCCCCCTACTCTACTCTACTTGGCGTGTGTGACAAGGGCAGTAACATAATTGCGCTGATCTTTCACTTAAAATGCATGCCAAACAAAATCCATTGATTTCAAAGTTTAAGAAACCATAAAACTCTATGTTTGATAACAGAATTTTGGTAACATTTTCTTGTTTCCACGTTTTTCAAAAACCCTGTTATATCTCTGCTCAAAGTGTAAGATTCAATGATGTATGCAGAAAGAATGGGGTGTCAGCTAGGACATGACACATTGAGTTTGATTATTATTTTTTTGTTATTGAATAGTAGTAAGTGAAGTGGATCTACACCCAGTAACGGAATTGCGGGTCCCTGATACAGTATGTACTATACAGAAATGCATAATTATGGACATGAATGTCATTCTCTTCATGGTGATGTATCCTAAATAGCTACATACACGTATAAATATACAATATCCTTCTTTGCATATTTGGGTATTATTCTAAACACTGGCCATTTATTTTAATGAGCTCTGCCCCCATACAAGACCAAATGCGGTTGGTCCAAACCAGACCAAATCTGAACCAATCATAGACATCTATGTTTCACAAGTTTGGACATCAAAACACAGCACAGTGGAGCTCAGTACAGCACAGAACAGTACAATAGAGTACAGAACATTATAGTGTACTCAACTCTAGTGTGCTGTAGTGTACTGAACTAGACGCTACTTTTCTTTGCTGTGCTGTACAGTACTTTGCTGTCCAAACTTGTGAACCAAACTGTGGTTTGTGACTACTATGATTTCCCATTTAGACAATTAAATTCCAGAATTTCGTTACCGATTTCTCTGAAATTCCATTACAGATTTTGGTAATGGAATTTCGAGTTTTAATCACTTAATAATTAATGGGGGGAAAAAGAATCATGAAAAACACTAACTAAATGCTAGTCAACCTTTACTATGAACTTTCATTATCCTCCCTCCTCATGACGGAGAGAAAGGAGAACATATCTTAAAGATATGTGGGGGGTTTTGTAACGGAATTCCAAGGCACAAGGCAATGTTTCTTACAGAAGGCAGAACAAGTTCTCCAAAATGAAATATAAGTGTTGATATTAGTTGGCAGGGGTCTTTATCTCAACATTCTGTGTTTTGATGATGTATTTCTAATACCTTAAGACTCTTTCTTGTTTGTTTTCTAAGACTCCTTTTCCATCTGTTTGACCAGAAATCTTAGCTTATTACAATTTGTTTGTATAGAAAATGGTTGAAAAATTGATATATGCCTTAATTTCCCAAAAATATAGACTCTTCGCTTTCATTTGACACCCAATTTGATGTGTTCCTGTGAACTTAGCAAGTTGGTGCTCATGGGTCCTTTTACATGGAAATGGCCTTGTGTCAAATCAAATCAAGCTTTATTTGTCACATGCGCCGAATACAACACCTTACCGTGAAATGCTTACTTACAATCCCTTAACCCGCAGTTCAAGAAAGAGTTAAGAAAATATTTACCAAATAAACTAATGTAAATAATAATAAAAAGTAACACAATAACAATAACGAGGCTATATTCAGGGGGTACCGGTACTGAGTCAATGTGTGGGGCTACATGTTAGTTGAGGTAATTTGTACATGTAGGTGGGGGTGAAGTGACTATGCAGATAATAAACAGCGAGTAGCAGCAGTGTAAAAAACAAATGGGGGGGGTTAATGTAAATAATATGGTGGCCATTTGGTTAATTGTTCAGCTGTCTTATGGCTTGGGGGTAGAAGCTGTTGAGGAGCCTTTTGGTCCTAGACTTGGCACTCCAGTACCGCTTGCCGTGTGGTAGCAGAGAATGCAGTCTATGACTTGGGTGACTAGTATAGAGATCCTGGATGGCAGGAAGCTTGGCCCCAGTGATGTACTGGGCTGTACGCACTACCCTCTGTAGCGCCTTACGGTCAGCTGCCGAGCAGTTACCATACCAGGTGGTGATGCAACCCGTCAGGATGACCTCGATGGTGCAGCTATATAACTTTTTGAGGATCTGGGGACCCATACCAAATCTTTTCAGTATGTGAATTGGAGTGGGTCTAGGGCAGGGGTGTCAAACTCATTCCACGGAGGGCCTAGTGTCTGCAGGTTTTTGGTTTTTCCTTTCAATAAAGCCCTAGACAACCAGGTGTGGGGAGTTCCTAACTAATTAGTGATGTTAATTCATCAATCAAGTACAAGGGAGGAGCGAAAACCCGCAGACACTAGGCCCTCCGTGGAATGAGTTTGACACCCCTGGTCTAGGGTATCCGGGAGGATGCTGTTGATGTGAGCCATGACCAGCCTTTCAAAGCACTTCATGGCTACTGACGTGAGTGCTACGGGGCGGTAATCATTTAGGCAGGTTACCTTAATTTCCTTGGTCACAGGGACTATGGTGGTCTGCTTGAAACATGTCGGTATTACAGACTCGGTCAGGGAGAGGTTGAAAATGTCAGTGAAGACACTTGCCAGTTGATCCGCGCATGCTTTGAGTACACGTCCTGTTAATCAGTCTGGCCCCGCGGCTTTGTGAATGTTGACCTGTTTAAAGGTCTTGCTCACATCGGCTACCAAGAGCGTCATCACACAGTCATCCAGACAGCTGGTGCTCTCATGCATGCTTCAATGTTGCTTGCTTTGAAGCAAGCATAAAAGGTATTTAGCTCGTCTGGTAGGCTCGTGTCACTAGGCAGTTCGCGGCTGGGTTTCCCTTTGTAGTCCGTAATAGTTTTCAAGCCCTGCCACATCCGACGAGCGTCAGAGCCGGTGTAGTAGGATTCAATCTTAATCCTGTATTGACGCTTTGCTTGTTTGATGGTTCATCTGGGGGCATAGCGGGATTTCTTATAAGCGTCCGGATTAGTGTCCAGCTCCTTGAAAGCGGCAGCTCTAGCCTTTAGCTCAGTGCGGATGTTGCCTGTAATCCATGGCTTCTGGTTGGGATATGTACATACGGTCACTGTGGGGATGACGTTGTCGATGAACTTATTGAGGAAGCCGATGACTGAGGTGGTATACTTCTCAATGCCATTTGATGAATCCCGGAACATATTCCAGTCTGCGCTAGCAAAACAGTCCTGTAGCATAGTATCCGCGTCATCTGACCACTTCCGTATTGAGCGAGTCACTGGTACTTCCTGCTTTAGTTTTTGCTTGTAAGCAGGAATCAGGAGGATAGAATGATGGTCAGATTTGCCAAATGGAAGGCGGGGGATAGCTTTGTATGCATCTCTGTGTGTGGAGTAAAGGTGGTCTAGAGTTTTTTTCCCCCCTCTGGTTACCAAGGTGGCTTAGCAGTTCAGACGTCTTTTTCTGTTCCGTATTTGTCGTGTCCTGTATATATATATATTTACACCTTTCTTCGCATATCTTTTATTTATTTTATTATCCAAGAACTCAACTACAAAAGCTTTCCTGCAAAAGCTTTCCTGCAACCCGCTTCACCAATTACAAAAAGTATTATTTACCTCAATCTGAAAATCCATCGTGGAAGCTAGCCAGGGGCTAATTCAGAAGCTAGCCTGAAAGCTAACCAGAAGCTACTCCGATAGCTAGCCAGAAGCTAATCTGTAGCTGCCCCGAAATTAGCCGGTTTGCTGGCTAGCGTTGGTGTTTCAGCTGCCCACGTTTAGTGGTCATCAGCTATTCCTTTAGCTCGATAATCTACCGGCACTTTTGTGCAACGCGACTCGGACCGGAGCATTCCGGGACTCTTTTTCTCTCAGTCTCCCCGGATTCCAGCCGCAGGCTCTGGACACTTGCACCTTGATTTCGCAGCTAGCTAGCTGCAAACCGTGTGACTATTGGCTTACGTCGACCCCGGAGCAAACTCAAATCATTCTGGAGCTAGCCAGCTGAGGAGTTCCATCACCATCCGGACCCGTTTCTTTTGTTGCTGCTGCAGATACGGAACCCCACCGGGCCTTCACGACTGACTGCCGCGACTGACTGCCGACGTTATCTGCCCGAGGGATTTATCCAACTGGCACCTCCGTCCCGACGTTACCTGAACGCTCATCTGAGGCCCGCTAATCGTTAGCTGTCTTATCGGCTGCTATTTGAACAAGTATATCGGACAACTATTATTATTATTTATTTATTTTATTTTTTTCCTTGGGTCACTATATCTATTTCGCCAATTTGGATTGATCCCCTCTACCACACGGAACCCCACTAACCTACCGACGGAAACGCACGAGGTATCTACAAACAGACCTCCATCCTATGCTGCTACCGATAGCCATATACCCGGCCAGCTGTCTGGATCGCCACGACCCCAACCAACCTCTACTCACTGGACCCTTATTGATCACTCGATTAGCATGCCTCTCCTTAATGTAAATATGCCTTGTCCATTGCTGTTCTGGTTAGTGTTTATTGGCTTATTTCACTGTAGAGATTCTAGCCCTGCTCTCTATACCATATCCAACCTCTCAGTTCCACCACCCACATATGCGATGACATCACCTGGTTTCAATGATGTTTCTAGAGACAATATCTCTCTCATCATCACTCAATACCTAGGTTTACCTCCACTGTATTCACATCCTACCATACCTTTGTCTGTACATTATTCCTTTAAACTATTTTATCGCCCCCAGAAACCTCCTTTTACTCTCTGCTCTAGTAGCTCTAGGCGACCAATTCTCATAGCTTTTAGCCGTACCCTTATCCTACTCCTCCTCTGTTCCTCTGGTGATGTAGAGGTGAATCCAGGCCCTGCAGTACCTGGCTCCACTCCTATTCCCCAGGCGCTCTCTTTTGATGACTTCTGTAACCGTAATAGCCTTGGCTTCATGCATGTTAACATTAGAAGCCTCCTCCCTAAGTTTGTTTTGTTCACTGCTTTAGCACACTCTGCCAACCCGGATGTTTTAGCCGTGTCTGAATCCTGGCTTAGAAAGACCACCAAAAATTCAGACATTTTCATCCCCAATTACAAGATTTTCAGACAAGATAGAACGGCCAAAGGGGGCGGTGTTGCAATCTACTGCAAAGACTGCCTGCAGAGTTCTGTTATACTATCCAGGTCTGTTCCCAAACAATTTGAACTTCTACTTTTAAAAATCCACCTCTCTAAAAACAAGTCTCTCACCGTTGCCGCCTGCTATAGACCACCCTCTGCCCCCAGCTGTGCTCTGGACACTATATGTGAACTGATTGCCCCCCATCTATCTTCAGAGCTCGTGCTGCTAGGCAACCTAAATTTGAACATGCTCAACACCCCAGCCACCCTACAATCTAAGCTTGATGCCCTCAATCTCACACAAATTATCAATAAACCTACCAGGTACCACCCCAACTCCGTAAACACGGGTACCCTCATAGATATCATCCTAACAAACTTGCCCTCCAAATACACCTCTGCTGTTTTCAACCAAGATCTCAGCGATCACTGCCTCATTGCCTGCATCCGTAATGGGTCAGCGGTCAAACGACCTCCACTCATCACTGTCAAACGCTCCCTGAAACACTTCAGCGAGCAGGCCTTTCTAATCGACCTGGCCGGGGTATCCTGGAAGGATATTGATCTCATCCCGTCAGTAGAGGATGCCTGGTCATTTTTTTTTTTTTTAAATGCCTTCCTCACCATCTTGAATAAGCATGCCCCATTCAAGAAATTTAGAACCAGGAACAGATATAGCCCTTGGTTCTCTCCTGACCTGACTGCCCTTAACCAACAGAAAAACATCCTATGGCGTTCTGCATTAGCATCGAACAGCCCCCGTGATATGCAACTTTTCAGGGAAGCCAGAAACCAATATACACAGGCAGTTAGAACAGCCAAGGCTAGCTTTTTCAAGCAGAAATTTGCTTCCTGCAACACAAATTCAAAAAAGTTCTGGGACACCGTAAAGTCCATGGAGAATAAGAACACCTCCTCCCAGCTTCCAACCGCTCTGAAGATAGGAAACACTGTCACCACCGACAAATCCACTATAATTGAGAATTTCAATAAGCATTTTTCTACGGCTGGCCATGCTTTCCACCTGGCTACCCCTACCCCGGACAACAGCACTGCCCTCCCCTCTGCTACTCGCCCAAGCCTTCCCCATTTCTCTTTCTCCCAAATACAGTCAGCTGATGTTCTAAATGAGCTGCAAAATCTGGACCCTTACAAATCAGCCGGGCTAGATAATCTGGACCCTTTCTTTCTAAAACTATCTGCTGAAATTGTTGCCACCCCTATTACTAGCCTCTTCAACCTCTCTTTCGTGTCGTCTGAGATCCCCAAAGATTGGAAAGCAGCTGCGGTTATCCCCCTCTTCAAAGGGGGGGACACCCTTGACCCTAACTGCTACAGACCTATATCTATCCTACCCTGCCTTTCTAAGGTCTTCGAAAGCCAAGTCAACAAACAGATTACCGACCATTTAGAATCCCACCACACCTTCTCCGCTATGCAATCTGGTTTCAGAGCTGGTCATGGGTGCACCTCAGCCACGCTCAAGGTCATAAACGATATCGTAACCGCCATCGATAGGAAACAATACTGTGCAGCCGTATTCATTGACCTGGCCAAGGCCTTTGACTCTGTCAATCACCACATCCTCATTGGCAGACTCGACAGCCTTGGTTTCTCTAATGATTGCCTCGCCTGGTTCACCAACTACTTCTCTGATCGAGTTCAGTGTGTCAAATCGGAGGGTCTGTTGTCCGGGCCTCTGGCAGTCTCTATGGGGGTGCCACAGGGTTCAATTCTTGGACCGACTCTCTTCTCTGTTTACATCAATGATGTCGCTCTTGCTGCTGGTGATTCTCTGATCCACCTCTACGCAGACGACACTATTCTGTATACTTCTGGCCCTTCTTTTGACACTGTGTTAACAACCCTCCAGGCGAGCTTCAATGCCATACAACTCTCCTTCCGTGGCCTCCAACTGCTCTTAAATACAAGTAAAACCAAATGCATGCTCTTCAACCGATCGCTGCCTGCTCCTGCCCGCCTGTCCAACATCACTACTTTGGACGGCTCTGACTTAGAATATGTGGACAACTACAAATACCTAGGTGTCTGGTTAGACTGTAAACTCTCCTTCCAGACTCACATCAAACATCTCCAATCCAAAGTCAAATCTAGAATTGGCTTCCTATTCCGCAACAAAGCATCCTTTACTCATGCTGCCAAACATACCCTTGTAAAACTGACCATCCTACCAATCCTCGACTTCGGTGATGTCATTTACAAAATAGCCTCCAAAACCCTACTCAATAAATTGGATGCAGTCTATCACAGTGCCATCCGTTTTGTCACCAAAGCCCCATATACTACCCACCACTGCGACCTGTACACTCTCGTTGGCTGGCCCTCGCTTCATACTCGTCGCCAAACCCACTGGTTCCAGGTCATCTACAAGACCCTGCTAGGTAAAGTCCCCCCTTATCTCAGCTCGCTGGTCACCATAGCAGCACCTACCTGTAGCACGCGCTCCAGCAGGTATATCTCTCTAGTCACCCCCAAAACCAATTCTTCCTTTGGACGCCTCTCCTTCCAGTTCTCTGCTGCCAATGACTGGAACGAACTACAAAAATCTCTGAAACTGGAAACACCTATCTCCCTCACTAGCTTTAAGCACCAGCTGTCAGAGCAGCTCATAGATTACTGCACCTGTACATAACCCATCTACAATTTAGCCCAAACAACTACCTCTTTACCTACTGTATTTATTTATTAATTTATTTTGCTCCTTTGCACCCCATTATTCCTGTCTCTACTTTGCACTTTCTTCCACTGCAAACCAACCATTCCAGTGTTTTTTTTGTTTTTATTTTACTTGCTGTGTTGTACTCACTTCGCCTCCATGGCCTTTTATATTTTTATTTATTTATACATATATTTGTTTGCCTTCACCTCCCTTATCTCACCTCACTTGCTCACATTGTATATAGACTTATTTTTTTTTTTTTTCACTGTATTATTGACTATATGTTTGTTTTACTCCATGTGTAACTATGTGTTGTTGTATGTGTCGAACTGCTTTGCTTTATCTTGGCCAGGTCGCAATTGTAAATGAGAACGTGTTCTCAATTTGCCTACCTGGTTAAATAAAGGTTAAATAAAAAAAAAAAAAAAAAAAAAAAAAAAAAATGGTTGCACATGTGACATGCTGGTAGAAATGAGGTAAAACGAATTTAAGTTTGGCTGCATTAAAGTACCCGGCCACTAGGAGCGCTGCTTCTGGATGAGCATTTTCTTGTTTGCTTATGGCCTTATACAGCTGGTTGAGTGCGGTCTTAGTGCCAGCATCGGTTTGTGGTGGTAAATAGACGGCTACGAACAATATAGATGAGAACTCTCTTGGTAGATAGTGTGGTCTTCAGCTTATCATAAGGTACTCTACCTCAGGTGAGCAATACCTCGAGACTTCTTTAATATTTGACATTGCGCACCAGCAGCTGTTATTGACAAATAGACACACACCCCCGCGCCTCGTCTTACCAGACGTAGCTTCTCTGTCCTGCCGGTGCATGGAAAATCCCACCAGCTCTATATTATCCGTGTCATCGTTCAGCCACGACTCGGTGAAACATAAGATATTACAGTTTTTAATATCCCGTTGGTAGTATAATCTTGATCGTATGTCATCCATTTGATTTTCCAATGATGGCATGTTGGAAAATATGTGTTATTGTATTATTCTAGCATGGCAGTGGTGAATGTGTGTGTGTGAGGGTAGGGAGGGATCATTCCACTCTTTAGTGGGAATGTCAAGCCCCAGTCACATGAGAATGAGCTAATGTCCCACCAAGGCCTCTGTCATTTCTCAGAACATTAACCACAGGGCTTGATAAGGAGGCACTCACTATGGCTGTGGAGTTCAAACTGTTTAATGGGGAGGCGTCACTGTAAGGAGCCGCCAGATCTTACAATCAACTGGATAGTTCATGATAAGCTAGTCTACCATTTGACTGCCTTTCCCACAACTATTTCTCTCACTTTATCCGTTTTCTACTATTGCCTCTATGCCATTGCATGCTCAGTCTGCCCACTATGGTGACGTAAGGGACCAAAATGTAGCATAATGATGACCACTCAATTGCACTGACATTTTGCAGACCACTTCAGAGCCACTCTAGAGTTAGAAAATGATGATTGAGTAATTATTTTGAATTATGTATGATGATTGAGTTCAACCACATAGAGAGAGTTGATCACTTCTCAGACTAACAAGTGTTTATCCCCCTAGATCACAGTACAATTGAAACTCATCTTGAAAAACCTTCGGTCCCATATTAAAACCTCTTCTAGAGATAAAATCTGCATTCATAACATACTCTTATTTTGTGGATTTACTGTATTTGTGTTTTGTTTGTCTCTCCCCCCATAGACTTACTCTGGGCTGTTCTGTGTGGTGATAAACCCCTACAAAAACCTGCCCATCTACTCAGAGAACATCATAGAGATGTACAGAGGGAAGAAGCGTCATGAGATGCCACCACACATCTACGCCATTTCAGAGTCAGCATACCGCTGCATGCTCCAAGGTAAACCTCCTCTCTCACTCTGTTTTATGCAGTGTTTGGGAGGTATAGCTCCTTCCTCAGTGGTCTGTTTCCGTCTCTCTCTTTTGCTGCGACGCAACATGCATAAAGTGTGACTGGCAGGTGCCCTACTGAGTTGTGGATTGTGTGGGTTTTGCTGCATAATCCAGGAGATTAATGTGTGAAAGGTTCCAGAGTCAGGGAGGCAGTGGCATCATTAGTCATGGTTGAGCTGCCCCCCTGCCTCTGCTAGCCATAGTGGTCTGACAGACTACTTATTGATGTGGATCTACTAAGACAGACAGACTATACTGTACCACTTACAGATTACCTAATGTGTAAAAGCTCAACAATAGGCTTGTAGTTTCACAAACCACAGAGTACTGTCTATCTGCAAGTTATGTACATTGTCTGAAAAACATGAATGCCTCAATTTCAGACCCTGGCATGTATTTGTTTGCGTTAAATCAAAAACCACTTGGCGCTCATAATTAGCCTTCCTTAATGGCCACCCGCAGGTTGTTAAGGCCAGTCCACTGCCCTGCCGACTGTCCTGTATCCCAGGTAGGGACCAGGCCCTCACTGGCTCCTTTGCAGATAAGAACCAGTTTAATTAGAGGTGAAAGTTCAGCCTGTTAACATTGATGGCCACTGACTGAGGGATTTTGAGAGTGTGAGCCCAGGATCAAGACTTAGGATGCTATTAACTCAACCTGTGATCCTAGGGAAATGTACCACTCACTGTTAATCTTCTTCCTCCAGTGAGACATTCTATCTCTGGCTCCTTGGAAAGGGACACTTTTCAATAGATACAGTGTGTGTTCAGTTTCAATGAGTTCAGAGTAACGTCAGCCTTCTGAACAGTACAGTCTCTCAGTGGGTCTGGTTTTGCCTCCTCAGCTAAGTTAGATTTGATGGAGCCTGGAGCCTCTCTGTCATTACAGCTCCTCAGGCTGGCCCTAACTGGATATATCCAGAGCTGTGGCCTGCTGTTCTGGCTGTTCTGGCTCTTAGTCTTCCACCCTACAGTACTGCTGTCACTATCACTGCTGCTGCAGCTCAGAGCTACAGGAAGAGAAAGAATCTCAGGTCTTTTCATCTTCAGGAAGAAGCTGCGCTATTCTCTTTGTACCGGGAAGGGTGCTGGACACATGCCCCCTTAGCAGCCTCGTCCCTGAGTTAGAATCTATACATTTTTCTTTATTTTTACTATTTTCTACATTGTAGAATAATAGTAAAGACATCAAAACTTGGAAATAAAATATAAACTCATGGAGTAACCCAAAAAGTGTAATTTAGAATTTAGATTCTTCACAGTAGCCACCCTTTCCCTTAATGACAGTTTTGTACACTTTTGGCATTCTTTCAACCAGCTTCACCTGGAATGCTTTTCCAACAGTCTTGTTCCCAGTCAGTTTCCACATATACTGAGCACTTGTTGGCTGCTTTTCCTTCATCTCAATTGGGTTGAGGTCGGGTGATTGTGGAGGCAAGGTCATCTGATGCAACACTCCATCACTCTCCTTCTTGGTCAAATAGCCCTTACACAGCCACATCATTGTCCTGTTGAAAAACAAATGATAGTCCCACTAAGCGCAAACCAGATGGGATGGCGTATCGCTGCATAATGCTGTGGTAGCCATGCTGGTTAAGTGTGCCTTCAATTCTAAATAAATCACAACAATGTCACCAGCAAAGCACCATCACACCTCCTCCTCCATGCTTCAAGGTGGGAACCACACATGCAGAGATCATTCGTTCACCTACTCTGCGTCTTACAAAGACACAGCGGTTGGAACCAGAAATCTAAAATTTGGACTCATCAGACCAAAGGACAGATTTCCACCGGTCTAATGTCCATTGCTCATGTTTCTTGGCCCAAGCAAGTCTCTTCATCTTATTGGTGTCCTTTAGTAGTGGTTTCTTTGCAGCAATTCGACCATGAAGGCCTGATTTCACGCAGTCTCCTCTGAGCAGTTGATGTTGAGATGTCTGTTACTTGAACTGTGAAGCATTTATTTAGAATGCAATTTCTGAGGCTGGTAACTCTAATTAACTTATCCTCTGCAGCAGAGGTGACTATGGGTCTTCCTTTCCTGTGGCAGTCCTCATGAGAGCCAGTTTCATCATAGCACTTGATGGTTTTTGCGACTGCACTTGAAGAACTGTTCAAAGTTCTTGAAATGTCTCTTTGCTTATTTGAGCTGTTCTTGCCATAATATGGACTTGGTATTTTACCAAATAGTGCTATCTTCTGTATACCACCCATACCTTGTCACAACACAACTGAACACAAAGAAATTCCACAAATTAACTTTTAACAAGGCACACTTGTTAATTGAAATGCATTCCAGGTGACTACCTCATGAAGCTGGTTGAGAGAATGCCAAGAGGGTGCAAAGCTGTCATCAAGGCAAAGGGTGGCTACTTTGAATAATTTGTTTAACACTTTGTTTTGGTTATTACATGATTCCATGTGTCATTTCATAGTTTTGATGTCTTCACTATTATTCTACAATGTAGAAAATAGTAAAAATAAAGTAAAACCCTAGAATGAGTAGGTGTGTCCTAACTTTTGACTGGTACTGTCTGTGTCTGTATTTTTTTTTAGCCAGAGCTTGTTTTAGCCAGAGCTTGAAGCGATGAGCAGTAATCCTTCCTGCTTCTTAGTTCTATTGAGGAGTTGAGTAGTGTTATGATATTGGCCAGTGGCCACACGTATACAGTAGGTCAAGTGCTTTACTGGTTGGTCCAACTCCAACACCTCTATCCCCCCACCTCACCCAACGTCTCATCACTTACTTCCTTTTGTGACCCCCAACCCCATATTATGGTGTCTTAACCAGTGATAGCCATGAAACCCTTGTGACGACCCCCCCCTCATCATACTTTCCATGAACTAAATATAGGCTAAGTCCCTGCACAGAGCCCTCACCCATTGTGGCCAGCCTGCTTTTCAGTTTCAACATGAGAGGTGTTTGAATTGGGGCCCCATGTCAAATCTACCCCTCTCATTGCCCCACTGCCCACAGTCCTGCCACATAGTGGTCATTGTGTACACTCCCTAGGGGGTCTACTGTGGAATGAGGTCATCCCTTGTCTTAGCGATCCGCAGCATGCTAAGTACTGAGTCATCGTGGTAGTGTCATGGCCCTCAGATCACTGCGGAGTGCAGACTGTCCGGCTGCCTGAAGAGGGATGCCTCACTATGGATATGAGTGTGACCAAAATAACATTCCCGCACTGGCACATCACACAGAGGAGTTACAGTGTGTCAGCTCACTTTCTGAGTAGCTGACCTTATATTGACAGTATATTGTATCTTGCACAGTTGAATAACTTATGATCTGCGTAGTGCTTACAGTGTGTTATACAGATTATTTCATTTGGGAGTGGAAAGACTGCCTCTATTGATGTTTCAAAAGCCATTTCAGGCTTTTAGGGATCTCCCACTGTTCTGTAATGGCTCTCTTTCTTCTGCTCTCAGGAACTAAACAAGCCAACCTATCTCATTTCCACTCTTCTTTTCTTTCATTCCTTATTTTGTTCTGTCTTTTTTTTCTCCCCTTCTTTCCAAAATGTTCTTGCTCAGAGGACATTGAAGGAAAAATTCCACTCATCCCGCCAGGGCCTTTCTGGGACCCTTTCACTTACGGCACTGTTAACTGAAAAATACGACCGGGTGGCTTTGTGCGGTCTCTTTCCCCAACGTGGTTCCTTCCTTTTCCTCCTTTGTGAGGAGAACACAGGAGGACAAGTGTGTGGAATGCCTGTGTTCTGACTTCAGCCCAGACTATGGCTCTAGCATTGCTATGGAAGGTTCACAGACCATTCTACAGTTTATTTTCTGCCTCAACCAATGACCACCCCTTTCTCTCCAGTCCCATTCTCTTCTTCCCTCATTTACAGTAACAGCGTCCCTGTCTCTGGCCCTCTGGCTTCAGTCAGGGGGTTAGTCAACTGAACCGTACCGAGGCCTCACTGCACCTAAGCTGTCAGCAGGAGCAGAGCTTGAATAGTTCTAGGTGCTTATTATGGGCTGTAGTCTTTTCCTCAGGTCATTTGTTTGTGTTTAACACTCTCTGTCTCTCTCCGACACATGTTTGAGTCTCAGGAACTGCTACAGACGAGGCTCCCTCTCTCTGCTCTGACCCCCTAGTCGAAGCACGCCCTGCTGCTGACATGTAGGTCTGGACGTGCTCCTGCACTCCAGAGCAGACGGGAGAGAAATGGGGCGGCCTGTATTGTGCCTCACAATGGGGGCTTTGTGTTGCCTGGAGAAGAGGCCAGGGTGCAGTATGGGGAGGCCCGGACCGATGGGGCTCTTCCCTGGGAATAGGGGGTCTTGTGTTGGGGCAGAGAGTGTTGACTGCAGGGAAGAGGTCAGGTCTGAGTGACAGGACATGTGTGAAGGGCCAGGCGGGACGGGGGTGTGGTGGAAGGGGGGCACCCCAGGGGAGATAGGGGTGTGTCTGTTAGGGACCCTCTCTCTGTAGTGAAAATAACTCTGTGTTCCTTGGTGAATGTACTAGAGTTTCAGACAAATGGCAGTGTACACACACACACAATCCCACTCATATAGACACATGTTGGCAGATGCTCCCCTAATGGCAGACAGCTGTGGAGTTCATTCAGTATAAAATGGTATTTCTGTTGGCGGGCTCTTGTCATAGATCTCTGATCTCAGACAGCCATGAACTGTTGAGTCTCCAATAGGGGGAAAGAATGCACCCTTAATAAACCAGAGACATGAACATGTTATCCTCAGTTCACTGGTTTTTAGAGGTTTCACTGGTGGGAGGGATCAGAGTCTGAGATTACAGACCGGGGTTGAATGGAGACACCATGAAAGCCCTTGACGATGTGGGGAGTTTGCTCAACATACAGTTGAAGTCAGAAGTTTACATACATACACCTTAGTCAAATACATTTAAACTCAGTTCTACACAATTCCTGACATTTAGTCGGAGTAAAAATTCCCTGTCTTAGGTCAGTTAGAATCACCACTTTATTTTAAGAATGTGAAATGTCAGAATAATAGTAGAGAGAATGATTTATTTCAGCTTTTATTTCTTTCATCACATTCCCACTGGGTCAGAAGTTTACATACACTCAATTAGTATTTGGTAGCATTGCCTTTAAATTGTTTAACTTGGGTCAAACATTTTGGGTAGCCTTCCACAAGCTTCCCACAATAGGTTGGGTGAATTTTGGCCCATTCCTCCTTACAGAGCTGGTGTAACTGAGTCAGGTTTGTAGGCCTCCTTGCTCGCACACACCTTTTCAGTTCTGCCCATAAATGTTCTATAGGATTGAGGTCAGAGCTTTGTGATGGCCACTCCAATACCTTGACTTTGTTGTCCTTCAGCCATTTTGCCACAACTTTGGAAGTATGCTTGTGGTCATTGTCCATTTGGAAGACCATTTGCGACCAAGCTTTAACTTTCTGACTGATGTCTTGAGATGTTTCTTCAATATATCCATATAATTTTCCATCCTCATGAAGCCATCTATTTTGTGAAGTGCACCAGTCCCTCCTGCAGCAAAGCACCCCCACAACATGATGCTGCCACCCCCGTGCGTCACGGTTGGGATGGTGTTCTTTGGCTTACAAGCATCCCCCTTTTTCCTCCAAACATAACGATGTTCATTATGGCCAAACAGTTCTATTTTTGTTTCATCAGACCAGAGAACATTTCTCCAAAAAGTACAATCTTTGTCCCCATGTGCAGTTGCAAACCGAAGTCTGGCTTTTTTAATGATTTTGGGGGAGTGGCTTCTTCCTTGCTGAGTGGCCTTTCAGGTTATGTCGATATAGGACTCGTTTTACTGTGCATATAGATACGTTTGTACCTGTTTCCTCCAGCATCTTCACAAGGTCCTTTGCTGTTGTTCTGGGATTGATTTGCACTTTTCGCACCAAAGTACGTTCATCTCTAGGAGACAGAACACGTCTCCTTCCTGATAGGTATGATGGCTGCGTGGTCCCATGGTGTTTATACTTGCGTACTATTGTTTGTACAGATGAACGTGGTACCTTCAGGCGTTTGGAAATTGATCCCAAGGATGAACCAGGCTTATGGAGGTCTACAATTTGTTTTCTGAGGTCTTGGCTGATTTCTTTTGATTTTCCCATGATGTCAAGCAAAGAGGCACTGAGTTTGAAGGTAGGCCTTGAAATACATCCACAGGTACACCTCCAATTGACTCAAATGATGTCAATTAGCCTTTCAGAAGCTTCTAAAGCCATGACATAATTTTCTGGAATTTTCCAAGCTGTTTAAAGGGACAGTCAACTTAGTGTATGTAAACTTCTGACCCACTGGAGTGAAATAATCTGTCTGTAAACAATTGTTGGAAAAATGACTTGTGTCATGCACAAAGTAGATGTCCTAATCGACTTGCCAAAACTATAGTTTGTTAACAAGAAATTTGTGGAGCTGTTGAAAAACGAGTTTTAATGATTCCAACCTAAGTGTATGTAAACTTCTGACTTCAAATGTACATGCATGGCTATGAGTGACAGTCCTGTTATGAAATAAATTATTATCATAGGTGCTTTATTACTTTATATGTTAGAGGCTGTTATAAGTACCTTATAACTTATTTCCCATGAAATTTCACGTGTATTAATGTGAAAACATGTTTTTTGGAAAACTTCACGTGATCACATGTTTTCAATTGTAGTTTCATGTTATCACATGTTGCCACATTATCGTATTAACTTCACATAAGATCACATGGAAATGTGTTTTTGGAACACTTCACGTGAAATTCATGTGTTTTTTCCGTAAGGGTAGAGAGGGAAGCTCAACCACCTCTGGTAGAATGACAGCTTCCCCAGCGCTGCAGGTCTGTCCAATCTCGTACTGGGGCCTGTGTCTTGGGTGGCCACACAATGCCACCTATCCACCCACGGTCTGGGCATGCAGGGCACCACTGGAGACATGGTGCTGGGTGGGTGGGTGAAGAGCGAGAACCACCGTCATCCGTCTAGAAGTGTTTTCATTGGTCACACATAGCTGGGATAGCTGCAGTCTGAGCCAGGGAGATGAGGTTACCTGAAGCTGCTGCCCCTCACTCCCTCCCTCCCTCCCTCCCTCCCTCCCTGGAGCTGGAGGGCAAGGAGGGACATGTAGGACAGTACACAACCAACTCTTTCCAACAAACACACATTTAGTGGACCTCTGGGGAAATGTGGAAAACGGCCTGGATTGTCTGGATAAACTAGCAGCAGAGCCTGAATGTAAATATGCTCCATAAAATGAGAGCATGGGATATGTCTGGGGACTATTTGAAAGTGACATACATGGAAAGTGGGCAGATGAACACTGACAACCAGGTCACTTGGTAATGTGATACATTCTGACATGGAGGATCTCTGTGGAAGTAGGGAGTGTTTGGATCGCTGTCTGGAGAATGTAGCAGTGACTACACACTTAGAATGTAGATATACGGACAGGACTGGACTGCATGATTTTGCCTCATGGTACACTGCAATAGATCCCTTGGAATATCTGAAGCTGCAATTCAAGGAATTCAGATCAACTACCTGGGTGTACAGTATTACCCCTGATGGCAGCAGGTGTTCTATGCTCGGACTCAACCTGTTTTCAGCATATTTAAAAGTGGAGACAGGGTTGAGTCATTCTGTAGTTCTCACAGTGATGACTGTAGGGTGGGGCTCTGCCAGACTGGGCTCTGTAGGTAAGAGCTTGGATGAATAACAGTCTGTTTTACAGGTGACTGCATTCTAAACAGCATGAGGTGCATCCATGTTTAAATCAGTGATGGCTTTCTGTTGTGAGTTAGTGAATCGGTCCAAACAGGGATGAGCTGTATCAGACGTAGGGATTGGGTCTGAACAGGGACTGTATCAGGAGCAGGGCAGGGCGGCTCCCCCTCTCTATTGTGACTAGCCTAAGCATTGAGAACATGAGTGTGTGTCTCCTGCTATTTTGGTGCTGCTGGATGTCTGTCAGGGCAATGGGCTTAGTGAACCAAAAGGAACATTGAGTCTTGCTGTTGTTCTGTCTGTCCCACTGTGTGTGTGTGTGTGTGTGTGTGTGTGTGTGTGTGTGTGTGTGTGTGTGTGTGTGTGTGTGTGTGTGTGTGTGTGTGTGTGTGTGTGTGTGTGTGTGTACAACACTGCTCAGAAACATAATTTCTAATGCAGGTCCATTGCATGGGTCTCTACTTTGTCTGACCCACCTAACCCTCCAGTGACCAGTAATACATCTCTACTCCTCCTTTGAAGTGAGACCATGACTTCTCATTCCACTCTCCTGTACCTCTATATCTCCTCTCAGAGCAGCTTGCGGTGAATTCAGTGGAATAGAGACATTATATTCCAGTTTCCAATAAGCCCTAGGATGTTGACACCAGCAGCAGGGCTACATTAGAACCCCATGATGGGCCTCTGTTACTGCTGTTACACATTCACAGGTGTTTCTCATTTCACCCCGCATCAGAAGCATGTGGAAAATGTGCTTTGTGAGGTATGAGCAAAGTGTGTGTGTGTGAGGCCGATACCCTCTGTGGGGGTCAACAGGCTTAGGTGTGGGAGGAAGGAAGGAAGCCTCGCTAGGTGTGAGGGAGGACAATGACTTCCTTCCTTTAATGTGCAGGATCTCTCTCTCTCTCTAGTCTCACTGGTCACTTTACACAGCCTCCCCTGTCATATCCACTACACAGGGAACAGTCCTTCTTTCTGACCCTTATTCCGTTCCTGCCAATGATCTCAATTTCCACTGTAATTGAGTCAAACCAATAAAGTAGTCTCTCTCATAGGATGGGAAGCTATTTATTGTAGCTACAGTAGTTACTGCAACACATTCCATTCCAGCCTACAATACCATATCTAGAATGCCGTCATCTGTGTATCCGAGTTGACTGACGCCGTCCTACCTTGCCCACTGCATGCCCGGGTCTGGCCCACCACGCTGCTCTCTATGCATTACTGTCAGTGTGTTTCCATGGTCTTGAAGGGTGCAGTCTACAGCTCCCCTCCCCCCTCTGCCCCCTCACCTCCTCCCCTTTACCCCTACCAGTTGCTGTGGGCCAGGAAGCCTGGCCACCCTCTGTGATATCACAGGAATGTCCTCGCCCCCGGACCCCAGCGTTGATGGTGAGGGGAACCATGGGCATCCGAATTCCAACAGTCATAACTGATTATTGACTGCAGTCCACAATGCACTGCTAGCCGGCAGAACTGGACACAAACACTTCTCAGCTTTGTGTCAAACTGGTCTCAAAGTATCACTTTGTAGGTATTTTAATGAGACAAAACCTGGTAAAATACGTTTAAAAAAGGAGAGAAATTACCCAGTCTCCATTATAACATTCATCAGGCTTGGCGAGCTCTTCATTAACACCAGGATATATGACCAGATCCCCTCCCTGACGAAGGAAGAGTCATACTGTGTTGTGACTGCTTTAATGAACGGTGCATGTCAGCCTATCCCTCTGGCCCAGTCCTCTCAGCAGCAGCACTCCACAGTGTGGGCTATCATAACAGCTCAGAAGCCCAGAGGTGACAGTTACACAGAGCAGGTACTGTTATGCTGGTGAATGAGGACCCAAAAGCGACGTAATAGAAACAGAGTCTTTATTCCAGTATTAAACAAATAATGATTCTCCTGGATATATCGATGGTAAATCCAAAACAGGAAACTGAAATCCTCTCGTCAGTAGAGAGGAACGACTGGAAACGCGACCACAGACTGCAGGTCGCTTCAGGAAGGCACAGGCCGTAGCTGACATAGACACCTGCTCACACGCAGCATCTGAAGAAGGCAAAAACACGACAGGGCGGAACAAGGACAGAACAGCAAACATCAAACGAGAATCCGACAAGGACAGGAGCGGAAAACAGAGGGAGAAATAGGGACTCTAATCAGAGGGCAAAATAGGGGACAGGTGTGAAAGAGTAAATGAGGTCGTAGGGAGAATGAGAAACAGCTGGGAGCAGGAACGGAACGATAGAGAGAGAGAAAGAGAAAGAACCTAATAAGACCAGCAGAGGGAAGCACAGGGACAAGACATGATAATCAATGACAAAACATGACAGTACCCCCCCACTCACCAAGCGCCTCCTGGCGCACTCGAGGAGGAACCCTGGCGGCGACGAAGGAAATCATCAATCAACGAACGGTCCAGCACGTCCCGAGAAGGAACCCAACTCCTCTCCTCAGGACCGTACCCCTCCCAATCCACTAAGTACTGGTGACCACGTCCCTGAGAACGCATGTCCATGATCCTCCGTTCCTTGTAAATAGGAGCGCCCTCGACAAGGACGGGAGGGGGGAGGGAAGACGAACGGGGGCGCGAAGAAAAGGCTTGACACAAGAGACATGGAAGACAGGGTGGACGCGACGAAGATGTCGCGGAAGAAGCAGTCGCACAGCGACAGGATTAACGACCTGAGAGACACGGAACGGACCAATGAACCGCGGAGTCCACTTGCGAGAAGCTGTCGTAAGGGAAAGGTTACGAGTGGAAAGCCACACTCTCTGACCGCGACAATACCTAGGACTCTTAATCCTACGTTTATTGGCGGCTCTCACAGTCCTCCCCGCAGACGAAGGCAGATCGGTAATAAAGTCTAAGGCGATCTGAGACCATGGTCGAGAAGGAATGGGAAGCGGTCTAAGACGACCGGCAGGAGGAGAGTTACCTGACTTAGTCTGCGCGCAGTCCGAACAAGCAGCCACGAAACGGCGCGTGTCCCGCTCCTGAGTAGGCCACCAAAACCGCTGGCGAATAGAAGCAAGCGTACCCCGAACACCGGGGTGACCAGCTAACTTGGCAGAATGAGCCCACTGAAGAACAGCCAGACGAATAGAGACAGGAGCGAACAGAAGGTTACTAGGACAAGCGCGCGGCGACGCAGTGTGAGTGAGTGCTTGCTTTACCTGTCTCTCAATTTCACAGACAGTCAACCCGACATCACGCCCTTCAGGGAGAATCCCCTCGGGTTCCGATGACGACAATCGATGAGAAAAGTAAGCGCAAGGATGGACCTTATCGTCAGACTGGAAGCGCTGGGACAGAATGGCTCCCACGCCCACCTCTGAAGCGTCAACCTCGACAATGAATTGTTTAGTGACGTCAGGAGTAACAAGGATAGGGGCGGATGTAAAATGCTTCTTGAGGAGATCAAAAGCTCCCTGGGCGGTACCAGACCACTTAAAACAAGACTTGACAGAAGTCAGAGCTGTGAGAGGGGCAGCCACTTGACCGAAATTACGAATGAAACGCCGATAGAAATTAGCGAAACCGAGAAAGCGCTGTAACTCGACACGTGACTTAGGAACAGGCCAATCGCTGACATCCTGGACCTTAGCGGGATCCATCTGAATGCCTTCAGCAGACAGATAATCATCGAGAGCCTTACGTTCGGGAGCCGACAGAGAGAATAATCTACCCCGAAGAGAAGTGGTCCCCGGATGGAGATCAACACAACAATCATACGACCGGTGAGGAGGAAGAGAGTTGGCTCTGGACCGACTGAAGACCGTGCGTAGATCATGATATTCCTCCGGCACTTCTGTCTCATCACCAGGCTCCTCCTGAGTAGAGGGGACAGAAGAAACAGGAGGGATAGCAGACATTAAACACTTCACATGACAAGAAACGTTCCAGGAAAGGATAGAATTACTAGCCCAATTAATAGAAGGATTATGACATACTAGCCAGGGATAACCCAAAACAACAGGTGTAACAGGTGAACAAAAAATCAAAAAAGAAATGGTCTCACTGTGGTTACCAGATACAGTGAGGGTTAAAGGTAGTGTCTCATATCTGATACTGGGGAGAGGACTACCATCTAAGGCGAACATGGGTGTGATCCTCCCTAACTCTCTGAGAGGAATGTCATGTTTCCGAGCCCATGCTTCGTCCATAAAACAACCCTCAGCCCCAGAGTCTATCAAGGCACTGCAGGAAGCAGCCGACCCGGTCCAGCGTAGATGGACCGACAAGGTAGTACAGGATCTTGATGGAGAGACCTGAGTAGTAGCGCTCACCCGTAGCCCTCCGCTTACTGATGAGCTCTGGCCTTTAACTGGACATGACATGACAAAATGTCCAGCAGAACCGCAATAGAAGCAAAGGCGGTTGGTGATTCTCCGTTCCCTCTCCTTAGTCGAGATGTGAACACCTCCCAGCTGCATGGGCTCAGTCTCTGAACCGATGGAAGGAGATGGTCGAGATGCGGAGAAGGGAAACCCCGTTAACGCGAGCTCTCTTCCACGAGCTCGGTGACGAAGATCTACCCGTCGTTCTATGCGGATGGCGAGTGCAATCAAAGAGTCCACGCTGGAAGGAACCTCCCGGGAGAGAATCTCATCCTTAACCTCAGCGTGGAGTCCCTCCAGAAAACGGGCGAGCAACGCCGGCTCGTTCCAGTCACTGGATGCAGCAAGAGTACGAAACTCTATAGAGTAATCCGTTATGGATCGATCACCTTGACATAGGGAAGCCAGACCCCTGGAAGCCTCCTTCCCAAAAACTGAACGATCAAAGACCCGTATCATCTCCTCCTTAAAGTTCTGATAAACGTCAGAACACTCAGCCCTTGCCTCCCAGATAGCTGTGCCCCACTCCCGAGCCCGCCCAGTAAGGAGTGATATGACGTAGGCGATCCGAGCTCTCTCTCCAGAGTATGTGTTGGGCTGGAGAGAGAACACAATATCACACTGGGTGAGAAAGGAGCGACACTCAGTGGGCTGTCCAGAGTAACATGGTGGATTATTAACCCTGGGTTCCGGAGACTCGGAAGACCAGGAAGTAGCTTGTGGTACGAGACGAAGACTCTGAAACTGTCCTGAGAGATCGGAGACCTGAGCGGCCAGGGTCTCAACGGCATGACGAGCAGCAGACAATTCCTGCTCGTGTCTGCCGAGCATTGCTCCCTGGAACTTGACGGTAGTGTTGAGAGAATCCATAGTCGCTGGGTCCATTCCAGGTCGGATTCTTCTGTTATGCTGGTGAATGAGGACCCAAAAGCGACGTAATAGAAACAGAGTCTTTATTCCAGTATTAAACAAATAATGATTCTCCTGGATATATCGATGGTAAATCCAAAACAGGAAACTGAAATCCTCTCGTCAGTAGAGAGGAACGACTGGAAACGCGACCACAGACTGCAGGTCGCTTCAGGAAGGCACAGGCCGTAGCTGACATAGACACCTGCTCACACGCAGCATCTGAAGAAGGCAAAAACACGACAGGGCGGAACAAGGACAGAACAGCAAACATCAAACGAGAATCCGACAAGGACAGGAGCGGAAAACAGAGGGAGAAATAGGGACTCTAATCAGAGGGCAAAATAGGGGACAGGTGTGAAAGAGTAAATGAGGTCGTAGGGAGAATGAGAAACAGCTGGGAGCAGGAACGGAACGATAGAGAGAGAGAAAGAGAAAGAACCTAATAAGACCAGCAGAGGGAAGCACAGGGACAAGACATGATAATCAATGACAAAACATGACAGGTACAGAGAGGACTGGCCAGATCTAACTGTGTGTTTACCAGTTCACCCGTCTGAGAATGCAGGCTGGCGGGGAGTGTGTTTTGTGTGTGTGTGTGTGTGTGGATTGGTTATTGAGATTGGGCTAGGCTCCCTGCGTCGCAGCATTGACAATACAGCAGTGAGAAACCCCAGACATGGCAGGGACCTCACACACTCTCACACAGACACTCAGTCTTTTGTTCCTCCGGCTTTAAGTACCCCTGGAATCCATCCTGACTGCTCTATATGAGTAAACAGGCCACAGCTCTTTCTATTGCTACTGCTCTAATGACCAGTCCTAGTAGATGATCCATGCCTCTGCTCTACTATGACTGATGAGTGTCTGTGTCTGTGTACAGGGTGGGTAGGCCTGGGTAGTGCTATACCCTTAGAGTTTATGGAGAATACTGGCCATCACTCAGGATTTCTGATGTGTGCAAAGTGGTAACCATGGCTCTAGAATTAGCACTGCGTTTGTTAGGGTTTTATGACTTCTTTTAATGAAGCTAATTTAGAGAGCAGGAAGAAGGATGTGGAAAAAGAGTGTTGTATCCAGTTGAAGTGGTGGTGAGGCTGTTTTCTCATACCAGCTCTCACCCTGCCTCCCCTAGTCTGTGATCATATTTCACTAACTACAGACCCCATGAAGTCAGAATAAAACCATTATTTTCTCTGCCTCTTTGACTTGTTTGAATTTGGAGTGGTCCAGCAGGAAGCGTGGACTGGAGTAGACTACAATCCATACTTGGGCTCCACTGTACTCCTACGTTTCAAGATTAGAGAGGCTTGGACATGTTTTGGGGAGTAGATGGGAATGTTGAGAGATTAGGGGGCTAGTTGAGGGAGGAGGGGAGAGGTTGAGGGGGTAAAAGGGGTGGCCTGAGGGGGGTCTGGAATGTGTGGAATGAGTAGATGAATCCGTCTTGGGAATAAATTATTAGTGGAAAATGGATCCCCAGTCTGTCTCGTGGCCTAGGGGGGAGACGAGGAGAGTGTTGTTTGTCTATGTAGCCCTAGATGTAGACCTATGTACACCTACGCAGACGACACCATTCTGTATACTTCTGGCCCTTCTTTGGACACTGTGTTAACAAACCTCCAGACGAGCTTCAATGCCATACAACTCTCCTTCCGTGGCCTCCAACTACTCTTAAATGCAAGTAAAACTAGATTCCGCACCCACCCGCCTGTCTAGCATCACTAATCTGGACGTTCTGACTTAGAATATGTGGACAACTACAAATACCTAGGTGTCTGGTTAGACTGTAAACTCTCCTTCCAGACTCACATTAAGCATCTCCAATCCAAAATTAAATCTAGAATCGGCTTCCTATTTCGCAACAAAGCATCCTTCACTCATGCTGCCAAACATACCCTCGTAAAACGAACTATCCTACCGATCCTTGACTTCGGCGATGTCATTTACAAAATAGCCTCAAACTCTACTCAGCAAATTGGATGCAGTCTATCACAGTGCAGTCTATCATAGTGCCACCCGTTTTGTCACCAAAGCCCAATATACTACCCACCACTGCAACCCTGTATGCTCTCGTTGGCTGTTCCTCGCTTCATATCTGTCGCCAAACCCACTGGCTCCAGGTCATCTATAAGTCTTTGCTAGGTAAAGCCCCGCCTTATCTCAGCTCACTGGTCACCATAGTAGCACCCACCCGCAGCACGTGCTCCAGTATATTTCACTGGTCACCCCCAAAGCCAACTCCTCATTTGGCCGCCTTTCCTTCCAGTTCTCTGCTGCCAATGATTGGAACGAATTGCAAAAATCACTGAAGCTGGAGACTCATATCTCCCTCACTAACTGTAAGCATCAGCTGTCAGAGCAGCTTACAGATCATTGCACCTGTACATAGCCCATCTGTAAATAGCCCACCCAACTACCTCATCCCCATATTGTTATTTATTTATTTATTGCTCTTTTGCACCCAGTATCTCTACTTGCACATTCATCTTCTGCACATCTATCACTCCAGTGTTTAATTGCTAAATTGTAATTATTTCGCCACTATGGCCTCTTTATTGCCTTACCTCCCTAATCTTACTTAATTTGCACACACTGTATATAGATTATTCTATTGTGTTATTAACTGTACGTTTGTTTATTCCATGTGTAACTCTGTGTTGTTTGTGTTGCACTGCTTTGCTTTATCTTGGCCAGGTCGCAGTTGTAAATGAGAACTTGTTCTCAACTGGCCTACCTGGTTAAATACAGGTCAAATAAAAAAATAAAAAATGCGTTGTTGTTTATGTGTGCCACCTTCCATCTCTTTCATTCCCGTAGTTGTTGCATGCTGTGTGGAGCAACAGACAACAAGGCCAAGGACATGTTTGTGTCTGCCCAACCATTATCTGAACTGTTGTATTTCGTTGGTGGGGGTATAGGTTCTCCCCTGGTTATAGTGAACTGTTCACTCTGAATTGATGGCAGGAGACTGCCAGCTTGATTGTACTGAGATCAGCCTTCCTGAGCCTTCAGAAAGGGTTTTTCAGTAGTCCACAGCTTGATGAATGTATGGACTGATTTGACCCTGTCCTCTTGTTAGGCCCAGGATAATGGTGGCTTGTATTGGGAGGAAACAAAAACTGTGCTGGAATTGCTGATTAATCGATCAAATCAAGGACCTGTGGGTCGAAAAAAACTTTTGTTTTATTTCTGAATAATCTGAGTAATACTTTGGCTCTGTGCCATGGCTGCAGAGGGAGAGGGAGAGAAGGACTCTGTCAGAGGAGAGAGAGAATAAGAGATGAGAGCAACAGTCAGGACAGAGGGAGAGAGATGAGCCAATAGATTGTGAAATTGGTAGAACAATTTTCATTGGCCCCGCCCTGGGTATGTGAAACTGGTACTCTAGGAAACGGCCAGGGACAGAGCGTATATGGGCAGAACAGATGGATACAGTCAGACAGCCCTCTGTGCATGGAAACAAGAGAGACAAAGTCAATGGTTTGATCAATATGTGATGGCTGTTCAGAATGGAGGAGCTACTGGCTCACTTCACCAGGCAATGGGTTTGGATTAGTTAGTTGATTGATATGAATGTATGGAGCCAATAGATTTCTCTTTCATATGATAATATTTGGATAATATCATTATTAGCCCTATAGTGAGTATAATACCACAATGTATACTAAATGAATGATTTTGTGGTAGGTATAAAGTATCTATCCTATGTAATAAAGCTAACTTTCCCAATGCACATAATGACATTTAGCTAGCGGGCTTTCTGAGAACGTGGAGATCATATGAGCCATAGAGAATCAGGCTTTGATATGTATTACAGAATGACTTCAGCTTATTGGGTGTCTGGCTCTGTGCTCTGAGTGTGAAATGCCTTTTGATAAATGGCCCACAGAGACGGGTAATTGAAGTCAATATCCTCTTTATTTATTTATTTGGCTTTAGAAGAGAATTAAAGATGATAAATGACAGTTTGAATGCCTAACTCTTCGTCAGTGGAGAGGGAGTAAGGCAGGTGTCAAGGAGAGAATATTAGAACAAGAGAAAACAGAGGAAGTAGGTAGAGACCAGCGTACCATTTTATATCAGTGACTGTATCGATGAATCAGTGGCTGAGGTCATCATTATCGCTGACTACCAACAATCAGCTGCCATTTTGAAAAACGCGATTGGTCTCTGATGTGAATCATATTCTGATCATGTACTGTATATCTGAGTTGATGTAGCTCGGTGTTGGGTGCTTCGATTCAAAGCGATCACAGCTACAATCAACATGACGTGGATGATAACCATCTGAGTTTCATAGAAAGTTATTCTCATGAAAACCCAGTGAAAAGCTCTGTCACAGAGAGGAAGAGTAATCAAACTTTGACCTGTGGAGCTCTGGAGTCTGGTGTGTAGTCAGGAACCTGGCCAGTTCTACTCAGCAACCATCGATCATCCCTCCTGTTTTGCTATTCTCATCAGACGCATAGAAGTAGAAACAAACAGAGTGTGTCTCTGGGAGGGAAAAAAGAGCACCACAGGTCAGAGAAATAGGAGCGCTGAACGATATGTTCATTTATCAGTGCCAGACTGACTAGTCACCAGCAGCATTTCACACTATAGTGACATAACAAAAGGTCATGCCTATAACACCTGGTAGACATTCAGGTAGCCAGTCAGTCCTCTGATGAAAGGTGACCGACATGAACGATTTATCATTCCAACCATCATTTGAGTTTAAAGATGATCATCCGTAGAGTTATATTTGTTCCTGGGACTCATTGTTGAAATCTGTCATGAGGTCACAGTCCCAGATCTGTGGGCTTAATAAAACCATGTAAGCTCTTTATCTTCTGATCAATTATGGGCTTGGGCTGGGGAGCAATGTACCCATGACGCAGGGTCCAGCAGTGACAGCTGCCCTCTGTGGCTGTCCAGTCTGTTAGTCAGAGGGACATGGGGCTGTGAAGGTAAACACAGTGACCTTAAAGGGTATCCAATGGTGACCTTCAGTGTGGCTGAGTCACCCCCAGGCCTCCACAGGCCCCCTCACACTGACAACACCTCATACCATGGGCCACCAGGGTGAGTCTGAATGGAGCTGAGGCACAATGAGCTTTTAGGGAGTGAGCACAGAGCTACGACAGAGACACAGAGAGGGAGGGGGTTGCAATAGGACCAGACTTGTAACCAACACATACAAGCTCGTGTCCCTCTGATCCCTTCTGAGAGTGCTCTGACTGTTTCATCTAGAACCATCCACTGTGGCTGTCATGATGTCAGTTTTCACTGTGTGCGACATGCCTTTTCTCTTTTAAAACTTGCAGTGGATTCATGAGCTATTCATGATGCACATGCACACAAAGAATCAGTGTGTCCTCACTTCACCCCTCTCCCACTCTCTCCCTGGCTCAAAGCGTCGTCCCCAGGGTGGGTAGATTTAGGGGCGTCAGGCAGGCTGCTGGTTCAGCAGACAGTGGATACGCTCTGCTGGCGACAGAGACCACTCACAGCGTGGTTGTTTGTAATGCCGGGGCTACACAGACATAAAGTTGGCTTGTCACATTCAAATATCAGTGTAACCTACAGCAGCGGGGCTGTGAAATCAAACCCATTCAGAGATTGGGGAGCACAGCAATACTGGTTAGATATAGATGGAGGTGGTAAGAGGTGTTGGTATTAGTGGAGGGGTCATTCCTCCCAGTGATATTGATGTATAGGAATTCAAGGTACAGTTGAAGTCAGAAGTTTACATACACCTTAGCCAAATAAATTTTAACTCCGTTTTTCACAATTCCTGACATTTAATCCTAGTAAAAATTCCCTGTCTTAGGTCAGTTAGAATCACCACTTTATTTTAAGAATGTGAAATAGTAGAGAGAATGATTTATTTCAGCTTTTATTTCTTTCATCACATTCCCAGTGGGTCAGAAGTTTACATACACACTCAATTAGTATTTGGTAGCATTGCCTTTAAATTGTTAAACTTAGGTCAAACGTTTCGGGTAGCCTTCCACAATAGGTTGGGTGAATTTTGGCCCATTCCTCCTGACAGAGCTGGTGTAACTGAGTCGGGTTTGTAGGCCTCCTTGCTCACACACGCTTTTTCAGTTCTGCCCATAAATGTTCTATAGGATTGAGGTCAGGGCTTTGTGATGGCCACTCCAATACCTTGACTTTGTTGTCCTTAAGCATTTTGCCACAACTTTGGAAGTTTGCTTGGGGTCATTGTCCATATGGAAGACCCATTTGCGACCAAGCTTTAACTCCCTGATGTCACGGCTGTTGAAAGGAGAGGACCAAGGTGCAGCGTGCTGAGCGTACATTTTCTGTTTATTTTAGAAATGACGCTGACAAAACAATAAACAATACAAAACAAACCGTGAAGCTCAAAGGCTATGTGCCCTAAACAAAGTCAACTTCCCACCAAGAACGGTGGGGGAAAAAGCTACCTAAGTATGGTTCCCATTTAGAGACAACGATAGACAGCTGTCCCTGATTGAGAACCATACCCGGCCAAAACATAGAAATAGAAAATCATAGAAACACAAAACATAGAATGCCCACCCCAACTCACGCCCTGACCAAACCAAAATAGAGACATAAAAAGGATCTCTAAGGTCAGGGCGTGACATCTGACTGATGTCTTGAGATGTTTCTTCAATATATCCACATAATTTTCCATCCTCATGATGCCATCTATTTTGTGAAATGCACCAGTCCCTCCTGCAGCAAAGCACCCCCACAACATGATACTGCCACCCCTGTGCTTCACGGTTGGGATGGTGTTCTTCAGCTTGCAAGCCTCCCCCTTTTCCCTCCAAACATAACAATGGTCATTATGGCCGAACAGTTCTATTTGTTTCATCAGACCAGAGGACATTTCTCCAAAAAGTATGATCTTTGTCTCCATGTGCAGTTGCAAACCGTAGTCTGTCTTTTTTATGGGAGTTTTGGAGCAGTGGCTTCTTCCTTGCTGAGCGACCTTTCAGGTTATGTCGATATAGGACTTGTTTTACTGTGGATATAGATACTTTTGTACCTGTTTCCACCAGCATCTTCACAAGGTCCTTTGCTGTTGTACTGGGATTGATTTGCACTTTTCGCACCAAAGTACGTTCATCTCTAGGAGACAGAATGCGTCTCCTTCCTGAGCGGTATGACGGCTGCGTGGTCCCATGGTGTTTATACTTGCGTACTATTGTTTGTACAGATGAACGTGGTACCTTCAGGCATTTGGAAATTGCTTCCAAGGATGAACTAGACTTGTGGAGGTCTACAATTATTTTTCTGAAGTCTTGGCTGATTTCTTTTGATTTTCCCATGATGTCAAGCAAAGAGGCACTGAGTTTGAAGGTAGGCCTTGAAATACATCCACAGGTACACCTCCAATAGACTCAAATGATGTCAATTAGCCTTTCAGAAGCTTCTAGAGCCATGACATCATTTTCTGGAATTTTCCAAGCTGTTTAAAGGCACAGTCAACTTAGTGTATGTACTTCTGACCCACTGGACTTGTGATACAGTGAATTATAAGTGAAATAATCTGTCTGTAAACAATTGTTGGAGAAATGACTTGTGTCTTGCACAAAGTAGATGTCCTAATCGACTTGCCAAAACTATAGGTTGTTAAAAATACATTGTGGAGCTGTTGAAAAACGAGTTTTAATGACTCCAACCTAAGTGTATGCAAACTTCTGACTTCAACTCTACGTTTGGAGGATTTCCACAGGAAATGAAACAACCTCTGTATCATAACTCAAGGCCAGACCCAGATGTAGACACAGGAGGCAGATGGTTGGAGTTTTAGATGTTTAATAATCAAAAAGGGGTAGGCAAGAGAATGGTCGTGGACAGACAAAAGGTCAAAACCAGATCAGAGTCCAGGAGGTACAGAGAGGCAGGCAGGCTCGAGGTCAAGGCAGGCAGAATGGTCAGGTAGGCGGGTACAGAGTCCAGAAACAGGCAAAGAACAAAACCGGGAGGACTAGAAGAAGGAGAAATAGCAAAAGCAGGAGAACGGGAAAAACCGCTGGTTGACTTGGACATACAAGATGAACTGGCACAGAGAGACAGGAAACACAGGGATAAATACACTGGGGAAAACAAGCGACACCTGGAGGGAGTGGAGACAATAACGAGGACAGGTGAAACAGATCAGGGTGTGACACTGTCTATCTTCCACAGGAATGTGGAGGACTCCGTCCTTACAGCGTCAGAATGTTGTCTGCATTTTAGGAGAAAAGGTTATCCAAACACAGAGGTGCCTCAGTGGCTATAATGTTTGTCCACATTACAAGATGTTTCCATCTGAACTCAAATAGCTTCCTACCCAGAGACCCTCATTGTGTTGACTCTGTGTGTTACATCCCTCCGGATGATATACCTTCTGGTGTCACTGTGTCATGTCAGCTATGTCACCTATCCCCAAATAACTTTGTGATTTAATTTCCCATACATTCAAGGGTTGAGAGAGTGCCTGTCACATCATTCCGACAGGTGCTGTTCCATTACATTTTTGGGGCTGATAGCCACTCAGATAAACTGGCATGCCTCCACAACACCCACTAAAGAGATTCATCAGAGTCAATCTATGGAGTTGAGTTACTGTGTGTCCAGTCCACAGAGCATGTTCTTGTTAGAGGAGATGGTGAATAGATGCTGAGTCATGAGTGGGCTGAGGGGGTGAATAATGAGAGGCAGAAGGAGAATCATGAGGATAGCAGCTGCAGCAGGTATTTCTCTGGCAGAGCACTGATCTATCTAGCATCTGTCTCTATCTATGCTTCTAACCAGGGGTGTCCGACCCTGTTCCTGGAGAGCTACCCTCCTGTAGGTATTTACACCAACCTCAGTTGTAACCTCGCTGATTCAGCTTATCAACCAGGTAATTATTAGAATCAGGTGCGCTTGATTAGGGTTGGAGCAAAAACCTAGACGCTGGCTCTCCAGGAACAGGGTTGGAACAGGGCCTTTGGTCTAATGCTTTAATATTTCATAATTCATATTCATTAATAAATAGGCCTGTTTAATTTTGTCTGGCTTGCCGTTCCAAATTAAATGGAATATTGATTTAATTTAGTAGCCCCCAATTGTAGCTAGCTAGGGATCTTATCATACCACTGTTGGCAGAATAAAAGGTTATGGAAACATTATTATGCACTAGTTTCAGAGCACCTGTATACACTCAGTGATATCCAGCTACATCTGAGACGTAAGCCCAGTACTCTTTAACCTCATCCGTTGCTTGTGTTTACTGGGTTAAACACTTGCCTTGCAGCGTGGAGGAAGGCGCTTGCCAAATTGGCGGCTTTCATCTGGGAATTTCCTGTAACTGGGTGTTCAACTTTAGTAGTTCTGTCGTATTGAATATCTTGTTTTTCAATATATGGATGAAATTAGGGCATGATTTGATAATATCAAACACCTCCTCAACCACAGAGCCAGGGTGTTAGAGCAGTCCTCTGTGGATCCTAGGATTTGTAGTCTGCATGGCTGTCCTCAGAGTTTAGGACTAGGCATGTCCAATCTGCTATGGATCTAAATCTCGTTTGAAATGAAAGACGTGTTTAGATCTGACCCTGACACAGCGTGACTGTCTCTCATACAGCTAGAGTCTTTATGAATGGGCTGTAAGGCTGATCTGATCACAGTCCTCATTGTCTGCTGGGGCAGAGCAGGACCTCACTGTCACTTCAGGCCAGGGGACTCCTGTTGACACAAACACTTTATGGGGGGTGTTCCTTTCTTGTCTGGATGTCATGAAATTGTGTGTGTGTGTGTGCACATGATCTGTAGTGGAATAGGCTGATTCTGACTCTGTCTTTTTGTTTTTTCCCCACAGATCGTGAAGACCAATCAATCCTTTGCACGTGAGTATCCTACTACTCTGTTGGGATAATTTTTCTTGACATCCTTTTCACTCACATTTCAGTGAAACGTTTTACATGATTGAAAACAGCTTGCTTTTCAAATCAAATCAAATTGTATTTGTCACATGCGCCGAATACAACAGGTGTAGACCTTACTTTACGGTACCAAGCCCTTAACCAACAATGCAGTTCAAGAAATAGAGTAAAGACAATATTTCCTCAATAAAGTAAAGTATACAATAAAAAGTAACACAATAAGATTACATAACAATAACGAGGCTATAATACAGGGGGTACCGGTACTGAGCCAATGTGCAGGGGCACAGGTTAGTCGAGGTAATCAAATAGGGGTAATGACATTGACTAAATGTAACATATCAAAAAATGTGTTATGTGTATGTTTCAGTGTTCCACGTCAGAGGTGTATTATCAGCCCAATCCTTTATCTAAACTGCATTATGCTAATGCACCTGATGACGCCTGAGGATGTTCTCAGAGGCCTCTGCTCTTCTCCGTCAGTATGCTAGCTGTCCTGCTCCTGAAACATTACCTCATTAAACTGCCCAGTAAGGTAAACAGATCGCCTCAGCCTGCCAAGTCCTGCTCTGACACCATCTCTCAAAGAGGACTCAGAGGGTAGAGGTTATTTTTTTAAGGTGGACCGATTCCAGAAGAGACTCAGCAGCTTTATGAGCTGGAAAAGTAACCTGTCTGGCGCTGAGACTGATGTGGCTGCACCTTAAGTAGGATCGCAGTGACGTACCCCCTCTTGTCCTTGAGTTCACTTTTGGAGATTTCCTCCATGCAGAGTTGCACCCCAGTCACTCCTTTCAGATTTACAGTCGAGCTCTTAGACTCAGGGAAGAAGGCAGAACAAGCCTACAGGATGTGGGAGGGAAGTGAGCAGCATTAGCATCTGTTAGTTGGTCAGAATGGGAGTTATACTGACGTGATTAGCAAGGTCCTGCCATCCTGCTGGTTTTCAATTATGGACTATATCTAAAACAGCTTTATGATGTAGTTATGGAACTAAGTTGGCCTTTGAGAAACTTTGTGCAGAGTAGAGGGAGTTATGAGTGTGGTTTGGTACACAGTCTTCAAACAATTACACCCCCTGTTGGCTAGGATGCTACCTGCCGAGTGCTTGAGTGCTATATGCCAATGATCTCAGACCCTCCCATTATCACAGAAATAAGCACACCAATCTTACACCATCTTATAAAGCTGTTATGCCCGATCAGAAACCTACTCTGTTGTACTATCTGAGAGAGAATCCAGTCTCCTTGTCATTGAAAACCAGTGAGAACTGGTTTACATGCCAGTCCACATGATGAGTAAGTAATTTGGTTTACAGAACAGGAAGTGATCCACTGGGCCACAGACCTGTGGAATCTCTCACCTTAAGAGTGTGACACACTGATGCAAGAGTCGCAGGCCTCACACACTGATGTCCTGGCTACCTTGTGCTTGAACAAGAAGAGTGACTAATACAGAAAGTCAGTCTGCTTGGAATGAAGAAAAGTATGTCCCATGCCCAAATCTGATGTTGTCATTTCAACCTAAAACATCTCACTGTTCTCACAATTGTAATGTGACATCAAATTAATCTGAAATGGCATTTGATTAACATATATTACACTATACCCCCACACCACCCATATACAAAGTGTAGAGGAGGAGACTCGCATTGAGTTGCACTCTGGCCATTTATCCATTAAGCCAGCATTCTGTGTAGAGAGCTAATAGCTGGCTATGGTAAAGCCACGGGTGTGTGGCTGTGTGCTGGGTCTGGAGGGGAGTGAGAGTTGGGTCCTGGCGGAGCTGTGGACGTCCCTGTCATTAGAGCCGGGCCAAAAGCAGAGCCTAGAAACCCTGGAGACCTGCCCACCCAACCACAGGACCCTGGAGTTAAAATCAGACAGAGCAGAGCAGGCAAAACAAACAACAGTATCAGACTCTCTCTAGTCTATAGTATGTCCCAGGGCTGAGCAGAGCCATCCCATCTGACATGATGAGCCTATGGGCTGGGCTGGGTCGTTTATGTGTTTTGACTGTATTTGGTTGAGATTATATGTGGAAGCCTTCCAGGAAGCTTGGCTCTGTCTGGCATCTAAAGGCACAGTTATAACAGTAGACAAAGGGTTATGCAAGTATTTGCTGGAAGTGTTCAACAGTGCTGAAATGTTATTTATTTTATGAGGCCTGCTTGGTAGTAGATTAGACCAGTTTCTTTGCTCTCCCTCATCCCTCCACTCCCCCCTCCTCTCTCTCTCCCCATCCTCTCGTCCTCCTCTGTTTAATCTTATATGTATTGGTCCTGTCTGTCTCCTCCTCACACAGAGGCGAGTCGGGTGCCGGCAAGACAGAAAACACCAAAAAGGTCATCCAGTACCTGGCCCACGTCGCCTCGTCACACAAAGGACGCAAAGACCACAACATTCCTGTGAGTGTTTCCATTCCCTCCTTCCCTGTTCCCTTACTGAACTCCTCCTGTTAAACCCTCCAATGTGTCCATGCTGGACCCAAAGGCAGAGGCTTTACCACAGTGTGTACTCAACTGACTTCTAAACAATGTGTTCTAGTTTAATGACCCCTGATGCTAATGGCTAACGCAGCTCCTCTAATAGAGTCTAATCAGTTTGTTGTAGTGTACCACCTTAACCTCAGCTCTAGCTCTCTGGTGCTCAGTGCCATTCTGTCAGAGCCAAATGTTAGCAGGATAATGTTAGCCACCAGTAGGTTCACTGCTTATGGCTTGTGTTTGACATAAGCACCTCCAGGTCTAACCCTTTCCTTTGTTTATTACCTGAAACAAACAGCCCGAATCCCCTAAAGCGTTGAACAAGCTCCAGGCAAGTGTTTCCCCACTTTCTAAAACAGTTGTGCTCAGTTTGGATGTTTTTGCATGCCCTTCCGAATTCAAACTGTACTGTCTTTTCCCATGAACTTCTCTCTGCTGGCTACAGTATATGTGGTATTTGTTTGTGCTGGCAAAACGTTTAAGTCTGCTATCAAACCGACAGACCTGTATTATATCATGTTTTATCAGTTGTTTTAGGTTTATTTTAAGGAAATGCCCAACAGTGTCAACATACAGTAAGCCTTAAAAAGTGAAACAAATATTTTGTCATTTGAAACACAGTGGCTGTTCATTTTCAGTGACCTTACAATAATTAACCCCATATGCATGTGCTGTTTGTGGTTTGGTTCCAGTCACATTTATCTTTGTCATTCCCACTTTGAATGTCCATGGCAATGAGAGGATTTGGTATGAACTGTGAAATCACATCAGAGTGTGGCTCTCCAAACCCTCTGCCACAACAACCCTCTAATATCTCAACCATTCTCCTTTATTCATGCTAGCTTTTCATTTGATTAGCATTTGATTAGCCTTTGGCATAACTTCCTTTCATGCACGGTTAATGCCCACGGCCACACTAATACTGTTTGTGTCCATAATAACACCTGACTACTCATTCACACACACTGGATTCCTGTCCTACAGTACAGTCTGTGAGTAGCTGTTGCTTTTGATTGTTCCTAATCAATAAGCACATGTTGGGTCAGTGATGTGGGAATGCTTTGACCTTCCTATCTCCATCGCGATCCTCACCTGGACATCTTGGGGAATGAAATGAAGCTACTATTGTCTCTCTGCTGCATAACATGGGCATGCTTCAGTAACAATGGAGGCTCACCTGGGACTAATACACCGCGCAGAATGTTTCAGCTTGATTCATGATCCACTGTTCCCCCACAGAGACATCTAACATTACAGCATTCTTTCCAACTGAATACTCCACTGTGAATACTTCTGAGTGTAAATTAGATATTTACTGGCCCTCATTGTTCCCCTACTCAGTTTGCCCAGGAGCATTTATTATCCCCCAAAACCGTTTTTTCTCCCCTCAGTAAAGCTATGCTTTGCTGAAGCAGATGCTGCTACGATTAAACACACAGTTACACTCACCCAGGTTGTGTATATGTACTACACAGTGTTGATGTGTGGCGTTATCCTGGCTGTAACTCTGTACCTGGGTCCCTGTGGCAGAATACACCAGTCCACTACAGCCCACTGCCCTCCCACACCACGCTGCCTCTGTGTCCAGTTAGGATCCCTATGAGCACGGGCCAGAGGAATGTGGAGCGAGGGGATGATGGGAGGGAGGAGAGGGGAGGCTGGGGGCCAAGTAGCAGCTCTGATAGAAGAGTGGGCCCCAGACACCCAGTAGCCAGGAACTTGGGGATTTTTCAGTGGGGCAGAGCAGTGGAAGTATTGCATTGATCTGATACAATGTGTGTGCATTAGGGAGGTAGGGAGGTATTGTGCAGTGTAGAAGGTAAAGGTTAAGAGGGGGAGTGAAAATGTACACATGGCCCCTCCCTAGCGTCCAGCCATCAGGAGAGAGAGGTTTGACTGGAGCAGCTCTCTGACTCTGATCCAGACAGTGGGAGGAGGAACTCAATACCTCCATGTGATCTGTACAGTTCAGATCTGATTTCCACCCTGAGTTGAGCTCCTGAAAGAAAAATAGTCCTCACATCGTGTTCTGCCCCGCCAGGCACCCCGACTCCAGTCTCATTCCACTGGAAATGATTTATATGTGGAGTCATTGGGGCTAATTAAACACAAGCTACCCCGGTGATGCTCCCTTCTCTTACATTGACATGTTTAACTATTCAGAAAACATTTTGGCAAGAATGTGTCTTGTCTGGAACCAGGGGTTTAGTGTATGTATGCTCTGTAGTGCATTTCTCAAACTCTAGAAACCTGAGTTATAGGATGTGCTTCAGGGTTGGCTGGGACACATCTACACGGTAGAGGCTGCAGTATGTTTAAGTGGGCCAGACCCCAGTCCTTCTGGCAGCAGCCCTACTTCTCTCTGCACCACTCTCTCACTGACCCGTATGTAGGCTGAGCCTGTCCCACAGATCTGTGGTGGGGCTGGGCAGCGCTACCCCCCAACCCTTAAAATCACAGAAAACTCTGGCCCACCAGGTCAACAAAAACCAGGCCCCAGTGTCCCATCCCCGAAGAGAAACCAGGGCGGTACAGGCTGGCTGGTTGCAGTGCTATTTCTGTTGTGCCCACAGAGCCAGCGCCCTGGTTAGAGCGTGTAAAGTGGGCGAGGTGCGTGGTGGTGGAATGCCCCCACCGCTCGAGGATTTGGGAAGTAGCCACCGCCCCGTCACAGCAGTGCCTCCTGGAAGTGGAGGGTGCATGTGAGCATCGTCACAACCACAGGAATGCTCTCACCACCCCTAATGTCTCACTTTAGTTACTGCAGGCAGTACTGCTTTTGACCCTCTGTCCTCTCTGTTTGTGGTGAAGAAGTAGACTAGTGGCCTCGAAAACCCTGTGAGACAGTTGGCTATGCCCTGTGGTTGGCTATGTCCTGTGGTTGGCTATGTCCTGTGGTTGGCTATGCCCTGTGGTTGGCTATGTCCTGTGGTTGGCTATGTCCTGTGGTTGGCTATGCCCTGTGGTTGGCTATGCCCTGTGGTTGGCTATGTCCTGTGGTTGGCTATACCCTGTGGTTGGCTATGCCCTCCAACCTGTGATGGACATGACCAGCAAATAAACAGCATATAAACCTCTGTCTACATGATTCATATAGTAGGCTTGTATTCGCTCTGCTCAATAGCTTGAATTGATCAGTTGGTGTATATTTGGACATAATATTATTAAACTGTATATTATTATAAACAGAATAATATTTAGTCCCAGATGTTAATATGAGCATAACACGACCGCCACATCTGATTTAAGAGCATTATGATCAGGCCCTTTGAGGAGGATTCTAGTGCTGCACCATTTTGTGTTCAGTCAAACAAAAAGTATTTTTTATCTCCAAAGACTGGTATTGATATTTAGGAATGCTTTATTAAAGAAAGTCTCAGTCAAGACTGCACAGAATTTTCGGCTTTGCAGATGAGCAGAACCATATGGTTTACATTTAGTGTTTCTCAACATTGTATGAAATAATTGGGTACAATGCCATCTTACTGACATCATACTTTTAATGGGTTATTCATTCAGTAGAAATATAGCAGATGTCTACTGCATAACAGAGGTTCCTTTCTCACACTCTTTTAACTTCCCATGTCCACCCTGTGGTGAAAGCAAAGGCACTTGTCCATAGCGATTTAATACATCTTTCATTAGCGGTTCATGGCTGGTTTAGGTGGTGGCGGTATTAACTGGCTCTGTATCACTCAGTTTCTCCCTCACTTTACAGGGCGAGCTGGAACGGCAGCTTCTGCAAGCCAACCCCATCCTTGAATCCTTTGGCAATGCCAAGACGGTGAAAAACGACAACTCGTCACGTTTCGTAAGTTTAAAAAGCTACACTTGGATACAAATAGTCTTGAATGTGATAGCTGTACTGTATGTTTTATGTACACATTTGTAGACGGTCTATAAACAGTCCCTCTGTGTAAATAGGCATTGTAGGACCTGGCTCTCCAGAAAACAGTGAAAAAGTGTGTGAAGGAGAACACTGTCTGCTAAAGAGCACGGAAATGTGCTTTCCATGTTCCATAATCCTGGCATGCATACACACACACAGTGTATCCCCACTTCCGACCAGACCTGACATTATACGTCACTGATGTCTGCAGAAGTGATACTGTTGACTCAGTGGGGACTGTGTTTTGGGCTCACAGAGGCCTACAATGTCACACAATGTTTAGAACTGCTGCCTTACACATTTTGTATCCTTCCCTACAGGGCAAGTTCATCAGAGTCAACTTTGACGTGACCGGCTACATTGTTGGGGCCAACATCGAGACCTGTATCCTCAGAGATGGGAGACTGGGAAGTGAAGGGGGAGGGGATGCAGGAGTCTGCAGATGTACATGCATAGTCGTGGTTTGGCTCAAGGGGTTCTGGGATTTGTGCCACACTTCAATGCAGAGTGCTCACCAGATAGTGGATAGACTTAGGTTCTTAGAGCTAGATATATTCATACACAGCCTTTGTTTATTCATGTTTAGGTTGACTTTGGAGAATACTGGTTTTCGTTTTCTAAGATTGAATTATATCTGGTCGTTATGCTTGTGAGAAATGTCAAATTTGTGTCCCTCAAGAATAGCATGTTGTGCAAGATTTGGCGTTGCAGAAAGTATGATTTATAAAGCAGTGTGATTTGTGCTATACAGGCATTCCTCTTTCTGAGATGGTGGTAGTCAAGGTTTCTGGAAACACTGACTAAATAGCAACCCACTCGGTGGGCATTTCAGTCTCCTGTAAAACTAAGGTCCAGTGATGTGCACAGTTGAGCTCTTGCCTGAAGCCCAAAATGGTCGCTCTTTAGACAAAACATTCTGTACTCAGACACAAGTGACCAGAAACACATGACTTTACCGTTTTAGGGCCAGCAAATTATGCCCAGTATCTCTAGATTGGGACCGCATTGAACATATTAAAGTCTATTGAGATTGGCGTTAACAGAAATAAACACATTATTTTACAGTATATCATACGAGTATAGCAAGAAGCAGCAATTCATACCAATCCATTGTATGTTTGAGAAGATTCTGCTAGGCATGGCACAATAACCAGTAAGCCATTTACCAGCACAGGAATGATGGCATTGCTCCTTTGGACCTTGACTCCCTACCAGACCTGCTGGAGAAGTCCAGGGCCGTTCGCCAGGCCAAAGACGAGAGGACCTTCCATGTCTTCTACCAGCTTCTGGCAGGAGCTGGGGAGCACCTCAAAAGTCAGTATCTTATACCCCATTCCAATTATAATGGTTGTCAGTAGTGTCTCCTGCAAGAAGAATCACAACTATGTCTATTCTTTTCAGTTTTTCAGTGTTCTGTGCCAGAAATGGCTCGTTCAATATTTTATATACCATTTCATTATTTATCCTCATGTTATAAGTCTTGGCTGTTCTGTATACTACTGGTTTTTGATTTGTCTCCCCCTACTCCTCTCCTCTCAGCTGACCTGCTCCTGGAGGGCTTCAACAACTACCGCTTCCTGTCCAACGGCAACATTACCATCCCTGGCCAGCAGGACAAGGACAACTTCCAGGAGACCATGGATGCCATGCACATCATGAGCTTCTCCCATGAGGAGATCGTATGTGAGTACACACACGCTAGACCATACATGTAGTATCAGTGTCTGTCCTTGCCTCTTGTCTGATTCCCTCTCCCTTGTGGTTTCAGGCATGCTGAAGGTGGTGTCTGCAGTACTACAGTTTGGTAACGTTGTCTTCAAGAAGGAGAGGAACACAGACCAGGCCTCCATGCCTGAGAACACAGGTAATGCTATACCCTCAGAGGCCATACATAATCCAACCAACACTCCAGGACTTTGAAATCATCCAGCTTAAGTTTGACCATTTCTCACCACACAGCTGGAAATACATTGTCCCAGTTTACAGTGAGCTTACTCTCTGGGCTGCAAGTCTTCAACATTGATCATCCTCCCACAATATGCTGCTCAGTCTCAAAAACAGTCCACTCACTTGGTCCACATAACTTACTGCAGAACAGCTTCATTAAAATTCTGCTGTAATCAGTATTGGGTCTTAGTGTGAGTCAGCTGGAATCACAACACTAGCAGAGTAGAGTCATCCTTCACCGTTGTGGCTGAGACAAGGATAGCAAAGCGTCAGCAGCTCCAGATGTCTGTCCTTAGTACAGTATGAAGTCTGGCAGCACAGAGACACTTCACTGAACAGAGGTCAGATTCCTCAGAACTCCTGCAGTGAGAGTGTCTTGGCTGGAGCTCTTTGTCCGGTTTTTGTTAATATAAAGACATGCAGGCACATTGTAGCCATCCATGTCAGGTATGTTATACCCCGGGGCTTATGCTGCGTGTCTGTATTTTACTTCAGAAGGAGATGGCTAGTAGGAATAAATGTGTCATTTTTCATTTCTTTCTGGCACGTTGCTCTGCATTAATGGTCAGTTTATAACGGTAAGCCATGAGGTTTGGTTGTCATTAGGGAAATGGATGTGTCTCTGCTGAGATTTATCCTTGGTGATTTTAACTGATGAATCATACATCAGACTGTGGCCATATCCTTGGGTAGCTGGGGTGAAATGAAGCGGTAGTGCTTTACTGAGGTCTTTCATTACATATTCCTGTCTGACATTTCCCCAACTGTTTTGAATTGAGACTGGTTAGGCTGCATACAAAGCTCTCTACTTGTACTGTGTAGAAGGCTCTGTCTGTGCCCATCTCCAGGTTGCAACACTGATGGGTCACTAGTAACCCAATGTCCTGTCTCTCCTCCCAGTGGCTCAGAAGCTGTGCCACCTGCTGGGGCTGAATGTGATGGAGTTTACCAGGGCTATTCTGTCCCCCCGCATCAAAGTGGGCCGAGACTACGTCCAGAAGGCCCAGACCAAAGAACAGGTAGGAGCTGTTCTCCAGTTGTCATTAGTTGTACACTCCTGTTTATGAATTCACTAACACTGATCTATGCAGGTCCATGAAGTTGGCCTAAGCAGAAACAGATGGTACCCAGCAGACTGTCGTCTATCTCTCTCTGGTTTTCTCCTCAGGCTGACTTTGCAGTGGAAGCCCTGGCCAAGGCCACATATGAGCGTCTGTTCCGCTGGCTCGTCCACCGCATCAATAAGGCCCTGGACAGGACCAAGAGACAGGGAGCCTCCTTCATCGGCATCCTGGACATCGCTGGCTTTGAGATCTTTGAGGTAAATTTATTTTCAAGATTATTAATCTCTTGTTGCAGACATATAATCATGTCCAAGAGGGACTGTCTTGTCTTATTGATCTGTAATACTCATCTCTCACATCTCTTTCTCTCCCCATATCCCTCCTCTAGCTGAACTCATTTGAGCAGATGTGCATCAACTACACCAACGAGAAGCTGCAGCAGCTGTTCAACCACACCATGTTCATCCTGGAGCAGGAGGAGTACCAGAGGGAGGGCATCGAGTGGAGCTTCATCGACTTCGGCCTGGACCTGCAGCCCTGCATTGACCTCATTGAGAGACCGGTCAGCTTTTCATCTTTACACATATAGGTGTATTTTACTCAAGATTATGTCTGAGGAACTTCATCAGATTATTCTCCTTTCTCTCTGTCTGCAGACCAACCCTCCAGGAGTTCTGGCCCTGTTGGATGAAGAGTGCTGGTTCCCTAAGGCCACTGATAAGACATTTGTAGACAAGGTGCTCCAGGAGCAGGGCACCCACCCCAAGTTCCAGAAACCCCGGCAGCTGAAGGACAAAGCCGACTTCTGCATCATTCACTACGCTGGCAGGGTACGTCCACGCAGAGCCTGGGTCTCAATACACTGAAATTACTTCCTCAGCTCGCCCTCTCATATCGTATCATTGATTGGTGAAAACAAGGTATTTCTGCCATATGAGCTCCCTTTTTCTGGTGAGGGCCTCATTCATTTGAAGAAACTGATTTGCCATTGACATTTTTGTTGCTTTGCCTGGTTAGGGGTTGGAGTGTTGGACAGATGAAGCAGTGTTTTTGAAATTAGAATTATTGTTCAGCTCCATAATGTCTTGAGAAACATTTTCTTTCTGAATGACGTTGTAACCAGTCAATGTTAAAGTGCTGCCTTTGAGGCAGCGGACATGTCTCCACTAAAGCTCTAGTTAACAGGTAATTGCCTTAGCACAAAAGCCCAGTTGTGCTCCCAATCTCCACATCTGGTTCACGTTGGTGTGAGACCGATTTTACACTGTTACGTAATCAAGGATTTTTCAACTTTCACCTCAGTGTGGTCTCCCATCTGTAGAGGGCCTGTGTATATTCCAGGCCAGACTCCACATGAAATAAAGTTCATATCATCTTCATCCATTTTCTTATTAAATTTGTCACACAAGGTTCAGATGTACATTTTGTTCACAGCACCAGTAGTCCTCATGCATGTTAAGACTTAATAAATAGGTTTTGTTTACAGCGCATAAACTCATTTTCTCTTGACCAGGTATCTATTTAATTTGATCAGACATGAAAGTCAGTGAGACAAGATAAAAGGAAGCTATTTAACACTATGTACCGGTACATATAGCCTGTTTAGCTTAAGTCTGTCTGTCTCTCCTCAGGTGGACTACAAGGCTGACGAGTGGCTAATGAAGAACATGGACCCTCTGAACGACAACGTGGCCACGCTGCTCAACCAGTCCACTGACAAGTTTGTGTCTGAGCTCTGGAAGGACGGTGAGTCCCCCATACTCTCTTCCTGTTTGGACCATGTAGTTGTCACTTTGTTTGAGTCTTGGTTGTTCAGTGACAGTATTGAAGAATCCCCTTAAAACCTGGAACTTAGGACTGACTATGGTGGGAGTATTTGTACGCGCTCTCATCCATTAGACTTCTTGTCTGGTTCATATTCAACTGCTTGCTTCTCTGTGATGAGTTTTGTCAGCCAAAACATTGTGCATTTGTGAGGTAACCTGAAATATCCGCTCGTAAATCTCCTCCCGATCTTTTATTTTCCCATTTGGCACATCCACTTGTTTTAAAAGCGATTGAGTTTCATTATGAGTCATTGGACATCTACAATGTATACAGAAACAACTAATAGAAAGGAAAGGACTGAATTGCTTTGTTTTTGTGCATGGAATATTCTACTAGACCAGTAACAGCAATATGTCTCTGTCATTTACAATGTACATAACTAATCATTGTTTGTGTGAGTGTCTATGCGGTAACATAATAAGAATAAATCTGTATCTGCATGGATGTTTATGTAAAGCTGAGTTGTCCTTCACATCCTCCCCTCTCTCTGTTTCTGAGCTATAGACATTCAGACCTTTCAGAGAGCCTCTTTCTATGATAAGGCCTCTGATCTCCTTGAGCCTCCAGGTGAATGCACACGTCGCTGCTGCTCTGTAGGGTTCTTCCTGCTCGCTCACGGCTGCACTCTGCACCCTTAGATGCACCCACCGCCTCTAGGCTTTGCATGACCCGTAATGCATTGTTGCTAACCAAGACAGTACCTTTCAGCGATGCTTGTTTGTCTGGCGCCATTCTGTCTCAGTCAAATCTCAGGTCAGATAGTTTATTTGAGATACCTGCACAAGGAAGCACCAGGATTGTTATAATTTGTTTGGAAAAGCCATCGTAGGTAGGACCATGAAGAATACTAGCATGGAGACATCTGCCAGTGTGGAGTAAATGTATGAGAAAAAGCCTGGACATTGCCAGGGCCATGGCTGTTTAATGTATTCAACAGTCACCTGTAAACTGACGTCAGTAAGGCTTGGAGCTGACTGGAGAGTGATGGATAGAGACCGACTTCCTCCACCACCTCTTTTTTTTAGGATATTTTAGCTACAGATCACACTGACTTTGCTGGAATTCATAATCCCTTTGGCATGGGCTAAGCCTGTTTTTTGAGGGTACATTTTTTAGCAACCTTAACCTGCATGCCAGATCACTGATCTGATTTCCATAATCTTTTATTTAAAAATATAGATTGTGAAATGAAGCTTTGCTTAAATATCACCTTGTAGATATCGGTGAAGCTGATGTGGAATGACAATGATTGAAGGAGAAAAAATTCATCAGTCAGTGTCACTTAACCTTCGCACACACTCCTTAAACTTCTGCCACCCTTGGTTATTGAAGTAAATCAGAGCAGTCACTAAGAGAGTTAAGGGGAGAATATGATTCAAAGAGTTGTAATGATTCAGCACTGTTCCTGTTCCAATCAGTTGTCAGTCTTGACCATTGCCCTATGGTTAGAAGCCTGGTTCTGTCACGCACTGACCTTAGAGATCCTTTTTATGTCTCTATTTTGGTTGGTCAGGGCGTGAGTTTGGGTGGGCATTCTATGTCTGGTGTTCTATGTTGTCCTTGTTTTGTATTTCTATGTGTTTGGCCTGGTATGGTTCCCAATCAGAGGCAGCTGTCTATCGTTGTCTCTGATTGAGAACCATACTTAGGTAGCCTGTTCCCACCTGTGTTTGTGAGTAGTTGTTTTCTGTTTTGTGTGTCGTCACCTTACAGAACTGTTCGTTTGTCATTTTTGTTGTTTTGTTCAGTGTTCAGTTTATTGATTAAAATATGAACACTTACCACGCTGCACCTTGGTCCTCTTCTCCTTCTCCCGACGACGTTCGTTACAGGTTCTGGTTCTCCAAACGGATCAGGGCCCTTTTCATCTGATGACCTTATCCTTTGACCATCTATAAAGAATGTGTATGCATATGTCCAGATCCTTTCATAATAAGGCAAATGAAGCTTACCATGCTAATGAAGCGTACCATGCCAATGAAGCTTATCATGCCAATGAAGCTTACCATGCCAATGAAGCTTACCATGCTAATGAAGCTTACCATGCCACATTTAAGGACAGCCGACTACACTGTGAAACCATGGTTTCCTAATAAGCCTCTAAAATCACATCAAAGAGGCATGATGTGTCCCTACCAAGGGAAATACTGACTGACCCCAACAGAGGATTTCTGAAAGATATTTCAGTACAGTATATAGATTCAGTAGTATAGCTCTGATTTATAGCCCATTGCAGCACTGTCTGTATATGTTCACCCTCGTTCACCAAACAGGTCAATTTCAGCTCAGCTGTGTACCTCATGGAAGGAGAGATGGCAATTACATGTGTTCATAATTGGAATTGGTGGATGAAAGATATATTACTTTAGGGTTTTGTTGTGCTCTTTGTGACATATCCTTCTCTCTGAATACAGAAAGTAATTTATGTATTCAGTGTTTGCTCTAGAGTATGATAATTCACACTTATCCTTCGGTAGCAGTATTTCTCCTTTTATGTTTTTGTTAAATCAAATGCATTAGATTGTGTCATTTAATAACATTGAGACACCCAGTAGGTGTTCCATTTCCATCTAGTTCTTGTTTTGAAAATTATATCGCTTCTTACCTATACAGTGCCTTTGGAAAGTATTCAGACCCCTTGACTTCAAGCCTTATTCTAAAATTGATTAATTTTTTTTTTTAATTCTCAGCAATCTACACACAATACCTCATAATGACAAAGTAAAAACTGTTTTTTTGATATTTATTAAAAATAGAAAACATAATTTTTTAAACTTAAGTATTCAGACCCTTTGCTAAGAGACTCGAAATTGAGCTCAGGTGCATCCTGTTTCTCTTTTAGATGTTTCTACAACCTGATTGGAGTCCACCTGTGGTAAATTAAATTGATTGGACATGATTTGGAAAGGCACACACCTGTCTATATAAGGTCCCACAAATGACAGTGCATCTCAGAGCAAAAATCAAGCCATGAGGTCGAAGGAATTATATGTAGAGCTCCGAGACAGAATTGTGTCGACACAGATCTGGTGAAAGGTACAAAAAAATTCTGCAGCATTGAAGGTCCCCAAGAACACAGTGGCCTCCATCATTCTTAAATGGAAGAAGTTTGGAACCACCAAGACTCTTCCTAGAGCTGGCTGCCTGGGCAAACTCAGCAATTGGTGGGAGAGGGCCTTGGTAAGGGAGGTGACCAAGAACCCAATGGTCACTCTGATAGAGATCTAGAGTACCTCTGTGGATATGGGAGAACCTTACAGAAGGACAATCATCTCTAAAGCACTCCACCAATCAGGCCTTTATGGTAGAGTGGCGAGACAGAAGCCACTCCTCAGTATAAGGTACATGACAGGCCGCTTGGAGTTTGCCAAAAGCCACCTATAGACTCTCAGACCATGAGAAAAAAGATTCTCTGGTTTGATGTAACCAAGATTCATCTCTTTGACCTGAATGCCAAGCGTCACATCTGGAGGAAACCTGGCACCATCCCTACGGTGAAGCATGGTGGTGGCAACATCATGCTGTGTGGATGTTTTTCAGTGGAAGGATCGAGGCAAAGATGAACGGCGCAAAGTACAGAGAGATTCTTAATGAAAACCTGCTCCAGAGTGCTCAGGACTTCAGACTGGGGCAAAGGTTCACCTTCCAACAGGACAACGACCTAAGCACACAGCCAAGACAACGCAGGAGTGGCTTTGGGACAGGTCTCTGAATGTCCTTGAGTGGCCCAGCCAGAGCCCGGACTTGAACCCGATCTAACATCTCTGGAGAGACCTGAAAATAGCTGTGCAGCAATGCTCCCCATCCAACCTGACAGAGCTTGGGAGGATCTGCAGAGAAGAATGTGAGAAACTCCCCAAATACGGGTGTGCCAAGCTTGTAGCTTCATACCCAAGAAGACTCGAGGCTGTAATTGCTGCCAAAGGTGCTTCAGCAAAGTACTGAGTAAAGGGTCTGAATACTTATGTAAATGTGATATTTCAGTTTTTTTTTAAATATAAATTAGCAAACATTTCTAAAAACCAGTTTTTGCTTTGTTATTATGGGGTATTGTGTGTAGATTGATGAGGGGGGGAAAACTATGTAATACATTTTAGATTAAGGCTGTAAAGTCAAGGGGTCTGAATACTTTCCAAAGGCACTATATTAGTAATACTCTGAGGAATGCCTTTTTAGCCTGGAGGTTGTTTTGTCTGTCCTAAATGGAGACAGCCAACTGGTCTCTAAATGAAGGTGAGCTGACACACACCACATTGAATAGTAATGTCTCTTCCCTTCCGTTCCCCTTGATCTCTGCAAAGAACATTGCCTCATATATTGATGCTATCTGAATATGCAAACAAGATGGTATTGTTGATCTTTTTTCTCTGTATTCCATGGCAAGAACAACCACAGATCTAGCTAGTCTATTTACATTCAAATAAAACCAATTGACTGCAGTTTATGTAACGGTGGGGGTGGAAAGGTCAAATAAAATGGCTGTGCTGTTCTTGGAAAAACAGCTGTATTATGAACATGTTTTGAGTTTAGTTGGATTAGGTTTTGCAATAGCTTGGTTCAGTCTTGTTTCCTTTGTGAACATGTAGTCATGCTAAGGCCAACCGCCCATCCCACCCACTCTGGCTGTCAGTCATGTTGTTTACATGTTGTTGCGCTTAGAAGCCCTCATCTGTCCTGGTCATGCCTCTAGTCCTTTGCTGCTTGATTATACAGTATATATGTTCAGTTCACGCACCAGTCACCCCTCTACCAGCGTCTACCCATCTAACTCTGCCCTTGACTCCTGTCCCTCTTTCTTCTGTCAGTGGACCGTATCGTGGGTCTGGACCAGGTAGCAGGGATGAACGAGACGGCCTTCGGCGCAGCCTATAAGACCAAGAAGGGCATGTTCCGTACGGTGGGCCAGCTCTACAAGGAGTCTCTCACCAAGCTCATGGCCACGCTGAGGAACACCAACCCCAATTTTGTCCGCTGCATCATCCCCAACCACGAGAAGAGGGTGAGCAATGAGCAGCACACTAACCTCCCCCTTTCACTGACCACCAGTCCCTCCCCCCTCTGCCCACTGTAGCCCAGACTACAGCCCCTCCACAACCATCCACCAGAACCCCTGTAGCCCAGACTGCAGCCCCTCCACCACCCACCAGAACCCCTGTAGCCCAGACTACAGCCCCTCCACAACCATCCACCAGAACCCCTGTAGCCCAGACTGCAGCCCCTCCACCACCCACCAGAACCACTGTAGCCCAGGCTACAGCCCCTCCACAACCATCCACCAGAACCCCTGCAGCCCAGACTACAGCCCCTCCATAAACATCCACCAGAACCCCTGTAGCCCAGACTGCAGCCCCTCCACCACCCACCAGAACCACTGTAGCCCATACTACAGCCCCTCCACAACCATCCACCAGAACCCCTGTAGCCCATACTACAGCCCCCACACCAGCCATCAGAACCCCTGTAGCCCAGACTACAGCCCCCACACCAGCCATCAGAACCACGGTAGCCCAGACTACAGCCCCCACACCACCCACCAGAACCCCTGGAGACACACTCTGCTACCAGGCCTCAGTGGGCCCTCTGCCTCCATATACAACAGCTCAGATGGAAGGCTGGAAATGAAACAATAGCAGAGTGGAGAGTTATGGGCGATGTGGGCCTGTTAAGTGTTCCCTAGTCTAAATCCCCTGGAATAGATGAGACACGCTTGTTTCTGCAGCGCAACCACAAATGACTGTCATAAATGGATGGTATGGATGGAGAAGAGGATATAGACACTGGTTGTTTTGGTGTGAATGTATTCAAGGAGTTAGTCTAGTCCCTATGCAATCCTAATTGTATAATGGCATTTTGCATATTATTACACAAATATATTTGAAGTAACATTGTTTCCCTATAAAACATTTTCTGGATGAAATTTTAAAAGCTGAATGAACAGTAACAGCATTTAGTTGCTATTAGTTTAGAATAATCTTCATTACATGAAGTTTGGTACTGTACTGTACCTCTCCCAAACCTCTCATCTCAAAGCCCCTCCCTCCCTACAGGCTGGTAAGCTAGACCCCCACCTGGTTCTGGACCAGCTGAGGTGTAATGGTGTTCTGGAGGGGATCCGTATCTGCAGACAGGGCTTCCCCAACCGTATCGTTTTCCAGGAGTTCAGACAGAGGTACTGTACTCACTGTACACGCACCTCATACAGCCTATTTATTTATTTCAACCCAATTGATAAGTTCTTGTGTTTACTTTTGAGAGATAGATTATAGAGGACAAAGTGGCATTGCTTTCCCATTGCCCTGGGTGTTGTGCTTTGATTATCTCATGGAGCTGTTCTATTTCTGAACAGTGAGGCTTCTGTAAGATCTGAGGCCTCTCACGTCTCTCCTCACACCCTGGTCCTAGTCAACATGGAGGTGTTGACCCAGGGCCTTTACACATTCATGTCCACTCTGTTGCCAGGTATGAGATCCTCACCCCCAACGCCATCCCCAAGGGCTTCATGGATGGCAAACAAGCCTGTGAGAGAATGGTGAGGATTTGTGTGTCACTATTTTACTGTGTTTAGCACATTGAATACTTGGGAGAGGCTCTTTGTCCTTTTACAAGCTAGAGCACGGTAAGCATGTTAAATGTATATCGACTTCATAAACATCCATGACATGATTTTTCCTTAGTATTTATAGGGCATCACTTAAATTACACTGTTTATTATGATTTTGCCTTCCTTCCCTGGATTTAAATCTATGACCCATTTTCACTCCAGATCCGAGCCTTGGAGTTGGATCCTAACCTGTTCAGGATTGGTCAGAGTAAGGTGTTCTTCAGGGCTGGAGTGCTGGCTCACCTGGAGGAGGAGAGAGACATGAAGATCACTGACGTCATCATCTACTTCCAGTCTGTCTGCCGGGGATACCTGGCCCGCAAGTGAGTTCTATATATGCAATGGCCTTACCTTTCCTCAATTCCTTCCTTTCGTGACCACTACAACACTTCTTAGGACAGAAAGATGCCACAGATATGTTTCCTTTGACCTTCTTGGTCAGTATGTCTGACCATGTCTCCCCTCTCTCTCCTGACAGGGCGTTTGCTAAGAAGCAGCAGCAACTGAATTGTCTGAAGGTGCTTCAGAGGAACTGTTCTGCCTACCTGAAGCTGAAGCATTGGCAGTGGTGGAGACTCTTTACCAAGGTGGGCATGTCTCCATTACAGTACACTATATCTACTGTGTATGGCTAATCTGTCTTTGTAACACCAGCATTGTCAAGTCTCTCTATATAGCTATATGATAAGGCTCCTAGTCATCTACTTTTGAATAGTGGCTGACCCCAGGTCTGTGTTCTGTCCCCCAGGTGAAGCCCCTGCTGCAGGTGACCAGGCAGGAGGAGGAGATGCAGGCCAAGGATGATGAGCTTGTCAAGGTGAAGGAGAAGCAGACCAAGGTGGAGGTAGAACTGGTGGAGATGGAGAGAAAGCACTCACAGGTCAGTGTCCAGTCCACACCAACTATAGTAGACTACACTCTTAGAAAACAAGGTGCTATCTAGAATGTAAAATGGTTATTTGGCTGTTCCCATAGGATAACCCTTTGAATAACCCTTTTTGGTTCCAGGTAGAAAACTTTTGAGTTCCATGTAGAACCCTTTCCACAGAGGGATCTACCTGGAACCCAAAATAGTTCTACCTGAAACCAAAAAGGGTTCTACCTGAAATCAAAAAGGGTTCTACCTGAAACCAAAAAGGGTTCTACCTACCTTTTGGAACACGTTTTTCTAAGAGTGTAGACCCTAAGGATCATCCCTTTATGAACTTCAATTCCGCATTGTACCATTCATTCCATTATGCCCATGTTTGCATTGTGTAGCTGATTGAGGAGAAGAACATCCTAGCGGAGCAGCTGCAGGCCGAGACGGAGCTGTTTGCCGAGGCTGAGGAGATGAGAGCCCGTCTGGCCGCTAAGAAGCAGGAGCTGGAGGAGATCCTTCATGACCTGGAGTCTAGAGTGGAGGAGGAGGAGGAGAGAACCCAGGGCCTGCAAAGTGAGAAGAAGAAGATGCAGTCTCACATCCAGGTACTGATGAGACATGGAGACTGCAGAGTGGAAGCTTGAGAAGATTGAACATGGAAGTGGTTGCACGTGTTTTATGACAGAAAATATATTTTCTGTGAACCCAAAACATTTCTACCAGTTACCTTCTTAATAAATGCTGTGATTTTTCTTCTTCCAGGACCTGGAAGAGCAGTTGGATGAGGAGGAGGCTGCCAGGCAGAAGCTGCAGCTGGAGAAGGTGACAGCCGAGGCCAAGATGAAGAAATTTGAGGAGGACATCTTGCTCCTGGAGGACCAGAACTCCAAGTTCCTGAAGGTGAGTGGAAATGAAAGGCAGTCTAGGGTTGAGAAATATTGGACCTTACTAACATTATGCTGCTGGACTTTACTATCATTATCAACAACCTGACTCCTCTTTCCCTCTTCAGGAGAAGAAGCTCCTGGATGACCGTGTGAATGAGATGATGTCCCAGCTGACTGAGGAGGAGGAGAAGGCCAAGAACCTGGGCAAGACAAAGAACAAGCAGGAGGTGATGATGGTGGACCTGGAAGGTAGGTGTCCTCTTACCTACAAGGTCTCACTAGTTATAGGTAGTGAGTCCAGACACTTTAACACCATCCGTCTCCTTCCCTTCTCCCTTTAGAGCGTTTGAAGAAGGAGGAGAAGACTCGTCAGGAGCTGGAGAAGGCCAAGAGGAAGCTGGATGGAGAGACCACAGACCTGCAGGACCAGATAGCTGAGCTGCAGGCCCAGATAGAGGAGCTCAGGGTGCAGCTGGCCAAGAAGGAGGAGGAGCTACAGGCTATACAGGCCAGGTGAGACAGACAGACGGACGGACGGACTGACGGATGGATGCCACCTGGAGATGTAGTTCAGCTGTCTTTTGCCATTTGGAAGGTGTTTGACAGCGAGGAAGTCTGATTCTCTGACTGTCTTAGACTGAAGTAATTATCACATAGCTGTGTAGCGCCGTCATCAAATTCCCTCCTATTTTAATTGTCTCAACACCTGTCTTTTATATGCCATATTTAACAATGGTAGGTCTACAGTTTGCCAGACTTGCACCGGTAATCTTGTAATCTGACTATTAAAACCCGATGAGCATTTACCATTTTTATGCCCTCTCGTCATGATACGGTGCTGACCAGACCACCCAGCAGTCCATTCAGCAGATCTCACTGGGTTGGAATGTGTAAATGTTGGCCCGTCTAGTCTGTGTTGATCACTGGCCATTAAAAACACTCTGCTCTTTCAGGACCAACTCACATACTCGATGGTAGTGACAGAAACAAGGTATCTGTGTTTATTTCAGGATATATTGTCTGAATCTGCCACCCAGTCGAAAATACATGCATAGCAACTTAGTTCAACTGTCCTACCATAGGCCTGACTATTTGGGGTCCTTTGCACTTGTACGACAACTTGTACGACAAGTTTGCATCCTAATAAAGAATTTAAAATGTGTGTGTGTGTCAGGGGAGACGAGGAGGTGACCCAGAAGAACAACGCCCTGAAGCAGGTACGGGAGCTACAGGCCCAGTTGGCAGAGCTGCAGGAAGACCTGGAATCAGAGAAGGTCTCTAGGAACAAGGCTGAGAAGCTCAAGAGAGATCTGAGTGAGGAGCTGGAGGCCTTAAAGACTGAGCTGGAGGACACCCTGGACACCACCGCAGCCCAGCAGGAGCTCAGGACCAAGCGTGAGCAGGAGGTGACAGAGCTGAAGAAGGCCATCGACGAGGAGACCAAGAACCACGAGGCCCAGATCCAGGAGATGAGACAGAGACACTCCACGGCCCTGGAGGAGCTGTCTGAGCAGCTAGAGCAGACCAAAAGGGTGGGTGGCTTCACAACAACCGCATGGTCATGTTTAGTCAGAGAAAATGTTTCACTTGGTTGAGGTAGTACTTCCTCTGTTTTAAATGTTTTGTGTTGTCTGAGCATGATTCCTATTGTAATATCTCTTGGTCTGTGTCCAGTTCAAGGTCAACCTGGAGAAGAACAAGCAGAGCACAGAGAGTGCCAACAAGGAGCTGGTCAGTGAGGTAAAGGGGCTGCAGCAGGCCAAGACTGAGTCAGAACACAAGAAGAAGAAGCTGGAGGCCCAGCTCCAGGAGTTCATGGCCCGGGTCACAGAGGGAGAGAAGGGCAAGGGAGAGCTGGCCGACCGCTCCCACAAACTACAGGTGAGAGAGGGCCATTTGCAGCACACACACACGTTATCCTCTGCTGGTGATGGTCTCTCAACTGTGCTGTTTGCTGTGTGTGCAGACGGAGCTGGATAATGTGTCTGCTCTGCTGGAAGATGCAGAGAGGAAGGGAATCAAGCTGGTTAAAGACACCACTGTCCTGGAGAGCGCTTTGCAGGACACACAGGTGAGCTAGACTGGACAACCTCTCAACGGAGAGGAATACATCATGTTTATCTTAAAGGCCCAGTGCAGACAAAATCTTGTTTTCCTGTCTTTTATATCATATTGTACAACAGCTGATGAAACTAACACTGAACAAATTTGATCAGTGTTATTTCCTGATAGTTGCATAAATTGTATTTTCAACCAGCAAGTCCTTCTAATCAGCAGGTTTGCATGCGTGGGAGTTTCGGCTTTCCATGGTGACATCGCCATGCGGTAAACTGATTAATAGACCAATAATAAAGAGGGATCCAAACCTATCTGCCAATAGCATCTAGTTTTCAGTTTCCCCCTCCCCACTCCCAGACAGTCCTAGTGAAATTGCTGCTTGAAAAATATTTTTTTGCTAAAAGCTATTTTTGCCCATGTTAATGGAAATCTATTACAATAAAGTACTTAACTGTTACCTAAAAATGATTTGATATAAAAACTGCTGTATTGGGCATTTTACATTAAGAGGAGGTGGCATTCTGTTTCCATGTCAATGTCTCATCTTTGGGATATGGGATGGTATCTGTGTCTCTCTCTGTCTGTGTGTGTAGGAGCTTCTCCAGGAAGAGACGCGTCAGAAGCTGAACATGAGCAGTCATATCCGCCAGCTGGAGGAGGAGAAGAGCACCCTGCAGGAGCAGCAGGAGGAGGATGAGGTGGCGTGCAGAAACCTGGAGAAACAGCTGTGCACACTGCAGGCCCAGGTCAGCACAGCGCCTTACAGCTTAATTGTATCTATTCAAATAATATTACACATTAACTGCAACACAGATGATATCACCATAACAAGCTACCACCTACTGTAGCCATCCTTCAGTGAGCATCATATCATTATAAACTTTATGTATGTGTAGCTGGTTGAGACCAAGAAGAAGCTGGAGGATGACGTGGGGATGGTGGAGGGTCTGGAGGAGGTGAAGAAGAAGCTGCAGAAGGACATGGAGCTGGCCACCCTGAGACTGGAGGAGAAGGGCATCGCCTTTGAGAAGATGGAGAAGACCAAGACCCGCCTGCAGCAGGAGCTGGACGACCTCATGGTGGATCTGGACCACCAGAGAACCATCGTCTCCAACCTGGAGAAGAAGCAGAAGAAGTTTGACCAGGTTTGACTGATCACTCTAAGCCATCCATAATGGTAGCTAAATTGGCTTGGTCTTAGAGCACAGTATGGAATGGCGTTGTGTGGATAGATGGTGGACATTTTCCCTCTAAGTCAGTTTTTACCCTGTGTTGTAGTTGCTGGCTGAGGAGAAGAACATCTCTGCACGCTACGCTGAGGAGAGGGACAAGGCTGAGGCAGAGGCCAGGGAGAAGGAGACCAAGTCCCTGTCTCTGGCCCGGGCTCTGGATGAGGCTCTGGAGGCCAAGGAGGAGTTTGAGAGACTCAACAAGCAGCTGAGGAGTGAGATGGAGGACCTAATGAGCTCCAAGGACGACGTGGGCAAGAACGTGAGTGTTGCACTGAATACCGGTGTTTTGTTCAGCTGAGGGCAGAACGGTTTGCTTCTGTTGTTTTCAGATGGACTGCTCTGCATCCTACAGAAATAAATTAGGTTAACCCTAAACTTTAAAAGCCAGTTCATTCCAAATAGCATCACCTCAAAGTATCTTCTCTACCACCGTCCAGGTCCATGAGTTGGAGAAGTCCAAGAGGACTCTGGATCAGCAGCTGGAGGAGATGAGGACACAGCTGGAGGAGCTGGAGGACGAGCTGCAGGCCACGGAGGACGCCAAGCTGCGTCTGGAGGTCAACATGCAGGCCATGAAAGCCCAGTACGAGAGAGACCTGCAGGGGCGAGACGACCAGAACGACGAGAAGAAAAGGGCGCTTGTCAAACAGGTGCATAGAGGACACATCACTTCCATACAAACAAGAATTGTGTGAAAAAATTCCAGGAACAATATGTTGTCATACTCTCAGAGAATGTACACCACCCCCTTCCCCTCTGACCTGGTCTGTCCTGGTCTCCTCAGGTGCGTGAGATGGAGGCAGAGCTGGAGGATGAGAGGAAGCAGAGAGCCCTGGCCGTGGCTGCTAAGAAGAAGCTGGAGATGGACCTGATGGACATGGTGGGACAGATAGAGGGCGCCAACAAGGCCCGTGACGAGGCCATCAAGCAGCTACGCAAATTGCAGGTAATAAACTCACACCGTCTGTAGAACAGACAAGACAAATAAAAATAAATTAAGAAATATATTTTTTTATTTGGGTCAATAATGGGATTCGATCTCCACTTTCTCCCTCAGTCCCAGATGAAAGACTACCAGAGGGAGTTGGAGGACGCCCGGGCCTCTCGGGACGAGATATTCTCCCAATCCAAGGAGAACGAGAAGAAGCTGAAGAGCCTGGAGGCCGAGGTTCTCCAGCTGCATGAGGTACAGTGGGCTGTAGCATTGCTCCTGTCATAACTCTGTGTTTTGGTCTGCTATTTCCTGTAGTCTAGACTGGCTCGTCTTACTGTGAGAAATGGTGACCTGTGTTTGACCTCTGCCCTGTAGGACCTGGCGGCGTCAGAGAGGGCGCGGCGCCACGCAGAGCAGGAACGGGATGAGCTAGCGGACGAAATCTCCAACAGCACCTCGGGCAAGTCTGCCTTGATGGATGAGAAAAGGAGGCTGGAGGCTCGCATTGCTCAGCTGGAGGAGGAACTAGAGGAGGAACAGGGCAACATGGAGCTGCTCAATGAACGCTTCCGCAAGACCACCATGCAGGTATGAGCCAGGAGGAAACCTTTTCAGGATGGAGACTTGATCATTGTAATCATATTACCCTTGTTCGTCTGACTTTTAGGGAACAATCCATTATTCAGCCCCTACCATAAAAAGTACTCTTATCTCTCTCTCACTTTCCCCTCATTCCCTGTTTTCCTCCCTCCACCTCTCTCTTCCCCCTCTCCTCCCCCAGGTGGACACTCTGACCCTGGAGCTTGTGGCAGAGCGCAGCATGGCCCAGAAGAGTGAGAATGCGCGCCAGCAGCTGGAGAGGCAGAACAAGGACTTGCGGGCCAAGCTGGGCGAGCTGGAGGGCTCCGTGAAGAGCCGGTTCAAGGCCTCCATCACCGCCCTGGAGGCCAAGATACTGCAGCTGGAGGAGCAGCTGGAGCAGGAGGCTAAGTGAGAAACACAGCAACTCTCTTATTACATCTCCATACCTTATTAGACAGGGTGAAATAAGAGACCAAGACTCAGGAGGAGTTCATGAGGGTTTTAGAACAAGCTCAGCCCGTTGGAAGAGAGGTTCTTGAATGTGATCTAAATGTTAATGTGATCAATGTAATGAGTCAAAAGCAATCTTGTAAAAGAGTTGTACTTGAAGATCTATGACTGACAGCCTTTGTTACAGTGCGGTTCCTGTGGTGCTCTAACTGTCCTATGACCTCATTCTTCTGTCCTCCTATCAGGGAGCGAGCAGCGGCCAATAAGCTTGTGAGACGGACAGAGAAGAAGCTGAAGGAGGTGTGCATGCAGGTGGAGGACGAGCGCCGCCATTCCGACCAGTACAAGGAACAGGTGAGGAGCTTGTCATGGATGTTTGGACGTTCCAGATCTTAAAGCTACAATATGTAACTTATTGGGAGACTTAACCAAATTAACATAGAAATTTGAGTTATAGATATTTAATTCTCATTGAAAACAAGTCTAAGAAGCGATAGATCTGTTCTATGTGCTCTATTTCAATGCTTTCCGTTCTTAAGTTTAGTTTTTGCGTCTTTTACTTTCGGTTTTGTACAACAGCTGAAAATATATAGATTTTTGGTTATGGATTCTCTACACAATGACTGCTTGTTTTCACACGAACAAAACTAATTCTGCATAGTGCATTTTTAAGATGTACACAGCTAAAGAAGGAATTCTATCCAATTCAGTACAACTTGCAAAGGTGGGACAGGATTGGATAGGTGTGAAGATTTAGGATTGGAGTCTTTCCTACAGTAGGTTATTTCCAGTAACCATTGGACCACAGGACTGCTGAGTATTGTAAGTATTAGTATTGACTGTTCATCATTGTTGAGGTCTGTTGTGACTCCTTGCTGAGTCAGATGGAGAAGGCCAACTCTCGCATGAAGCAGCTGAGGAGGCTGAGGAGGAGGCCACACGTGCCAACGAATACCGCAGGAAGCTGCAGAGGGAGCTGGATGATGCCACTGAGGCCAGCGAAGGTCTCAGCCGTGAGGTCAACACACTCCAGAGCCGCCTCAGGTATTTAGAGCCCCCCCCACCCCCCACACACACACACACACACAATATTATATTTTCACACAAACAGTTGTGTGTATTGGCCAAATTGTGGTCCTCGTTACTAATACCTCTCCACCTCTCCTGACCCCCTCTGTCCCCTGCAGGCGTGGAGGCCCCATCAGTTTCTCCCCCAGCCGCTCGGGCAGGCGTCAGCTGCAGGTGGAGGGAAGATCGCTCGACCTCCTATCCGACGACGAGGTGGAAAACAAGCCCACGGACGCCAATGCCAACGAGACACCAGCAGCTCCCCAACCAGAGTAGAAGCTCTCCCTCCAGCCCACACGCAGCATGGCCTCCGCCCCCACAACCCTTACCCCTGTCCTCCTAACCCCAGACACCAGCAGTGGACCCCACTACTCTGCCTTACCCCTCTATGGCAAGCTGCAGGGCCAAGCAAATCCATAATCTCCTCCATATGAATATACTGCACATCAAGCCTTGGATTCGTTTATAACATCAATTGCAGATAAAAGTGCATTTAAATTGCATAGGAGTCTGAGTGTGCATAAGCACTCGAAAACAAATAACAGGAAAACAAATAATTATGTTAAGCTACTTCCCTGGAACAGCCATTAGAATCAAACAGCCCTCTAGCTAGAATTTAACCACTGTCATTTCAGCTGGTTTACTGGCACACAGGTGGACGACTGCACACAAGTCGGTAAAAACATGTGTCTTTGATGATTGTACAGGATTGGACCAGGATATGTAAAACAAAGCACAGCATAAGCGAGGGAATTCTTTTTAAATGGTAGCCTAAATGACGATCCCACTGAATCATCAAAACCACCACTGTCATAGAGATACTGCAATCCATTTAGTTTAGTATAAAAATAACTATGTAAATAACTATTTGGTAGCAGGTTTGTAGTAAATTAGATTGTACCACGCCATGTTGCCTCAGCATTCCCCCTATATACAGTGGGGAGAACAAGTATTTGATACACTGCCGATTTTGCAGGTTTTCCTACTTACAAAGCATGTAGAGGTCTGTAATTTTTTATCATAGGTACACTTCAACTGTGAGAGACGGAATCTAAAACAAAAATCCAGAAAATCACATTGTATGATTTTTAAGTAATTAATTTGCATTTTATTGCATGACATAAGTATTTGATACATCAGAAAAGCAGAACTTAATATTTGGTACAGAAACCTTTGTTTGCAATTACAGAGATCATACGTTTCCTGTAGTTCTTGACCAGGTTTGCACACACTGCAGCAGGGATTTTGGCCCACTCCTCCATACAGACCTTTTCCAGATCCTTCAGGTTTCGGGGCTGTCGCTGGGCAATACGGACTTTCAGCTCCCTCCAAAGATTTTCTATTGGGTTCAGGTCTGGAGACTGGCTAGGCCACTCCAGGACCTTGAGATGCTTCTTACGGAGCCACTCCTTAGTTGCCCTGGCTGTGTGTTTCGGGTCGTTGTCATGCTGGAAGACCCAGCCACAACCCATCTTCAATGCTCTTACTGAGGGAAGGAGGTTGTTGGCCAAGATCTCGCTATACATGGCCCCATCCATCCTCCCCTCAATACGGTGCAGTCGTCCTGTCCCCTTTGCAGAAAAGCATCCCCAAAGAATGATGTTTCCACCTCCATGCTTCACGGTTGGGATGCTGTTCTTGGGGTTGTACTCATCCTTCTTCTTCCTCCAAACACGGCGAGTAGCGTTTAGACCAAAAAGCTCTATTTTTGTCTCATCAGACCACATGACCTTCTCCCATTCCTCCTCTGGATCATCCAGATGGTCATTGGCAAACTTCAGACGGGCCTGGACATACGCTGGCTTGAGCAGGGGGACCTTGCGTGCGTTGCAGGATTTTAATCCATGACGGCGTAGTGTGTCACTAATGGTTTTCTTTGAGACTGTGGTCCCAGCTCTCTTCAGGTCATTGACCAGGTCCTGCCGTGTAGTTCTGGGCTGATCCCTCACCTTCCTCATGATCATTGATGGCCCACGAGGTGAGATCTTGCATGGAGCCCCAGACCGAGGGTGATTGACCGTCATCTTGAACTTCTTCCATTTTCTAATAATTGCGCCAACAGTTGTTGCCTTCTCACCAAGCTGCTTGCCTATTGTCCTGTAGCCCATCCCAGCCTTGTGCAGGTCTACAATTTTATCCCTGATGTCCTTACACAGCTCTCTGGTCTTGGCCATTGTGGAGAGGTTGGAGTCTGTTTGATTGAGTGTGTGGACAGGTGTCTTTTATACAGGTAACGAGTTCAAACAGGTGCAGTTAATACAGGTAATGAGTGGAGAACAGGAGGGCTTCTTAAAGAAAAACTAACAGGTCTGTGAGAGCCGGAATTCTTACTGGTTGGTAGGTGATCAAATACTTATGTCATGCAATAAAATGCAAATTAATTACTTAAAAATCATACAATGTGATTTTCTGAATTTTTGTTTTAGATTCTGTCTCTCACAGTTGAAGTGTACCTATGATAAAAATTACAGACCTCTACATGCTTTGTAAGTAGGAAACACTGCCGCTTTTGCAGGTTATCAAATACTTGTTCTCCCCACTGTATATGACCAGCAAAAGACCCTGTTAACTTGACCAATGTAACTTTGTCCAATAACCCACCATTTTATATTTGACATATCAATCTACTTTAAGTGGTGTACGATAATGTGTGGAATTAGGTTTGTCAGACTTGGAGCAAAGGCCCTTTTTTTAGGAAGACAGCCCAAATGTGTGCTTGACATACTACAATATTGCTATGTATAATTCTGCCCATTCAGTTGTTTTCTGTACCATGTACAAAATACTTAACTCAAAATGCATAAGGTTTCTTGGACATCTCGTGTCACCTTAATTTCAATGCATTACAAATGGCTGAATAATATCAGCATGATTTACAGAAGGGTAATTCATGTTTATTGAAGTTGTATTGAGTGTTAGAGAGTTGGTTTTAATTCAGTGGTTCAGGGTAGAGCAATCGATCAATTTGAATATGCACACTTGTTGATGCCTTGATTGTTAAACATAAATTACAATTTTGTAAATTAGTAAATACATATGAGGCCTTTATTAATAATTTTAAACCATAACAAATTGGGGGGGAAAAAGGTTTATCTGTTTCTTTTGAAAGACACTTCTCAATAAAGACATGAGGGGGGAAAAAGTGTATAGTGTTTGAACCAGTTTTATAGCTTTAGTGTCATATACCATAAGCACCTCTCCCATCGTGTTGGTGTGAACCAGTGTTATAACAGAATGATTTATGGAGCCTTCTGTCTGCCAGGCAGAAAGTAGGATTTCATTGGGTTCAAAGCTTTAACATCCTGAAGGTTGTTATTATTAGTGGACTGGCTGTTGACGACCAGGTATTCATCATCTCCTTTTATTTCTTGTATTCCTGTATTTCTAGCCTTTTTTTGTTATTGTTGTAAAAGACCAATAAACATATCCATTATAGAAAAATATTTTTCTTCTTCTGTATTTCTTGTGCAACACGTTGATGTCCTCTTAGTCTTTCCCACAGTAGTTGTGGGTCAAGACTGTCTTCCAAACTGATATGTGATGTATGGTCTATGTTACATTGCCATTCATTGTTCCATTACTTCATTGTATTTGTTACATTACAACCCCGAGGGAGTGCGTAGATACACAATATTGTTGTAATATTAACTTTTTCCACTTTTTACCCAACATGAATGAATGATAGAGATTGCCTCTTATACAGTGCATTCGGAAAATATTCACACCCCTTGACTTTTTCCACATTTTGTTACGTTACAGCCTTATTCAAAATGGATGAAAAAAATAAAACATCCTCATCGATCTACACACAATACCCCATAATGACAAAGTGAAGACAGGTTTTTAGACATTCTAGCAAATGTATACAAAATAAAAAACAGAAATACTTGTACATGATTGTACATGATTTGGAAAGGTACACACCTGTCTATATAAGGTCCCGCAGTTGACAGTGCATGTCAGAACAAAAACCAAGCCATGAGGTCAAAGGAATTGTCCTCCATCGTTCCTAAATGGAAGAAGTTTGGAACTTCAAAGACTCCTAGAGCTGGCCGCCTGGCCAAACTGAGCAATCAGGTGAGAAGGGCTTTGGTCAGGGAGGTGAACAAGAACCTGATGGTCACTCTGACAGAGCTCCAGAGTTTCTCTGTGGAGATTAGAGAACCCTCCAGAAGGACAACCATCTCTGCAGCACTCCACCAATCGGGTCTTTATGGTAGAGTGGCCAGACGGAAGCCACTTCTCAGTAAAAGGCACATGACAGCACGCTTGGAGTTTGCCAAAAGCCCCCTAAAGACTCTCAGACCATGAGAAACAAGATTCTCTGGTCTGATGAAACCAAGATTGAACTCTTTGGCCTGAATGCCAAGCGTCACATCTGGAGGAAACCTGGCGTCATTTCTACGGTGAAGCATAGTGGTGGCAGCATCATGCTGTGGGGATGTTTTTCAGCAGCAGGGACTGGTAGACTAGTCAGAATCGAGGGAAAGATGAACGGCACAAAGTACAGAGAGATGCTTGATGAAAACCAGCTCCAGAGCATTCAGGATCTCAGACTGGAGCAAAGGGGTCACCTTCCCACAGGACAACGACCATAAGCACACAGCCAAGACAACGCAGGGTTGGCTTGGGGACAAGTCTCTGAATGTCCTTGAGTGGCCCAGCCAGAGCCCGGACTAGAACCTGATTGAACATCTCTGGAGACCTGAACATAGCTGTGCAGCGATGCTCCCCATCCAACCTGACAGAGCTTGAGAGGATCTGCAGAGAAGAATGGGAGAAACTCCCCAAATACAGGTGTGCTAAGCTTGTAGCGTCATACGCAAGAAGACTCGAGGCTGTAATCGCTGCCAAAGGTGCTTCAACAAAGTACTGAGTAAAGGGTCTGAATACTAATGTAAATGTGATAGTTCAGCTTTTTGTTTTCTTTATACATTTGCAAAAAATTCAGAAAAACCTGTTTTTGCTGTCATGGGGTAGATTGATGAGAAGAAGAAAAAAACAATTTAATCCATTTTAGAATAAGGCTGTAACTTAACAAAATGTGGAAAAAGTCAAGAGATCTGAATACTTTCTGAATGCACTGCAGGTACATTTATTCACTACCATGTACAGTAAAGGAAAATTAATTGCACTAGGTCAGTGAGATGTTTAATATTTATACAATTGTAAACATACAGTAGATGGCCTAGAGTGGGTACATGCTTTGTGGTGTAGGCTGTTTCTTCTGGTGGTCTAGGGCAGCCTGATGTCCTGGTGGTCTAGGGCAGCCTGATGTCCTGGTGGTTTAGGGCAGCCTGATGTCCTGGTGGTCTAGGGCAGCCTGGTGTCCTGGTGGTCTAGGGCAGCCTGATGTCCTGGTGGTCTAGGGCAGCCTGATGTCCTGGTGGTCTAGGGCAGCCTGATGTCCTGGTGGTCTAGGGCAGCCTGATGTCCTGGTGGTCTAGGGCAGCCTGATGTCCTGGTGGTCTAGGGCAGCTTGATGGTGGTCTAGGGCAGCTTGATGGTGGTCTAGGGCAGCTTGATGGTGGTCTAGGGCAGCCTGATGGTGGTCTAGGGCAGCCTGATGGTGGTCTAGGGCAGCTTGATGGTGGTCTAGGGCAGTTGATGGTGGTGTTGGGCAGCCTAATTCGATTAATCTGATATTTCTTGGTGGGTGGTAGGTGCTACTCCAGGTGGTCCCTGAGAGCTGTGCCTCTCCCTGAGTTTAATGATGGGTTCTCCTGGTGCTTTTCCTGGTAGTGAGGTGCCTGGTCTCCTTCACCTGCTCCACTACAATGAGAAATGACAGGGAGATCTTACATGTACATGCAATGTCTGGAAAATAACACATACAGAGGGATTACAGGTTAAAGGCATAACTCTTAATGTGTGGTCAATGAATCATCTTTCTAGCTTTGGTAAACACTTTCTTTTTTCTTGATGACTCATTGTCGTCATTGACTCCATTTGTGACATTCTTCTCAAATGTGTGGGCTAGAAACTTACCTGCAGACATAGAACAGGATGTAGGCAGTCTGTGCAATCGCCCTCAGCACAGTGGCCTCATCTGTTCTCAAGACATGTGCGTCATCCAGGCAGAGCCACCCACTGCCACGGCTGTCCAAAACATCACTGATGTAGTGGCCTAGGGAACAAGGGAAACAGAATAGAGTGTACATTAAGCTTTCATAATTGTATGTGCGTGCCTGCATACCTGCGTGCATTTTACCTGTATACATGTTGTCTCCCAGATGTGAGATCACACTTGACAATTTGTAGATCTTGTCTGGCTGGTGTCTCTGTAAGGAAACACATTTAATAATAGGATTGTTATTTTGTCTACAGGATAGGGGTGCCTTCTATAACTGCCTTATCTTGATCCGCCCACTATCTCAACTGGATCTAATTATCTGTTATTTATTTTTCTCTCTCTCTCTCCCTCTCTCTCTCCTCACCACAGTGGCTGCCTGCTGCTTTTTCTCACGGTCAGCTGGTTTCTCTAGCTGGTCAGAGGAATTTGAAGCTGGTGGGGGTATATCAAATATAGTGTAAATACAAACCAGAAAGTGAAGTGGAAACCTATCCACAAATATACTCTTAACTTCAGCTTCCGACTTGCTTTCCTCAACAGTCCTGTTTCATGAGAGGGTGTTCTGCATGATGTCAGTAACACAATGTCCTACCTGGTCTATCAAGGGTGCCTTTTGGGGAGTTTGCAGGTGTGCTGTCCATGTTGTTTTTCCCCAGGGAGCTTGCCCTGTGTAAATTGATGGCATTGAAAATAAATATCTAGTGTGTGAAAATCCTGGTGTGTGTTGGCTATTCAATGTGCAATGTCCCCAAACAGAGTGTAAACCAACCTGGCTCCATGCTGGACATTGGCTGTCTCCCCACATACGGCTGGGAGGGTCATTTCTGCAGGGATGGACATGGGATCATCCACCTTCTCTGGCTCCCAGTTGCCTGCAGTAAATCGCTTGATATGAAGCATTAGGACCCTGCTCAGAGAGAGAGAGAGAGAGAGAGACAGACAGACAGACAGACAGACAGACAGACAGACAGACAGACAGACAGACAGACAGACAGACAGACAGACAGACAGACAGACAGACAGACAGACAGACAGAATCAGTCTTGTACTCAAATCAATAGCCCAGTTTGGTGAGTTAGATCAGGACTGTCAATTGTAATCTGAGATGATGATGGGGGGACTCACCGTGGCAGCGTGAGGAAGTGCCTAGTCACAGATGCCATGCTGCCTGAGCACACCCTGCATGCACACTCTAACGCAGATGGCTAGGTGACAAAGCATAGCAATATAATTATGAACATTATGACATTAATGATAGTGTTCCTTGACATACTCACTAACTCTTGGTTGAAGCTAAGTGCTGACCTTAAAGTAGAGGTCCAGGCTGTGTGTCAGGTAATGGCTCAGGCTCAGTGACAAGTGATTGTAATCCTCCTGACCATACACTATAACTCCACAGCTTCAGAAGTACGGAGAGAAATGCATCAGCTCTCCAACACAAACCTTTTGATCCCTCTACACACTAACTATCTTAATGCTTTACCTCTGTATCCTGCATGTTATGCTGACATTAAACCTCCTCACAAATGTGATGAAGACATCAAGGTACACCGTATACAAATGACAGCTGTTACCTGGTGCAGGTACGGGAAGTCTTCAGCTTGAATTCTAACTGCTTCACGGGGCAGGTGTACGGCTCTGGTGAGCCCTTTAACGCCATACCCTCCGCCTTCAGCTGAAAGAGGAGGAGCAACACACATTCATGGGCATCCTAAGGGAAGAATGGGAAAGAAACAGAAAATACATCAACAACTACAACTGAAACAGAGCTGAGCAAAAAGACTGTCACGTGTCCCAGGTTTATTGTTATGTGAGTCTTTTAGCATATAATATCTTACCTGTTCATCGTCGTCCTCATAGTCCTCATTGACAACGGCGAGACAGCGCTTGACTGTTTGAAGGATTTTCTTCTTTTCCTTTGTCTTAGCATTGACAGTGCCTCCAGAAAGCCTTGCCTGATGTAACTCGGCAAAGCAGCTGTGGAGGGAGACAAAGAGCATGCATTCAGGTTTCACTCTCTCACTTTGGCCACAGATTAGCTCTGTGCTTCTACTTTAGCCTCTGATCAAATATGATTCAACTGATTCCTGATTGTGACAGAAAATCATCTCTGGTGTTAATCAGAAGCTGAGTTGGGTGTGGTTTAATCTTAAAAATCATATGAGGCACTAAGAGTGTACGAAAGACAGTATACATACATACATACATACATACATACATACATACATACATACATACATACATACATACATACATACATACATACATACATACATACATACATACATACATACATACATACATACATACATACATACATACATACATACATACATACATACATACATACATACATACATACATACATACATACATACATACATACATACATACATACATACATACATACATACATACATACATACATACATACATACATACATACATACATACATACATACATACATACATACATACATACATACATACATACATACATACATACATACATACATACATACATACATACATACATACATACATACATACATACATACATACATACATACATACATACATACATACATACATACATACATACATACATACATACATACATACATACATACATACATACATACATACATACATACATACATACATACATACATACATACATACATACATACATACATACATACATACATACATACATACATACATACATACATACATACATACATACATACATACATACATACATACATACATACATACATACATACATACATACATACATACATACATACATACATACATACATACATACATACATACATACATACATACATAAATACATACATACATACATACATACATACATACATACATACATACATACATACATACATACATACATACATACATACATACATACATACATACATACATACAGTGAGGGAAAAAAGTATTTGATCCCCTGCTGATTTTGTACGTTTGCCCACTGACAAAGAAATTATCAGTCTATAGTTTTAATGGTAGGTTTATTTGAACAGTGAGAGACAGAATAACAACAAAAATATCCAGAAAAATGCATGTCAAAAATTTTATAAATTGATTTGCATTTTAATGAGGGAAATAAGTATTTGACCCCTTCTCAATCAAAAAGATTTCTGGCTCCCAGGTGTCTTTCATACAGGTAACGAACGGAGATTAGGAGCACACTCTTAAAGGGAGTGCTCCTAATCTCAGTTTCTTACCTGTATAAAAGATACCTGTCCACAGAAGCAATCAATCAATCAGATTCCAAACTCTCCACCATGGCCAAGACCAAAGAGCTCTCCAAGGATGTCAGGGACAAGATTGTAGACCTACACAAGGCTGGAATGGGCTACAAGACCATCGCCAAGCAGCTTGGTGAGAAGGTGACAACAGTTTCTGTGATTATTCGCAAATGGAAGAAACACAAAAGAACTGTCAATCTCCCTCAGCCTGGGGCTCCATGCAAGATCTCACCTCGTGGAGTTGCAATGATCATGAGAACGGTGAGGAATCAGCCCAGAACTACACAGGAGGATCTTGTCAATGATCTCAAGGCAGCTGGGACCATAGTCATCAAGAAAACAATTGGTAACACACTATGCCGTGAAGGACTGAAATCCTGCAGCGCCCGCAAGGTCCCCCTGCTCAAGAAAGCACATATACATGCCCGTCTGAAGTTTGCCAATGAACATCTGAATGATTCAGAGGACAACTGGGTGAACGTGTTGTGGTCAGACGAGACCAAAATGGAGTTCTTTGGCATCAACTCAACTTGCCGTGTTTGGAGGAGGAGGAATGCTGCCTATGACCCCAAGAAACCATCCCCACCGTCAAACATGGAGGTGGAAACATTATGCTTTGGGGGTGTTTTTCTGCTAAGGGGACAGGACAACTTCACCGCATCAAAGGGACGATGGACGGGGCCATGTGCCGTCAAATCTTGGGTGAAAACCTCCTTCCCTCAGCCAGGGTATTGAAAATGGGTCGTGGATGGGTATTCCAGCATGACAATGACCCAAAACACACGGCCAAGGCAACAAAGGAGTGGCTCAAGAAAAAGCACATTAAGGTCCTGGAGTGGCCTAGCCAGTCTCCAGACCTTAATCCCATAGAAAATCTGTGGAGGGAGCTGAAGGTTCGAGTTGCCAAACGTCAGCCTCGAAACCTTAATGACTTGAAGAAGATCTGCAAAGAGGAGTGGGACAAAATCCCTCCTGAGATGTGTGCAAACCTGGTGGCCAACTACAAGAAACGTCTGACCTCTGTGATTGCCAACAAGGGTTTTGCCACCAAGTACTAAGTCATGTTTTGCAGAGGGGTCAAATACTTATTTCCCTCATTAAAATGCAAATCAATTCATAACATTTTTGACATGCGTTTTTCTGGATTTTTTTGTTGATATTCTGTCTCTCACTGTTCAAATAAACCTACCATTAAAATTATAGACTGATCATTTCTTTGTCAGTGGGCAAACGTACAAAATCAGCAGGGGATCAAATACTTTTTTCCCTCACTGTACATACATACATACATACATACATACATACATACATACATACATACATACATACATACATACATACATACATACATACATACATACATACATACATACATACATACATACATACATACATACATACATACATACATACATACATACATACATACATACATACATACATACATACATACATACATACATACATACATACATACATACATACATACATACATACATACATACATACATACATACATACATACATACATACATACATACATACATACATACATACATACATACATACATACATACATACATACATACATACATACATACATACATACATACATACATACATACATACATACATACATACATACATACATACATACATACATACATACATACATACATACATACATACATACATACATACATACATACATACATACATACATACATACATACATACATACATACATACATACATACATACATACATACATACATACATACATACATACATACATACATACATACATACATACATACATACATACATACATACATACATACATACATACATACATACATACATACATACATACATACATACATACATACATACATACATACATACATACATACATACATACATACATACATACATACATACATACATACATACATACATACATACATACATACATACATACATACATACATACATACATACATACATACATACATACATACATACATACATACATACATACATACATACATACATACATACATACATACATACATACATACATACATACATACATACATACATACATACATACATACATACATACATACATACATACATACATACATACATACATACATACATACATACATACATACATACATACATACATACATACATACATACATACATACATACATACATACATACATACATACATACATACATACATACATACATACATACATACATACATACATACATACATACATACATACATACATACATACATACATACATACATACATACATACATACATACATACATACATACATACATACATACATACATACATACATACATACATACATACATACATACATACATACATACATACATACATACATACATACATACATACATACATACATACATACATACATACATACATACATACATACATACATACATACATACATACATACATACATACATACATACATACATACATACATACATACATACATACATACATACATACATACATACATACATACATACATACATACATACATACATACATACATACATACATACATACATACATACATACATACATACATACATACATACATACATACATACATACATACATACATACATACATACATACATACATACATACATACATACATACATACATACATACATACATACATACATACATACATACATACATACATACATACATACATACATACATACATACATACATACATACATACATACATACATACATACATACATACATACATACATACATACATACATACATACATACATACATACATACATACATACATACATACATACATACATACATACATACATACATACATACATACATACATACATACATACAT